>NC_073262.2:46365078-46673906 GCF_029289425.2 Pan paniscus
TAAATCATTACTGTTGTAAATAAATGCAAATGATTTTTGTACTTTGATTTTGTATCCTGTAACTTTACTGAATTCATTAGTTCCTGTTTTGTTTTGTTTTGTTTTGTTTTGTTTTTTGAGATGGAGTGTTGCTCTGTCACCCAGGCTGGAGTGCAGTGGTGCAACTTGGCTCACTGCAACCTCTGTCTCCCAGGTTCAAGCAATTCTCCTGCCTCAGCCTCCCGAGTAGCTGGGATTACAGGCACCCACCACCACGCTTTGCTAACTTTTTGTATTTTTAGTAGAGACGGGGTTTCACCATGTAAGCCAGGCTTGTCTTGAACTCCTGACCTCAAGTGATTCACCTGCCTTGGCCTCCCAAAGTGCTGGGATTACAGGCGTGAACCACCGTGCCTGGCCTCATTTATTAGTTCTAACATCTTTTTATTTTTTGCAACCTTTAGGGTTTTCTACATGTAGAATCATGTCATATCCAAATACAGATTGTTTTACTTCTCCCTTTCTGATTTGGATGCATTTTATTTTATTTTTTCTTGTCTGATTGCTGTTGCTAGTACTTCAGGTACTATTTTTAATAGAGGTGATAAGAGGGGGTAATTTTTGACTTCTTTATCTTGGAGGAAAAGCAACATTGAGTATAATGTTAGTTGGAGGCTTGACATATATGGCCTTTATTATGTTGAGGAACATTCCTTCTGTACCTAATTTGTTGAGAGTTCTTATCATGAAAGGATATTGAATTTTGTCAAATGATGTTGCTGCATCTATTGAGATGATCCTATGACTTTTCTCCTTCATTCTGCTAAAGTGGTGAATCATATTTATTGATTTGCATATGTTGAATATCCTTTTATCCCAGGGATAAATCTCATTTGATAATGGTGAAAATGCTTTTATTATGCTGTTCAATTTTGTTGAGGATTTTTACATCTGTGTTCATCAAAGATATTGGCCTGTGATTTTCTTTTCTTGTAGGGTTTTTGTCTAGTTTTGTTATCAAGGTAATGCAGACCTTGTAAAATGAGTTTGGAAGTGGTCTCTCCTATTCAATATTTTGGGAGAGTTTGAGAAGGATTCACATTAATTCTTTAAATGTTTGGTGAAATTCATTAGTCAAGCCATCTGCTTTAAAGCTTTCCTTTGTTGGAAAGTTTCTGATTACTGATTCTATCTCCTTAGTCATTGTAGTTCTGTTCATATTTTCTATTTCTTCAAGATTTAGTCTTGGTAGGTTGCATGTTTCTAGGAACTTATCAGTTTTCCCTATTATATCCAATTTGTTGGCATAAAATTATTCATAGTAGTCTCATGTTCCTTTATAACTCTGTAATAGCAGTTGTAATGTCTTCTCTTTCATTTTTAATTTTATTATTTGTCTTCTCTCTTTTTTTATTAGTCTAGCTAAAGGGTTGTTAATTTTGTTTACCTTTTCAGAAAAACAACTCATTAATACTTTCAATGATCTTTTCTATCATTTTTTAAGTCCCTATTTATTTCTGCTATAATCTTTATTATTTCCTTCCTTCTGGAAACTTGGGGCTTGGTATATTCTTTTTTTCTCAAGTACTTTGAGGTGTAAATTTAGGTTGTTTATTTGAGATATTTTTTCCTGTAATGTAGGCATTTATTGCCATAAACTTCTTTCTTAAAACTGATTTTGCTGCATCCTGTAAATTTTGATGTGTTGTTTTTTTCAATTTCATTTGCATAAAGATATATTTTTAAATTTCCATTTTGATTTCTTCTGTGACTTTCTTGGTTATTCAAAAGTGCACTGATTAATTTCCACATGTCTGCAAATTTTCTAATTTTCCTTCTGTTCTTGATTTTTAATACCATTGTGTTCAGAAAATATATTTGTTATGATTTCAATTTCCTCAAATTTGTTAATACTTTGTTTTGTGGCCTAACACATGACCTATCCTAGAGAGTGTTCCATGTGTGATTGAGAAGAATGTATATTTTGTTGCTATTGAATGAAATGTTCTATATATGTCTGTTATGTCCATTTAGTCTATAGTGTTGTTAAAATGTAGTATCTTTATTAATTTTTTGATCTGCATAATCTATGTAATGTTCAAGGTGGAGTATTAAAGTCTCCTACTTTCTTGGTACATTTGGACTGCTGTAACAAAATACCTTAGACAAGGTAATTTATAAATAATATTAATTTATTTCTCACAATTCTGGAGGCTGGGAAGTCCAAGATCAAGGTGTCGGCAGTTTGGTGTCTGGTGAAGGCTCACTCTCTGTTTCTTAGATGGTATCTCTTGCTGTGTTCTTCCATGGCAGAAGGGGGGAACACTGGACTCTCACATGAAGGGCAATAACCCTATGAGGGCTCTGCCCTCATGAGTTAATCTTTTCTCAAAAGCCTCACCTCTTAATACAATCACATTGGGAATTTAGTAATAACATATTAATTTAGGGAAGACACCAACACTCAGACCATAGCCCCTACTATCATTGTATTGTTTTGTATTACTCCTTTCAGTTTTGTTACTATCCCTTTTATATACTAGTGGTTCCAATGTTGGGTACATCAATATTTATAATTGTTATCTCCTGTTGAAAAACATACTGCCTAATCATTATATAGTTACATTCTTTGTCCCTTCTGACAGTTTTGATTTGACATATATTTTGTCTAATATAGGATAGCCATACCTGCTCTATTTTGGTTATCATTTGCATACATTATCTTTTTCTATCTCTTCACTTTCAGCCTATATGTGTGTTTAAAGCTAAAGTTAGTCTCTCGTTGGTAGTATTTAGTTGGATCTTGTTTTTTTAATCCATTTAGCCACTCTATGTTTTTTGATTTGATAATTTAATTTACATTTAAAGAAATTATTGATAGATGTAGACTTACTTTTGCTATCTTGTTAATTGCTTTCTGACTGGTTTGTCGTTCTTTTGTTCCTTCTCTTGCTCTCTTTTTTTGTTCATTTAATTTCTATGTATGATTATGTTTGACTTTTTTCTCTTTATCTTTTGTGTATCTACTACAGGTTTGTTTGTGTGTGCTTACTATGATGCTTACATAAAACATACTTGTAACAGTCTATTTTAAGCTGATGTCAAACTAACTTTGATCACATAAAAATCTCTATTTACCTCTTTTTATAATGTGTATTTATCAATGAATTATTGTAGCAATAATTATTCTATAATTTTGTCTTCTTTCATACTAATATTAAACATGATTTTCACACCACTATTAAAATATTAAGGTATTCTGAATTTAATTCTATACTTACCTTTATCAGTAAGTTTTATAATTTCATATGTTTTGTTGCTATTTAGTGTTCTTCTCTTTCAACTTGAAGAACACCTTTTAGCATTACTTGTAGTGCAGGTCTAATGGTGATAAACTTCCTCAACTTTTAGTTGTTTGGAATAGTCTTTCTTTCTCTTTCATTTCTGAAAGGCAGCTTTGCCAGGTAAAATACTCTTTCTTGGCAGCTTTTTTCTTATAGCACTTTGAGTATCATACCACTCTCTCCAGGTCTGCAAGGTTTCTGTTGTGAAATCTGCTGACAGTCTTATGACAGTTCCTGTGTATATGATAATCCAATTTTTCTCTTGCTGTTTTAATTTTTTATCTTCAAATTTGGACAATTTGAATATAATATGTTTTGGTTAATATCTCTTGATGTTGAGCCTATTGAGGTCCTTTGTGTATCATAGATAAGGATGTTCATTTCTTTCTCCAGATTTGGGAAATTTTATTTTATTATTTCTTTAAATAAGCTTCCTCCCTGTTCTCTCTTTGCTTTTTCTTAGATTTCCATAGTGCATACAATGTTTCTGTTGATTGTATCCCATAAATCACATAGGCTTCTTTCATTCTTTTTTGTTCCTTTTTAAATTGGTGTTCCCTCCTGAATAATTTCAAATAACCTGTCTTCAAGCTTGCTGATCATTTCTTCTGCTTTATTGAGTCTGCTCTTGAAACTCTCCATTGAAATTTTTAGTCTAGTCATTATATTATTTAGCTCCAGAATTTCTGTTTGGTTCTTTTTTATGGTTTCTCTCTCTTTGTTGAATGTTTCCTTTTGTTCATGTATTGTTTTACTAATATTGTTTAGGTTTTCTCTCTGTGTTTCCTAGATTAGTTTGAATTCTTCATCAGGCAATTTGTCGATTGCCATTTCATTGGAGTCAGCCACTGGAACATTATTTTGTTCCTTTTTTGGTGTTATGTTTTCTTGATTCTTTATGTTCTTTGAAGTTTGTCTTACTGTCCTTGTGTTTGAAGAAGTAGTCTTCTCCTCCACTCTTTACTGACTAATTTTAGGACAGAAAGACTTTTATTAGTCAGCCCAGCTAGATATTTGGGGAATCTGTCAGGCCTTTTCTATGGATGCGCCTGCCTCACACCTCTTGTTTCTTCTTTTTAAGATTGTATGTCCGCTTTCAATATTCCAAAATCAAGCTGTCTCTCTGTGAGTGCTTGTTCATAATCTGCAGGGACTCACCTGTGCTGCAGAGACTTTCACATACCATCTCAAGGATACCTGTGGAATGCTAAGGGCACACATCAGTTCATGCAGGGGCTTTAGGTGAGATGTCTCACAGGGGTCATGGGCAGGCCTCTTGGGAAAGTTATCAGGACAGTTAATAGTATCTGTGTCCAGTTTTTGAAATTCACTTGAAAGTTTCAGTGAGCCCCCATCCTTTTTCCCCACTTCTAACTCCTCTAGACTGTATAGTTATGCTCTCAGTAGTTTGGGTGGAATGAGGCAGAATTGGGCCTCTTGGGCAATATCTCACAAGCCTGGGGAAGTCAGGATCTCACATTACTCTCACTTTCACATGTGGGACAAATTGTGGGCCAATGCGGTCTCTCTTGGCACTGAGCTGAGCTGCTTTGGGGGAAGGGTAATATTTTAAATGACACTGTTCTTCTTACCTACTTAACTATATTTGTAATTATATTTTTGCTAGAACAGCATGCTGGAATCTCTCCATTGTATTCCTAGATTCCCATATAGATATTCCTGACAGTGTTTGATTGTCAAAAATCAATGTTTATATGGGTCTGTGAGAATTGGAATCTCATATTTTTTCAGCTTGCTGATGTCACTTCTGTTATAAAATATTTTTATTCAATTTTATTTAGTCATAAAGTTTACAAACTTTCTTGACAGTGAGCTTATATTGGATATGGATCTGATTCCTCTTCCAGTTGCTCACTTATGGTTGAGTGCAGTTACCCCTATCCCAATTAATTTTACTGTTAACTTATTATGTAAATCATTCCAAGTGTCACATTATCTGCACTTTATTCACTGATTTCCTGCAGCTCTCTGAGTATTCTTTCTAACGTCTTTATTCTGTATTTCTATTTTGAGGTTCAAGAAAGCCTTTGATACTGAGTACCATGAAGTGTTAGAATACAAGAAAGTTTCACATTGGTTATTAATCTCCAGTTTTGCAGATGAGAAACTCAAGAATCAGAAAAATGATGGGATTGTCCCACACTCTTCGCTAGTAAGTGTTATATTGAAACAATTGAGATTTTTTCACTCCCAGCCCATCCAGTTGCCTCTGAACTATCTCCTTAGCAATATATACCTATCTCTCATAATCAGACAATCCCCTAATGACTAAATCAAAGGAGTCCTTCGTAACTTCACCCTTTCTTAGTTGCTTTGTTCTCAGTAGATGCAAATATAAGCAACTCCTTGAATAGAATGTGCTCTACCTTCATAGCTCTCTATGATCCTCTTGTCACCTTCAGTGTTGTTAGTGAATTAGCATGAAAGTTTGAGCTATTAGAGTCTTATTCCAGCAAGTGGATTCAGGTTTTATTCCCCTTTCCTGAAACTCTAATAGAAAGATGCACTCAAGGCAGAGAGATACAAGAAGTAGCTGTGATGGGCTAATCACAGACTTGTCTCATCTGATTAGTGTACAGCCTCAGCTTGGCCTGCATAGATCACATTCCCTAGACTCTCATAGGATTTGACCATATTATTGATGGCATTGGCGAGAGCAGGTGGGATCTGCACCCCAAGAGCCCCCACTAAAAGTCCCTTGTAATACAGGGAAAATGGTGTGGGTTTTAAGCTGCTTCATGGATGCATGCACGGTTGACCCACATCTAGATTCTTTAGCTGCAAAAACCAACACAAGTCCAGATAGATCACCATGACACTTCTGGGTCCTGGCTGGGATTTTCATGTTTAGAAAGGAAAAATAGTAAATAGTTCTTAATCTCAAGGTTTACTTGTCTCTGAAACATCATGCTACATTCTGAGTTTAGGTTACAGCCTCTGCACTTGATTGCTCCTTCATATTTTTCGGGACACCACGACCTCAGCCTCCCTCCTGATCTCACACCTGAGTGTCCCTGGGTCATGGGAATTGATAAGGGCTGCAGATATCCCTGACATCCCTTGCTAATCATTCCCAATCAGAGTTATTGGGCAAGATCCAAACTACACTCTCTGAAGAGTCTTTCCTCAAAGTAAGTTGTCCTGGCCAACACTCCTATGGCACCTATGAATGCCAACTATGTACACACTTACATATATCAAATGGTGTAACCCTCATGTCAACCCACAGGAGAATGTATTTTTATCATTCACCTTTTTTTTTTTTCTTACAAATGTGTAAGCTGACGCATAGGGAAATTAAGTGATTCAGTGCTTGTAGCAAGTAGGTGACAGGACTGGGATGAAGCCAAGCAGGTTATCTCAAGAGTGCATTCTCTGCTTGCTAGGCTGTGACCCTCTTTCTCCTATGTTATTTGTCTTTCTCTATTACAGTGAACGAATGGCTGTGCATAAGTCCTAGAATGCCAATCTGCATGGGCACATTGTTACTCTTACTGTGATTAATCTTCATTTCAAATATTTATTCTTAAGACAAAGATTTGGAAAAAAACATTTCAAAGAAAATCTGCAAAATGACCTTTTGGTATTTTCAAGAAAATTCTACATCCCACCATTTAATGCCATTACCCTAAAAAGCCTGTTGAGGACTCCCTTCTGTTACCTATCAATTCATTTTGTTGCCATTCCTTACTATAAAACAATCCATCCAGATTTAAAGAAATTGGAATGAGCACTCACATTGAATGAGAAGAGCAAGAATGATGTTCAGCCTTGCAGTTTAAAAATAGAGAGCAGATTGCTGTGATTCTGTAATACTCTGTTCTGCCTACAATGGTTGCAAACAGAATAAATAGTGGAAGGAAAGGAAACCAGTGAAATGCAGGTCATGTGGGAGGAGAAGTGTTATAGATGCAGTGGCCATAAAATCTCTAAACTATCATGGTTTTCTCTGTTAGCTTCCCATTAATTATTTTGAATTTAATTAGGTCACATCTTATACTCTTTGTGTGCAAAAGATAAATTACTGTAGGCTTGAAAGCACAGAAGCTCGAAACATATTGAGTGCAAAGACAGGTCTGAGAGAAAGAAGGCAGACAGAGGGGGCTGTCTGGCCATGGGCAGCTGCAATCAGCCTCTCTTCACAAAAGGGCTGCCATCTCTACTTTGTGTGTGCATTTGCATTCCAGGTCACTACTCAGGCTGCACTGCATGGTTTGAGTGCATATAAATTAAATAAACAGATAGGCAGCCAAGCTCCTGACTAGTAGCATGCTGTTAAGCTTTGGTGTTTATGTGTTGACTAGTAATAAACCATCATTACAGAGTAGTTCATCTAGAAAACTTATGGTTTTTAGGATAGAATAGATTTTCAATAAGAAAATTAAAGCTCAAGGAGGGAAAAAGAAGATTTGCCCAAAGTCCTGTAGGTGATTACTGGTAGGGATGGAGCCACTATTCAGGACTCTTGGACAAATGCTCTTTTCACTCCCTCATGCGTCCCCTGTACCAATGTCAGATGATTGTTCCTAGTCTGGGTTTATAATTGTGATGTCTGCAGTGAGCTCTGAAATTCTGGAATGGTGCAGACTTTGGAAAAGGTGATGGTACAGATTTGTCCCCCTATTTTTATATATGTTTGGTGAGGCTATTTTTATATATGCTTGGTGAGGCTAATAGCTAAAATTAGATGTAGAATAGGTAATTCCATGTGTTTTAGCTACATATTCCTTTTGGAAAAGGAGTATCCCAGAGGCTTAGTGCCTCCTAAGAGTCACTAAAGGGCTTTGCTAAGGTGAAATGAGCTGTCCTCAGGGACTCTTGGTGGTGTTAGATCTCCTCCCCATTTCACGAACCTGACTAACTGAAACAAAACCCCAAAGACCTCAAATGCCTAGATAAAATTAGGTCCTCTTACTGCCAATTTCTAGCTACTCTTAATCATTGTTAATGCAACTGAAGTATCATATTACATGAACACAGCTTTAACACACTTTGAATTCACCTTGTGAAGGGAGTCTGGATTGGATTCCAGAGCTTTGGGAAAGGTTGTTGCCAAAACTCTTCTTGGAAAAATCCTATTGCCTTTGTTTCTTCTTGTGATGTACAATGTTAGCTGCATATTATAGTTTCTCAAGTATAGGCCACCTCTTTGTTTCTAATTCTCCTATTTGTTTTACCCTCATTTGAAAGCAAAGAAAAAACAGGAAACACTAATACAGAAGTGTCAATAATAACCTTTTTATACAGGATAAAGAGGGTAGGCTAGATTATTTTCTAGTAACCAACATCCATCAGATTGTCAGACTTACACAACAAAATTTTATAGCTCGCTCCATGCAAAGTTCACTCTAGAGGGCAGTTACCTCTCTGGGGCCACTTTTTCTGCCTCAGCCCAGGAATGGCACTGGTGACTTATGCTCACATTTCATTGGCCAGAACTTGTCTTTGGCTCCACTACACTGCAAGGGGCTATGACCACAGCCACTTGAATGTCTCACAAAGGAAGGACAACTGCATATTGTGAAGACCACAGACACTATTTGCCCTGGTAGTTAATTTCTAAGATATTTAAATCCGCAATTCCCAACCAAGTTTATACTCACTGATAGAAGTTTTAGCAAAGATGGTAGCTGCAATATATGTATTTACCTATTCTGCATCTTTAGCTATTAGCCTCACTAAACACATATAAAAAATAGGGGGAAAGTCCATACCACTACTAAAAACTAGGAAAGGATGTGATTACATTCGCAAATCTCCTCCAGACAATAGATCTATGACATGAAACTGGATTTAGGGAAATGTTGACCAGTCACCAAAATACTGCATGAAGGAATAGTTTTCACAGAAAACTATGAATGTAAATGGAAGAAAAAAATCCCAGCATGATTCCCAAAACACTCTCTGACACCCAGCAGCATTGGAGGTAAGGATAGGCAAATAGGGGGAGTCACTGGCCCTTACCCCTTCCAGTGGAGCCACCTTGAATTCCAGAAGGCACAACCAAAGGAAATCCAGGAAGTACTCATCCCAGTTACTGCCAGCCCCGGGCCTTGCGAGGCAAAGGGGAGGAGCTTCTGTAGTGGACTCTCTATGAGGGTGGTCATTCCTCAGACCCAAAGCTCTTAACATCTTGTTTATGCCCACAGGCTACTAAATCTTGTATCTGACACAGTAAGGTCACAATAACTTGAGAAGCTTCTCTATGAAATTCAAACAGTGACCAACACAATCCCTGACAAACTCATTTCAACTTGAAATTTTGGATAAGCATGCACTTTATGAATAATTAAAGAAGAAAAAGCAAAGACACATATGTGTGTATGTGATTGTATGGGTATATATGTATATTTATTGTATAATTATATGTGTATGTACACAACATACACATATACACATATATGTATTTATGTATTTGCACTAATATTGGATAACAGTCAACACATGTGACAGCTATGGGCTATTATCATTATTATATCAAGATCTCTTGCAAATCACAAAGAAAGAAAAATATGAACATCTCAAGGCCAAAACAGGCAAAGGCTCTGTATAGACAATTTATTCATGAAGATCTGCAAATGACTAGTACCAAGTAAACAAAATGGTACTTCATATTTCCTACACAGGTTCTAAATCACTTGAGAAATAAGACAAAGTCAGCAGGCTTACTATAACATGCTGGGCAGAAAGACACAGCTAGAAAAGATATGCTGGACCCAGTCTGGAGCATGAGAAGGCCCACTGGAGATCACACCTGAAAGGCATCACAGTTCCCCAAGTCACTGCTCCCCCTGGCCTGAGTGGAAGATGGGGGCTAGAAAAAGATCAAGCATTTGGTCCACTGGCTCCAGCTAATTGTGAAACATGGAGCTAAATGTTGCCACCTACCAACCAACTAACCGCTTTTACTTCCAGGGAGAGTAATGAATGGAGGGAAAGAAGAGTATTTAGAGAAAAATCTTCCTCCTGGAAACCAGAAGGGTAGGATAATGGAGTGTTCTCTAAGACACCTTTACTGAAAGGAAAAATATGTAACTTGATACAACAATACAATTTCATCTCTACTTTATTAAAGTATTAAAATTATGATAATGATTATAATACATCTATATTAATAATGTGTAAAAATAGATAATCTCATATACTATTGATGAGAACATAAATCAATGCCATCTTTTGGGAAGAAAATTTAGTAATACATATCAAAAATCATAGCAAAATGTATAAAATTTGTCCAAATAGTTTTACTTCTAGAAATCTATGTCAAGGGAATGTTAAATAATTTTTTTAAGAAATGTAATATCATGAATCTTGTAAAAATATAAAATAAATACATATCAAAGATGGCATTTATCTCATCTTTAATGAAATAAATACGTTATTACAACTGGCTCAAAGGAGAATGGAAAGGACACACATTTACAAGCTATCAGGAAAGCTGAAATTAATTTACAAAGAATTTTTAAACTGGCCAGCACTCCAATTGCATTACACAGGACACAATTCAGTTGTTTTTCTATGAAAAAAATCATTTGCCTTATTAACTTTTTTTTTTTTTTGAGATGGAGTCTTGCTCTGTCGCCCAGGCTGGAGTGCAGTGGCGCAATCGTGGCTCACTGCAAGCTCCGTCTCCCAGGTTCATGACATTCTCCTGCCTCAGCCTCCCGAGTAGCTGGGACTACAAGCGCCCGCCACCATGCCCAGCAAATTTTTTGCATTTTTAGTAGAGACAGGGTTTCACCGTGTTAGCCAGGATGGTCTCGATCTCCTGACCTTGTGATCTGCTCGCCTTGGCCTCCCAAAGTGCTGGGATTACAGACGTGAGCCACCGTGCCTAGCAATTATTAACTATTTTTGTAGTGGTAAAATAGTTTAGAAACAACTAAAAGCAGAGATACACGAAAATTATTCTAGACAGGATACTCAGCAGTCTTTATTGCCCATTTTGAAGTATTTCAGGAATAAGCAGGACAAAGATTTACCAAAAAAGAGTCCCTTCAAATATTGAGAATAGTGAAAAACAAAGGAAACAGGCTAATGTCTAATAATAAGTTATCAGTACATTTAACTTTGGCATAGTTATAGATTGGAGTGCTATAAAACTATTGGAAATTGCATTGTAAGAAATATATAATTCGGTGCAGAAAAATACACACAAAAATAATTATATGTTCACATTGTTGTCCAGAAATTAAGTCTAATATAAGAAAACAGCAATTGCCAAGCATCTGTATGTTTTTGTTTGTTTGTTTCTATGCGTACATTTGGGTTTTTTTGGTGTTTAACACTATGTCCAGAGCCTTATTTAGTGTTGGAAACAAAGGAATAAATTGCTCATCCTAATAAAGAAACTGGAATATCATGGACCAGAACAAGCAATGGAAAGGTAAGAGAATAATATTTAGTCAGAAATAAACCAAGATAATGACAGTGAGCCAGGTCTGAGAACAACTGAGAGAATAGACCAGGAGCAAGACACAAATTCCCTGTTGCTAATGAAATATCATCACAGGGATAGCTAATACAAAACCATGGCTTCTGCCTGTACTACCTTATCCATTAAGTAATTTTTTGTGCTTCAAGAAAGTTTGTTGCATATTAGAGCCTTTGGATAGTGATGCTGTGGAGAATAAGAAAAAAATGAATAAGAAAAAAGAAGACAGAAACTTACAGAATCAGTAAGGAAAAAGAAGACAGAAACTGCAGGAAGAGAAGAGAGTGGGATTAAGCATGTTGCAGAAGCAGAGGATTGGAGTGAAAGTTGAATGTAACACAACAATGCTTTTGCCTATTTGTTAAATAAAATGCTGGGTTTCCTGTAACATGTGGACTGAGTGATCAAACCATCCTTGTCAAACATCAGAGGATTGTAGATAGACCTGAAGATGCTTGAAGGAATATTTGTGGTTTGCATATGCATAGAAATAATAAATACCAAAATATTAATCGTGTCTACCTGTGATTAGGAAAATTATTTTGGAATTTTAATTTGCTTTTTATTCTTTTTCTCTATTTTGCATATATTCTTCAATAAATATTATTCCATTTGCAATAAGACAAAATTTTACTTTAAATAACAAAAAAATTGAATTTTTCAATTTTAAAACCTAAGACCTATAGAGCCCACTGCCCTCCACACTCCTCCTCTACATTAGTGTGCAAGAGATACCACACACTCAACTGATCCTAAGCTAAGTTTGTGATTCTGTACCCAAATCCTGTTCCTCCTCCTCCTTGTCTTGGTGAATTCCAGCATCTTGGAAAAGTTAACTCTTTCTTCAACTCTTCACTCTCCCCATCTGATGGGAAAACTGGTCCTTGTGAATTCCTCCCCTTTACCACCTTCCATATACATTCTTTGTACTTATTGTTAATAAATCTTCATCATATCTTGGCTAGATTGCATCTATACTATATTTCTTTAATTTAGTTACTTTAATTAAATTTACTTTATACTATATTTCTTTAGTCATGCTCACTCCCCATTTATTCTCAATTCTGTAATAAGAATTTCTTTAAATGCAAATTTGATTTTGTCTTTCAATTTATTAAAACTCTTTAGAGAACTACCATAGCCTTTACACTTCAATCCAGACACTGTGGAGTAGCTCTGTAGGCTTCCACACATCCCCTCTCATAATCCAATCTCATCTTCCACCACTTTCCATCCCTCTACACCTGTTCATGTGGGATGAATTGCAGGTGTGAGAACACCTTGAAGGCCTCTAAGCCTTTACACAAATCTCCTCCATTTCCTAGGGTGTTCTTTAGCCATTCTCTACCTCATTCTTCAAAACCCAGTCCACATACCAATCCTTAGTGAAGCCTTGTGCACCCTCAAGTTAAGGCAGGCATCCCCCACAACCTCTGTCATCCTTTTTTTGACACCTGTTATAGCTTTATCAAAGTATATTTTAATTATTATCTCAATGGCCTGTCTCTTGAAGGTGGCTGTGTTTTACTGCTGTGTTTCTCCTGGGACCTTGCCACATGATGGGCATTCAATGAATTGCTGTGGAATGAAAGACTCTGGCACACTTTCCATTAAAGGGGATGAGACTTGTGTAGGTGTAAATTGTGCATGGATGAGGGTCTATGTGTAATTAACACTTTTCCTAAATTTCTAAATCGTGATTAGAAATCCACCCTGGGAGAGCATCACCATCATGATGGCTATGGAATGAGAGAAGAGAATGGTCATCAAACCTTGTGCTTGGCCAGGAAGAGGTTAGAGGAACGTCTTCTAAGAAGGGTGGTTGGCCCACTGCCTCTTGGCCTGGAAGCTGGACCGGTTGGGGCTTTGAATGAAAAACTTGTCAAATTGAGAATCATCCCATTTTTGCCTGAAATTTAAGTCTCTGTCTTCAGATCTAGTAAAGTTCCTGCAATGGAGGATGTGGCTAAAGTTAATCTAGAGATTCGCTGCAGTCCCTACTGGTCTAAGCTGTGGCAAGAACAGGCAATAACACAATGGTGTTCCAGCCTAGCAGACAGGACCAGATGAATGGGTGAATTAGAGCCCACTTCTGCCAGGGTCCTCTTTCAGTGAGGGAATTTTGCTTAGTAAACATGAATAGCCACGATTTTGTTTATCCTATCTATGCATAAAGATCTCCAGCATCTTTGGGTAATGGTACTAGTGAAGATGGCTATGCAGTCATTTGACTGGTTGTGTTATAGCTTTTGCCCCAGGTCAAGGCAGAGTGCACATCTGTGCAGACCACAAAGGCCAGGTGTTTGTTTGCTGGGTTCAAAGACAAGCTTGGCTTGGAGCAGGAAGCAAAGAGTCTTTCTTTGGCTTCTAAGATATTTTCTGGGGTTGGGAGTGGGAACAGAGGGAGTCATTTAACTTCCTGTGCTTCCTCAGTATGGTCTTCTGCAAAATGAGGACAACCCTTCAATTGCTCTCCCTTCACCACTCCTACCCTTGGAGACCTTTAAACTTAGATAACTGGAAGGATCTGAGAGACCATAGTCTATAACTTTATTTTTGCAGATGATGAAGTCAAAGCCCTCATTGCTTCGCTAAAGAGACCTTTCTCAAATGCACATCTGCAGTGAGTCATTCCTGCCTATAGCCATGTTAGCACTTTCCACTGCCTCCACGTTGAGTCGTAGCTCTCTTTAGTGGCTAAAGAATCCTCAGGTTGGTAGGAGCTTCCCCTGCTGGTCTCCCCAGACCATCTCTTGCCACCCACCCATCCTGCCCCACCCTTATTCTACCCCGTGACTTTCCTAGAGAAGCTGCATCCCTCTCAGCTCCAGACTTCTGCTCCTGCATTTACCAGCATTTTTTTTTCTTACTTGGAGACTAGCCTCTGAGTTCAAAGCTCCTCTCCTGTCTTCCTAGGCTGGGTGATGTCTCTCTTCTCTGCTCCTGCCTCGCGTTGCTCTTCTCTGTCATTGTACACTCAGTGATACAGCCACTGTCTGTGTCCCTCACTGGGCCAGAAGAGCCTCTTAGCTGGCATCTGAGCCTGATTCACCTCTTCTCCCCACAACAAAGCTCACGGATCCCAGAGGGTCATTGGTCAGTAACCTTTTGTGAGAAGGTGAAGGAGTAAGGGACAGCTTAGCAAGTGACAGAGTACATGATTGTCTATGTGGGTGGATGAGAGGATGGGTGAGTGGGTGTCTATGTGAGTTAGTAGGTAGGGTCTAGGTGGGTGAATGAATGATTAGGTGCCTAGATGAGTAAGTAGGTGGGTGCCTAGGTGGATAAGTGAGTGAGTGTCTAGGTAGATGGATGAGTGAGTCAGTGTCTAGGCAGGTGAGTAAGTGGATGTGTAGATGGGTGGATGACTGGGCGTCTAGGTAGATGGGTGAGAGGGTGTCTAGATGGGTGAGTAAGTGGGTGTGTAGATGGATGGAGTGAGTGGGTGGGTGTCTAGATGGGTGAGTGATCCTTGGTGGATGAGTACTTGGGTGCCTAGATGAGTAAGTGGGTGTCTAGGTGGGTGAGTCAGTGGGTGTCTAGATGGGTGGGTGAGTGGATGTTTTGGTGAGTGGATATTTAGGTGGGTGAATGAATAGGTATCTTGGTGGGTGGGTGGGTGAGTGGGTGTCTAGCTGGGTGGGTGAGTGGGTGTCTAGGTGATGAGTGAGTGGGTGTGTAGGTGATGAGTGTGTGGGCGTCCAGGTGGGTGAGTGAGTGGATGTCAAGATGCGTGAGTTTAGGTGGGTGGGTGAGTGGGTGTCTAGAGGGACGAGTGAGTGGGTGTCTAGGTGGATGAGGGACTGGGTGTCTAGGTGGGTGAGTGAGTGGGTATCTAAGTGAATAAATGACTGGGTATCTAGGTGGGTGGGTGAGTGGATGGGTATCTTGGTGGGTGGGTAGGTGAGTGGGTGTCTAGGTGGGTGAATTGTTGGGTGTCTAGGTGGGTGAGTGGGTGTCTAGGTGGGTGGATGAGTGGGTGTCTATATGGGTGAGTGGGTGTCTAGGTGAATGAGTGAGTGTCTAGGTGGATGAGTGTGTGGGTGGTCTAGATGGGTGGGTGAGTGGATGTTTAAGTGGGTGGGTGAGTGAATGGGTGTCTTGCTGGGTGGGTGAGTGGGTGTCTAGGTGGCTGGATGAGTGGGTATCTAGATGGGTGAGTGGGTGTCTGGGTGAGTGAGTGGGTGTATACATGGGTGGGTGAGTGGATGTTTAGGTGGGTGGGTGAGTGAATACGTGTCTTGCCGGGTGGGTGAGTTGGTGTCTAGGTGGATGAGTGGGTGTCTAGGTGGAGGGTTGAGTGGGGAGGTGGGTGGATAATATGTGAGTTTGTCTGTGAGTGGTGACAATGTTTGGTGGGGGTAGGAAGAGGTTGGGTAGGAGAGTAGGTGGTTGGAGCAGGTAAGCAGCTGAGTAGTGGGTGTGTGGGCACATGGGTAAGTGAGTGGGTGACTGAAGCATTAATGGAATGGAGCAGGAGCAGCATGATAAGCCCGAAGTCCTACAGAGCCCAGGCAGGCACCTCACGTTCCTGACAGGTGCTCTCTACACACCTGGTGCTGTCCCCGCCCCTCCTCTGAGTCCCTGCTCCTGTCACTCCACACTCATATTGCCCCTTCATTTGCTAAAATGCATGCAACATGGTCACTTGGAAGTAGAAGGCACTAAGAGACAAATCAAAACCAAGTTGGCCCATCAGCCCTGTACAGATGGAAGGCTGGCATAGATGAAGCAGCTTCTGTCAGACCCTCTAGCACAGGCCCTGGGCAGGGAAGGGGCCCTGGGGCTGGAGCAGCTATCTCTTCTCTGGCAGGTGACCTCACACTCAGCCGTGCCACCAGGGGAGAGGTAGTCATAGCAGGGACATGCACATAGCCAGGTCCAATGGTGTGAGAGTGGATGCGGATCTTCTGAGATCAGAGGCAGCATCCAGTCCATCTGTGAGTCCTCAGGACCCAGCTCAGAGCTGGAAGAGGTGGGGCTCAGAGATGGCATAATGAGGGGCTGAAGGAAGGTGTCCACCAGACTCTGAAACTCCACTGGAGGAAGTGGCAACTCTCCTAAGGTAATGTTCTCCCATGCATGCTGAAAACCCTGCAGGGACACAGCATGGTATTACCTATGGTTATGGAAAATAGATTATAACCAAAAAGCTGAGGGCATTAAAAAGAACGACAACAAGTCAGGTGGTGTTTGGAATCTCAGCTCCTCATAAAACTGAATTCACAAGCAGCATCAGTGGGCGAGAAAGGCTATTTCCCCAAGGTGGAACCTTAAGAAAAACACATTTTGAAAGTTAATGAGGGGGGAAGAGGCAAAAAGGAACACAGTTTGCTTTAAAAACATATGGAGAGAAAAATTCTCAACAGATTCCCACGCAGTATTTGTGATCCTGGTTGTCTGACATTTGTGTGGCAAGGACAGACCACCGACTGCTTAGACATGGCCTACGTCTACAAAATCACATTTACGGGTGGTTACAAATTCCATTTCTTTTATTAACTGCTTGAAATGTTATTTACTTGATTGAATTACAGTTCTGGCCATTAACACTTTGGAATAACAACCCAGTTAATTAACATGGGAGAGCAGTGACAATGCCACCACCATCCTTAAGAGGGCCACATCAGCACAGAGAGCTCCTGGTGCTGGGCGCTCCACAGCGAACACCCTGAGATGGAGCAGGCGCAAGCCTTGTTTGAGTGGGCTGAACAGCGTGACTCCTTGGGGCTCCTCATTCATCCACCTCCTCCGGAAGGGATGATGAGGCTTCCTTCAGGGCTGCTCAATGCCCTTGTATTTGACTCCAGGAATGAAGGAGGGGCACTCAGTGTTTCTGGAGTGCCTGATGTGCACCAGGGGCTTAGGTACATTATCTGATATTACCTTGTTATTAGAGGGTGAGTCACATGTTTCTAGTCCATACTTGCAATAGAGCAAACTAAAGTTAGTGTGATCAATGGAGTTGCTCATGTTTATACCCTGTGAGGGGCAGAGTGAGGTTGGACTCACACGGCTGTAGTGGTGACGGCTGTCAGCTGCTACAGTGGTCATCAGCTGTCCTTTAAGAAGCTTTCTGGAGCATCAAAATGGGAAACTAAGAAAGCTAAGATGAGGGAGGCGTGTTTTCCATTTTCACAAAGTGGCTGTGCCTCTCTCCATCCCTGTGGCTTCTGCCCACAGCCAAATCTTCATGGGATCTGCAGGCGTGTTGAAACTCCTCACAAGTACACCTCCCCCGGGGAGCAGCACCAAGCCACAGGCCTGCCTGAACTGTGCCTCTGCTGATGAACAGCCTCTGCTGCACTCACTCTGGAATTTTTTTTTTTTTTTTTGCCTTTTATAAGAAACACACACAGTGTAATAACCATCTGG
This sequence comes from Pan paniscus, assembly GCF_029289425.2. Lineage (NCBI taxonomy): Eukaryota > Metazoa > Chordata > Mammalia > Primates > Hominidae > Pan > Pan paniscus. The sequence goes on from NC_073262.2 coordinate 46,383,232, forward strand.
CCCCTTTATTTCTCAGTGGAGCTGCGTGTGTTCAGTGCTGACCTTGCTGGCCCTGCATTTGGCTGGAAGCAATCCTCTTATTAAATCAGAAACCAGAGGGGACCCCTGCCCCTTACCCCTGACCCCAAGACAAGCCTGAGGCTGGCTTCATCCTGACTTCACCAGATTGTCTGGCATTTAAATGCCAACATCTCTCCTAAGAGCCGTGATGCAGGCAGGAGGCTGTGCACAACTTTTTATACTTTATTTCTCATTTATAGGAAGAAAAGAAAAGGGAAAATGTCAGAGAAATTCAGTGCTGACATCCAGGGCAGATAGCTTGTTGGACTAAGAGGACAAGTGCCTATTGGATGAGGCTGCAGGACTCCCCAGAAAGATTGGGGGCCCACCCACGTGAACCCATGACCTCTGATTGTTGCCTGCAGTCTACTATCAGTGTAACTGCCTTTCCAGAGCACCTACTGTGTGCGAGGGACTGTGCTTGGCCATTGGCATGCCCTCTCTCACTCCTCAACCTTCACACCTATCCTGAGAAGCAGCTCGTGCAGCAAGTGTGAGAAAGTCCAGCTTGGCAAGGCGCAGAGAAGGCCTGCTGCCTCCAGGCCTGTGGCCTTGACCATCCAGATCCTGGTGATCAGCCTGCAGCTTCAAAATCTGTGAATGGGGCATTCACTGTGGGCACCAAATACAAATAGGGGCTATGACCAGTGCTTTCTCTGCCATAGACCATACAGTGCAAAACAGTGATGAGAAACTGCTTGGCCAGATGGGATTTGAATGGGCAAGTTCAGTAAAGAAACCGCACGTTATCTGTGGTGCCCAGCCAAGATGCTTAGGGTCTCTTACTGTATTTGGAATATTGGGATTTCCCCTGGACCGCCCTGGCATGCAGATCTGCTGCATTTGTTTGCTTGCCCAACTCTGCTTTTGTGGCTCCTTGACATTCACAACCCTCTGCTGACTGACCCTGACTTTCTGTAGATAATTTATTTTTACCTAGTGTTTCCACAGCATGGGTTCCCATGAAGGCAGGGACCTGAAACAGAGGCTTGCATGCAAGTAGATTATTTGGGATGTGATCATTGAGATCAAGAATGGGGACTACAGGTGTAGGAGGAGAGCTTGCGGATGAGGGGAAAGGCAAGACAAGGATGAGTATGGGATTTGCCATCACTAGGGCAGAACATTTCTGAGGAGCCTTAGGAGCTCTTTCTCAGCCCCTAACCCCGCTTGGTGAAAGGTAGCCCAAGGCGTTCACTCTCTGGCATCTCTGGGTTGTGCAAGGACTGAGGCTGAGGTGCACAGATGCTGCAGGCCATGGCATCAGCTCATCCCATGGCAGGAAGCAAGAGTCAGGTAGCATCTGTCTGAAGTTGCCACAAGGCTGCTCAGACCCGGTCACTGAAGTAGTGGCTGGAGTGAGAAGGGCTGAGAGGATTTGGGTGGTGCACCCATGATGTGCTACACACTTGCCATTGCACCTTTCACTTTTAAGTCAAGACGTTGACTCAGGATTTAACCAATATTCTACCCTAAGCAGTTATTCTTTAGATTTTGCTTGCCTCAAGGATGTTCCATTTCTTTTTGTTTTGTTTTGTTTCATTTGTTTGTTTGTTTGTTTTTTGAGATGGAGTCTTACTCTGTCACCCAGGCTGCAGTGCAGTGGCATGATCTTGGCTCACTGCAACTTCTGCCTCCCGGATTCAAGCAGTTCTCCTGCTTCAGCCTCCTGAGTATCTGGGATTACAGGCATGTGCCACCATGACCAGCTAATTTATTTTTATTTTTATTTTTAGTGGAGATGGGGTTTCACTGTGTTAGCCAGGATGGTCTTGACCTGCTGACCTCGTGATCCTCCCGCCTCAGCCTCCCAAAGTGCTGGGATTACAGGTGTGAGCCACTGTGCGTGGCCCGGATGTTCCATTTCTTACAGCCAACTTTGCCTATCTCTGTTCTTATGCACACAGACATAGTAGTTGATTCCTTCTGGGCCAATCAGAGTCCCCAATTTAGAGATGCCCTGTTGCAGACAGATAAATACAATGAGACTCAAACATTAAGGAACTTGCCTCAATTCACTGAGCGTATAGCTGCTGGGAGAGGTCTTACACCCAGGCTTTGTCCTTTTTTCTACTGCATCACCCTACCTCTTATCCTATTAGACTTTAGGAATTTAATGTTTTTCATTAAGATTGCCTCAAGTAACTCTCTCTTTTTGTTTGTCTTGATCTATGCAAAATTTCTTTCTCATTAGTCTTAATAAGACTTTGATGCCTCCTTGTTGTCTACAGAAGAGACTGCAAATACCTTACAATGGCTTTCAAGGTTCTCTAAGAGGTCTTTCCCAGCCCACCTTTACTTCCTAATAAGCACTTTATTAAGCAATATCAGATTATTGTCTATTCCTAGAATTTTTCAAAACCATCCTAGTTCGCTGCCCTTGCTATTTCCAGTACTTGGCATTCCCTCTACTTCTCTATGCCTGAAAATGATGGAAATGGCTTTGGAATTGGGCAGTGAGTGGAGGCTGGAAGAATTTTGGAAAGCATGCTAGAAAACTCCTAGGTGCCTTTGAACAGACTATTAAATAGGGACACTGTTGAGGAAAATAAGGAGAATTTTAGAAAAATCTTAGAAATCACCTTAGAAAAAGCCTAAATTGCAGTAAACAGACTGTTAGTAGACGTCTGTACTTGAAGGATACTACTAGCCAGGGCTCAGAGGGAAGTGAGTGACTTGGTATTGGAAACCAGAAGAAATGGGATCCTTATAATACAGTGGCAGGAAGCTTAGCAAAATTGTATCTTGTACGTTCACAGAGAGACTTGAAGAGTGAGGAAGACTAGGAGGCTGCTGCCATTTGAAGATGAAGTGTACAATACGACAGGGAATCAAGTGAACAGAAAGTGTTGATGGGGATCCCAGCAGATAGCCAACAAAAGGGAACCTCACTTCTACAGCAGCAAGGAACTGCATTCTGCCAAAAACCTAATGAACTTGGAAGCAGATTATTTTCTGGAGTCTGTAGGTAAGTGCCTGTCTTGCGGACACCTTGATTTCAGCCCTGGGATACTCTAAGCTCACCTGTTATTAAGCTCACCTGCTGTGTTCCTAATTTCATTTTTGTTACCTTCAGTTTTAAAAATTCAATTTGATTCTTTTCGATATTAATACATTCCAGTCCTCTGGTGGATTTCTCCATCATGTCATTTATTTTCTTGACCATATTAATAATAAATATTTACTAGTATATTTTTCATTGCTATATTTCCATTGTTGGATTTTTCTCTTGATCTGGTTGTTTATGCTTCATAACATTAAATTAAAAGCCACTCATGGCTGGGCACCATGGCTCATGCCTGTAATCTTAGCACTTTGGGAGGCCGAGGTGGGCAGATCACTTGAGGACAGCAGTTCGAGACCAGCCTGGCCAACATGGTGAAACCCCATCTCTACTAAAAATACAAAATTAGCCGGGTATGGTGGTGGGTGCCTGTAATCCCAGCTACTTCAGTCCAGAGGCTGAGGCACAAGAATCGCTTGAACCCAGGAGGTGGAGGTTGCAGTGAGCAGAGATTGTGCCACTGCATTCCAGCCTGGGTGACAGAGTGAAACTCTGTCTCAAAAACAAACAAACAAACAAACAAAAAAGGCCACTCACTATGTACCAAACATTGACGAGACCCTGGATAATGTTCTGTTTCTTCAGCTGTGGGTTTTACCACTTTCTGCTCACCTTAGGCTCTTGTGTTCTAGCTTGAGAATAGGCTTATTTCCCTTCTCTCTGGGACCTTGGTCTTTTTGGCAAATCTTGTCTTAATTTTGTTTTACTCTTCTCAGAAGGCTCCAAGGGATCTGTGAAACCACTTTTTTCGCTTGACTTTCTCCTGGGCTTCTCATCCTTCTATCAGCACAAGCCCCAGCACATCAGTCATTTCAAAGAACTTCCTTTCTCTCCAGGAATTTGGCCCCTTAAGTCTAAGCTCCTTTCAGTCTGTGGTCACATTAATCCTGGATCCTTACAGGACTTTTTCTTTCTTCTTGCAGTTAAAGAAATAGGAAATATCAGCTGTATGAGCTTTGGATGGGCCAAGTAAAACATATGTCTTTTGTTTGTAATCTTTTGCCTAGACTTGAGTCACATGATTGCACCAACCACAAGGAAGGCTGGAAAGTGTGGTCTATGCCTGTGCCCAGAATGAAAGAGACAGGTTTTGTGAGCACATAGAAACCTGTGCACTAGCACAGTCTAGATTTAATAAGCTGAGAGATTTAATTTAGGGAGTTTAATAACACTGGAAATGTGGAAGTGACCCAAATGACCTCTGAAGGTACCTTCGGGCCTAGCGATTCCTATTTGATTTCTAAATGTGGTTTACTAAATAATTGCATACAGCATGCTGATACACACACAAAAAATAAGAAGACGAAGACATTCTGCTCATTTTTAGGAATTAAATGCTACATTCACAATATAGCATATTCTTGTCTGAGGTGCCAAGAGAGTCTTCGTGATTTAGAATTTACAATGGCCTCCCTTAAAAATACCATTCCTGCACAAATTAATTCAGTGCGTCCTCTGAATATTCAACTTCAATGAGCTGGAATAAATGTTCACTGGAGACTGGATAACTTAAAAGTTTCATCTAGCACAAAGCTAAAATGCCTTTGTATCCAAGGAGAATATTATCTTATTTCAAATTTTCACTGTTGTTAAATTATGGTTTAAGTCTTAACTCTATGTATTTACCACCTCCGAACTTTTAATAGGTATTTGGGGGATGCAAGAAAAGCAAAACCAACGTATCTTTTTAAAAGATATTATATTCTAACTAATGAAACTTAGGTGCAGAAACTGATAATGAAGTAATGCATCTGGAGAAGATCAACATTTGGATCAGAAAACAAGAATCACACAATGAGGGCTATTATTGGTGATTTTTAAAAGTTAATTTATTTTATTTTTAGAGTGGTTTTAGGTTGACAGAGAAACCAAGCAGAAAGTATAAAGAACTCTCATACACTATGGATTAGTTGGGTGCATTTACTACAGTTGATGAACAGATATTGATATACTGTTATTAACTAAAATCTATAGCTTATATTAGGATTCACTTTTTGCGTTGTACAGTTTTATAGGTTTTGACAAATGCATAAAGTCATTTACAATAATATAAAGAATAGTTTTACTGCTGTTGTTTTAATGTGAAGTTTTCCTGATGACGATGACATTTAATGTTGAACATATTTTCATGTGCTTAATTGCATTTGTGTATCTTTTTGATGAGGTATCTGTTCAGATATCTTGCCCATTTTGTAACTGGGTCATTTGTTTTCTTATTATTGACTTTTAAGAGTAGATTGTATATTTTGAATACCAGTTCTTTATCAAATATGTGTTTTGAAAATATTTTCTCCAAGTCTGTTAGTTTGTCATTTCATTCTCTTAACCATGTATTTCACAAGTCAGAAGTTTATTAAAGTCCAAGTTATCAATTTATTCTTTCATGGATTGCACTTTTGTTGGTGTATCAAAAAGTCAAACCTCAGGCCACCCAGAATTTTCATCTATGTTATCTTCTAGGAGTTTAATAGTTGCACATTTTACATTTAGGTTTATTACCCATTTTGAGTTAATTTTTATAAAAAGTGAAGTCTGAGTCTAGTTGTATTTTTTTGTATGTGATGTCCATTTGTTTCAGTATCATTTTTTGAAAAACCTCTCCTTTCTCCATTGAATTACCTTTGCTCTCTTATTCGTTTTTTTGTACAGGAGGGGTGGGGAGGAGGGTGAGGTGGGTGTTTAGGGATTAACTTTGTCTTTAATTTTTAGAGCACATGTAAAACTCTTTGGAGGTGTTTCATACTTGTAGGAGGAAGTCCAGATGTCCAACTGGGTATTCAAAAGCATTCAGAACGTATTCCCTGTTTACTCTTTTCTAAAACATCATCTATTATATTTATTACTGTACACATACCTGTCTACTTTCTGTTCCTCAAACTCCCCTCAGACTCTCATACCTTCTTTCCTTCTGTACATTGTTCTAATTAGAATGCCTTGCTTTGAATTCACCTGGACACATTTTCTGAAGACTGCGGGCAGACAAGAGTCTGTTGACTTTGCAAGTGATTTGTGATGTCCATGTGATTGGTGACATTGAGAACAGCAGTTTCTGTAAGTGAAGGCAGAAAAAGAATAAAGAGTAAATTACAAACTCGAGGTGAAGAAATTTGTCATAAGGCAAAAAGAAGGAAGGCGAGAAGGGTAGTAGGTAGTAGCTGGATGGAGATGTGGGACTTAGTAGAATATTTTTGTTTTTAGAAGGGAGTAAATAGAATGTTTGTTTTTGGATAGGGGTCCTTCCTCCTTTGAAGTACTCACAGCTTTATGATACTCCTCTGAAGTACCCACACCTGTTTACTTGTCATATTCCTTACTTTCACTTACAGGTGATTTGATACCAGTCCTCAAGCACCCGCCAGAGAGCCTTGTGCACATCGGCCTCTCTGCCAATGCTGTTGAATGAGTGACAGCCTTCTGAGGGCCAGGCACTGATGACCAAGATTAGGAAACTGCAGAGGGTGGTGAGAAGGCATTTGTAGGGAAAGTGGTGTAGGGCCCATGATTATGCAGGGAGGTCAGCACCCTGAGCCACTGCTGGGGGGACTCAACTCATGCTCAAGACATGACTCTGAGTGGCAACTCATGAGTGCTCAATTTCCAGAGGAAACGTGTGAGTCCCTTTAAAAGTTTTTCCTTCACATTTTTGTTGATAGAAACCTAATTTTGCATTGGAGCAGCAATGTGTCTGGACTGAGAAATCTTGCTGGAAGTTTTCACTCTCAGCATCCCTTGCAGCTAGGGCTGGCCATGTGACTGATATTGGCCAATGATATAAGAAGACATCTACTCTGAGGCTTCTGGGAAAGTTTATATTTTCCAATAAAAGAAGAGAACTTTTATCCCCATTTACATCCTGCATGTCTAGGAGTCTAGGATGAAAATGCAGCCTGGAATTGCTGCAGATATATTTAGATTGGAAAAATTATGTGAGGATAAAAATCTAACATACTGCAAGAGACTGAGTCCTTGATGAACTTATTGAATAAACCCTTAAACGGCCCATTGCACAACTTACTATTAAGTGATTGATTGATATCCTTAAGATTGAAGACAGTAAATTTTCTGTTTCTTGCAGCTGAACACATTCTAATATTAATAAAATTTCTTTCACCTTTTGTCTCAATATTTCTTACTTTTCCCAGAGAGATGAGCAGGAAGAGGGATATTAGAAGAGAGAAAGTGAAAACTGGACTGAAACATTGCTAGCTGGGGATCTTAGGTAATTTGGTTAATTTCCTTCAGCCTCCAGTAAAAACAAAATAATTCAGATGTTCCTACAATTTGGGCAAACCTTATTTTCCACTAACAATATCTGAACAAATGGGATTTTTAGATTAATATATTTATTGATTGTAATGTACTTATTGCTGAGACATGCTGACACCATCAAGCTGTAAAATGCAGTCCGGGTTTCCTGATGAGATAGAGCAGGTCCTATCTCAGTCAATGAGGGGAATAGCACTTCAGATCAAGCACATTTAGGCTTCCTAAAGGAGTCAGGATCAGAAGTACGGGCAGCGCCTGCCAGTCAGTGACAGAGAGGGCTCATGTTCTGAAGCAAAAGAAGTCAATGGTATGTCTTGATAAAGCTTGACTATGAACTTATCTCAATTTTCTTTTCAAGCAAGCACGCATCTGATGGTAAGGGCATTCCTTATTGACTGAGCACAGGTTCTCCTCTTAGCTCTTGCTCACCAAATCAGTGTGGAGGTTGCCCCATCTATGAGGAGCTGATGACCAGCTAGTCTTTGTTCGAGGGTCTTGGCATGTGTGTGTGGCTGGGAAAACAACCCAGGACTGTGGCCTATCTCCCAGGCTCCTTGATGCCCCCAAGCCAACAGCTCTTTAGATTTTTTCCTGTCTTCCCACCTTGCAGGCCAGCTTTCTCTTTGTAGCTAAAAACAAATTATGGCCTTAATCTTAATTTCCAGAGATAGTAGTTTATTAAATAGGACAGGAATAAATGCAATTAGGTTGTGATGCATGGAGCTGATCTCAGAACTTGGTTTTCAATCATAATAGCCTCTCTTTAGGCAACTCACTCCTAGTCCTATTCTCTGCACATGTGGGAATTATAATGAGCACCAAGCAGAATGAATGAAAATAAATCCAGACCAAGAACCACTGATGAAACTGCAACCCACAAGAGAAAACTAGCCAGGGTATCTGCACAGGAAGGACAGGGAGACTTCTCTTTATAATAACAGAACCCAGAAGACGACCTACAAGGTGAGCATGAGAACTGAAGGTTATTCAAATAAAGATGTTTCTGAGCAAAGGCTAAGTTAACCACTCAAAGACTGAAAGAACTAACAAAATATATGCTTCATGGTGAAATAAACTTAATCCTGAAGAAACAATTAAGACAAACATGAAAACAGAGAAAAAGAAAGTTGTCAGGATAGAGTATATCAAGCAAGAAAGAATTAAATATAGAAACAAGGTGAACTGAAACATCAGGTAGGAAGAAACATGCAAAATGAGGAGAGTGAGTAATTCGAGTTTCAAGAAACAGTATCAAAGTTCTTACACTTGTTGACCAAAAGTGGAAATTATGGATCAACTTTAGACATTTTGAAATAAAGAACATATCCTCAAAGCTTAAGTGTAACCACCAAAAAATGAAAAGGAGATTTATAACTAAATCTCCTGAACCAGTAGAAGTTATACTTATAGAAACCTTAATAAATCTAGCTCATGTGACTTTTCTCTTCTTCCTAGGTTCTGCCCACAGGGGAGATTGTGACCTATTGCTGGCCCCAACAGCAAGGCGAAGTTACACATTTGCCTTGGCCTTGCCCTGAGAAGGTGCTGTGACATATTGCTGGGCCCAGCACCAAGGTGATGGGACTCTCCTCTTCTAACTGGACCCTGCCCACAGAATAGAGGGTGACATATTGCTGGGCCCAGCACAAGGGCAATGTGATTCTTCTGCCTGGTCCCTGCCCATGGGGGTCATTGTCACGTATCTCTGGGCCCATCTCCTAGATGAGTGACTCTCCTCTTTCTCCTGGAACCTGTCCACAGTGGGGATTGTGACATATTGCTGGTCCCAGCACCACTGTGATGTGACACTCCTCTCGTGCCTGGGGCCAGCCCACTGGGGTAATTGTGACATATAACTGGACCTAACCCCTAGGTTATGTGACTCACCTCTCCTTCCTGAGCCCTGCCCACAAGGGGGCCTCGTGACATATCTCTGGACCCCTCACCTAGGTGATGAGAGTCTCTTGCCTGGGCCCACCCCTCAGGGTGTATAGTGACATATTGCTGGACCCAACACCTAGGTGATGTGACTCTTTTCTACTGCTTGGCTCTGCCCAAGGAGAAATTGTGATGTATCACTGGGCCGAGCACCTAGGTGATGTGACTCTCCTCTCCTGTCTGGCTCCAGCCAAAAGGGGGGATTGTGACATATCACTGGACCCAACACCTAGGTGATGGGACTCTCCTCTTTTGCCTGGGCCCACATATTTTGGGTATTGTGACCTGGGTGATGGGAGCCTACTGCTTGAACCCTACCCAGAGGGAGTTTTGTGACATATCTCTGCATCCATCACCTAGGAGATGTGACTCTCCTCTCGTGCCTGGCCCCAGCCAAAAGTGGGGATCGTGACATGTCACTGGATTCATCACCTAGGTGATGGGACTCCTCTTTTGCCTTGGCCCCACATACTTTGGGTATTGTGACATAATGCTGGGCCCAACACCTGGGTGATGGAAGGCTCCTGCCTGGGCCCTGCTCACAGAGAGCCTTGTGACAGATCTCTGCATCCATCATCACCTAGATGATGTGACTCTCCTGTTCTGCCTGCACCCTGCCCATGGGGAAGATTGTAACATATCCCTGGGTGCTGTTCCCAGTCTTGCCTCATGGCCTTTGCCCCAGCTGTGTCCTCTGCCCTGCAGGATGCACCTCTGCTCCGTGTGGCTCCCTCCCACTCTCACTCTCCAAATGCCCTGAACCCCTGAGCCCCACTGCAGCCCCACTGTACCCTGGCTCTGCAGCGCTGCTTCTTCATGATGTGTGTCTTCCAACAGCAGACGGGGGCATGAATGTGGATGCCTCATTCACTGCTGTGTGCCGGCATCCAGAGCAGGACTGGAGCCCAGAGCAGGCACCTGACTGATAGTTGTTGAATGAGTACAGTAATGAATGACAATGAAAGCACTGTGTAGAAACACTGGCTGAATAGTACCTAGAAAGAAAATGTCTCAAATACCTACATTAGCAATGAAAAAAACACTGCTAATTAATGAACTAAGCATCTAATTCAAGAAACAAAGCAACACATCTAACTTATAGAAAAAGTGAAAAAAATAAAAAACGTAAGATCAAAAACTGATGGAATGAGAGCATCAAGAAAAACAAGTTCCTTCTTTGAAAAGCACTGTTCAATAATACCTTCTGCAACGTGAGGACATTCTGTGCTAACCCAGCAGCCACTAGTCACGTGTGTATTCAGTACTTTAAATGCAGCTAATCCTCTCACTGAGGATCTAAATTTTTAATTGTATTTAAGTTTAATTTTAATCCATTTAAATAGCCATATAAGGCTAGTGATACTGCATTTGACAGCACAGTTCTAGAATATTTCCATACAGTGTTCCCAAGTTGACATGTATAATAATTATTGTGGGAACATAATGGGGGATAACTAGATATACCCTAAATGACTACCAGCAGTAAAAGGCATTAATAAATTGTGATAGATTCATGCAATATAAAATTAAAGTTAAAAATGATTTACTAGAGCTGTGCAATTGAGTGATGTACAAATCCTAATGCTCAACTGCTTCAAACCTACAATAACAGCAGTTTCAAGGATTTCAGCCTAATACATTTATAAATATATTTAAATTCCAAAAATATTCAATTCTGTGTCAAAAGCAAATTGCATAATCATATTTAGAGTATCATGTTACTAAATATTATTTAGAGTAACATTTTAAAACTCTACAAATTAGCACTTTATGTTTTGAGGATGGGAATAGATGCAGAACAATTGTTTATTGATATTTGACACAAATGTTCCTATCTCTGGATGAGGGACACGGATGCCCTCAAGGAGGGGTATGCGAGATCCTCAGATTGCTTAAAAATCTGAAGCCAACGGACAACATATTCAAACTTGCTAAAGCTGGTGGTGAGGAAATGGGTATTCATTATTTTATACAATTTCTCAAGTAATAAGAAGGAGACAACAGGAAAGGGAAGGAAAATAAATCAAGTCTCCGGTGCTCTGTTTCCACAGCCTCTGCAGTAGACTTCCTGGAGCCCGTGACTATGGTTGCAGCACAGGAGGCCTGTGCCTTGCAGAGGCAGCAGGCACAGGCAGCCAGGAACATGGCCTCATCTTGCCCATCTCCTGTAGAATGGGGCCCTTTTGGTATGAGGAGGGCATGAGGAAGCATCAAGGAGAGCGTGGACAGGCTGCGAATCTCTTAGTGTCCCCTCTCAGTCTCCCTGGAAGACTACAGTGAGGGTCTCAGGTCACCTGGCTGAATCTCACATCACAGTGAGCAGCGTAGCTGGGCCTGCCACCACCATGGAGTGAAGGACCTCTCATAAATGGCTTGGAATCATCCACCTATCATATAATGCACACACCAACCAGGAAGGTCCAACGCACATCTTGTTACTTCCGGGAAATCACTTTCTGCCCTGCAGACCTCTCCCTTCTCCAAAGGCCATGTCTGCCCGATCCCCACTTATCAAAGGCAACTGGCCCCATCCACCTCACTGCCTGGCACATGCAGCCAGCACAGGGCCACCTCCCCTGCTGTGACGGGGCTTATGTCACCACTCTGCCTGCCCCTTTGGTGTAGTTTTCCTTGCTCTTGTTTTCTCTGGGAAAGGAGGTCTCACGCAGGTGGACATTAGATCATGGTCCTGCAGTGGGGGAGCTGCTGGGACGAGGCTTCCTCAGCTGAACCCCAGATGGGACCAGCCGGCTCAGTGCCAGGCAAGGAAGAGCTTCAGCCTCCCTTTCTGGGGCAAAGCCTGTGCCTGGGAGTTCATGGCATGAAGGGACAGAACCAAACGAGGGTCCCCCAATGTGGCAAATCCCCAAGAGAAAAGAAGGAGAAGCTAACTGAACACATGCACCCAGCTTCTACTCCCAAATGTACCAGTTAGATAATTCACTCCTCCTTCCCTCACAGAGAGTGTGGGGGCAGAGAGGAGGCCCTTCTGCATGGAATGAACAGCTAAGACCTTCCCCTTATTTATGTTGTGTTGGTATTTGTTGCTATTTTGGCCAGCAAATGGGCTAGGCCATTTGTATTCACTTCTCCTTTTACCCTCCCCTCAGTAGCATGAGGTATGAAGTTTCCTTAGAATAGAGATGACAGTAACAGTGGGTATCAGAGCTGTGCTTAAAATCCAAGTCCAACTTGGAGCCAGAGCTTCTGCTGGAGAGCAGACTGCTCTGCGACTGCAGGTACGAGGTGCAGAAATGAGGGCCTGTGGGCCCTGGGTGCAGACCCCATGTGTGGGCCTGGGCCCAGCTCTGTTCGTGGGATTGTGGGTAGGCTGGATGCTGGGGGTGGGAACCCCACTGTCAACAGTCATGGATTGGCCTGCCCTGAATCCTGTGAATGCCGCTGTAGGGGAGGGGACCGGGAAGGGAGGAAGAGGCTGTTAGCTGATCTTGGTATAGGACTCTCACTGTGATTCCAGCCTCTCTGGAGACAGATCAGCACTGGGTGGGATGTCAGGGCTGAGCTGACACAGTTCTCTCCCCACATTCAACTCCACCAAGGGTCAGTTGTTCTGGTGGAACGACTGTGTGCCCAGAGTCTAAGATAAATTATCAACAAGTCTGTTTAATGAGCACAGACATTTGGTTGAGAGCATAATGAAAATAAATCTGCAAAGCATTTTCAGCTGATTTCCCCATTTAGGGTCTGTCATATTAGCATGGCTTTCTGGTTTATAAAATAAGCCTACATGAAGGCACAATTAGAACCTCCTGAAAAATCTTTATTCCCTTTCCTTGTTGATTTAAAATATGGCTTTCCTTATTCTTCCTCAGCACCCTGGCGCAGAATGCAATGTGCTCCTAACCCCATGCTGTCTGCTCAGCCCACTGAGGACAACAGGAATGAAAGCCTGGACTCTGCCAGTCACTGGGCAGGTGCAGAGAATGCTGTTGGGGCAATCCTGGCATGGGTTGCTGCCTTCTAGAACCTGTGTGTGGATTCAGATGTCACTGTCTCTCAGGATTTTGGCAGAAGAGCTAATTATGATACAAGATACACAAAGAGAAAGCATACCTCTCTTTTCACAGCCAAGCACAAGGCTGCAATATACAAGGGATGCAGAGATCTGACCACTGAATGCCTTACATTTTATGCACAAAATGCCTCCCTTCTCAGATTTAAAAAATAAAAAAAAGCAAGTGGGCTGGGCACAGTGGCTCATGCCTGTAATCCCAGCATTTTGGGACACCAAGGCAGATGGATCGCCTGAGGTCAGGAGTTCGAGCCCAGCCTGGCCAACGTGGTGAAACCCCATCTCTACTAAAAATACAAAAAATTAGCCAAGCGTGGTGGCATGTGCCTGACATCCCAGCTACTCGGGAGGCTGAGGCAGGAGAATTGCTTGAATCTGGGAGGTGGTGGTTGCAGCGAGCCAAGATTGTGCCATTGCACTCCAGCCTGGGTGACAGAGCAAGACCCCATCTCTAAGTACATAAATAAGCAAGTTATGATTTATTTCCACAAATTATGCCAGAGGTGGGGGATGGGAGCATGCCAAGGTTGTGCCCCCACTCTATTTTCTAACTTCTTTATAAGGACTTTCAAATAGAAAAAAGTGGAAAGAACTTGAAACCAAACACCTGGATACCTGTTTTAGTACATTTTCTGCCACTATAACAATACCACAGACTGGGTGATTTACAATGAACATAAATTTATATAGCTCATGATTCTAAAGGCTGGCAAGTCCAGGAGCATGGTGCTGGCATCTGGTGAGGGCCTTCCTGCTAAGTCATGACAGAGCAGAAAGCATCACATGACTAGACAGCAACAGCATGCATGACAGCTCAGCTGTCACTCCCTCTTCTTATAAAGCCATCAGTTCTGATGACCTTTTTAAATCCTAATTACCTTCCATGGCCCCACCTCCCATCAACATATGAATTTAGGGATTAAATTTCCAGTACATAAAATTTGGAGGACGCAATCAAACTAAAGCATTCTTCCCTCACCCCTAAAATTCATGTCCTCACGTGCAAAATACATTCACCCCCATCCCAATAGCTCCAATGTTTTGACTCATTCTGGTGTCAACTCAAACGATCAAAGTTCAGAATCTCACTTGAATCAGATACATGTGAGACTCAAGGCATGATTCATCCCATGGCAAATCCCATCCAGCTGTGAGCTTTTGTAATCAAAATGAGTTGTCTACTTTCAAAATACAATGATGGGACAGGCATGGGATAGATATTACCATTCAAAAGGGAGCAACAAGAAAGAAGAACAGGTAACTGGTCCCAAGTACAAAACCCAATTGGGAAAACAACATTAAGTCTTAAGACTCCAGAATATCCTTTCACTCTATGTGCTGCCTCCCGGACACACTAGTGGAAGGGTTGGGCCCGCAAGGCCTTAGGCAGCCCCACCCCTGTGGCTTTGGTGGGCTCAGTCCACACTTCAGTGCTTCCAGGCTGGTGTTGCATGCTGCGAACTTTACAGTTGTGGGGTCCTGGTGGTGGTCCCAACTCTGTAGCCTCATTAGGCATTGTCCTAGTAGGCACTCTCTGGGGTGGCTACACCCCTGCCACAAGTCTCTGCATGGGCCCCCAGGTTGTTGATATATCCTATGCAATCTCAGTGGAGGCTGCTGTGCCTCCACAGCTCTTGCTTGCATTCTGCACACCTGCAGAGTTAGCACACCATGGTCTTCACCAAGGTTTATGACTTGTACCTTGCAGGGTAGTGGGTCAAGCTGCACCTAGACTCACTAGAACCACAGCTGGTGCAGCCAAGCATTACTGCACCAGAATACAGGGATCAGAGACTGGGCCCAGGCTGTAGCTCATCTGCTGAAATTGTATGTGCTGGAAGTTTTATTGCTGAATTCATGTTGATTGGAGGCAGGCCATTGAGAGGTCATTAGGACTTTAAAAGATCATTAGGATGAAGCCCTCGTGATGGAACTGCTGGTTTCATAAAAAGAGGAGGAGACACCTGAGCTGTCATGCACAGTGTTGCAATCAAAGATCTCTAAAATGCCTTCGAGTTTTTCTCCCATTGTTTTGATGAATAGCCTCTGGCTTTGTTCTATCCACACTAGTTTTCTTATCAGTCAGTCACTTGGTCACACTCTTGGTTTCCTCTGCTGAAAATGCTCTTTCATTCTCTACCACATGGAAAGGCTTTTTTTTTTTCAAATCTTTATATACTGCTTCCCTTTTAATTATACATTCCATTTCAAGTCATTTTTTAACTCCCACATCCCACTGTCTACAGTTAAAAGTAGCCATGCAGCAGTTAGAATGCTTTGCTCCTTAGATGGTTCTGCCAGATATCCTAGTTCATCACTCTTAAGTTCTACATTCCATAAAGCTCTTGAGCATGGATACAATTCAGCCAAGGCCTTTGCAACTGTATAACAAGAATGGCAAGGATGGCCTTTACCCTAGTGTCCAATACCTTGTTACTCAGTTCATCTGAGAGCTCAGCAGAATGGCCTGTACTGCCCAGATTCCTATCAACATTTTGGTCATGGCCACTTAATCTCTAAGAAGATTCAGGCTCTCCCTAGTCATGAAGTATTCCTCTAAGTCCTCACCAAAATTGCCCTTAGTGCTCCATTCATGTCTTTACCAATTAGTCATTTCCAAAACTTTCCAGGTATTTCCACATTTCAGATATTTACAGCAACCTTTTCAGATATTGATAGCAACAGCTGGGTACCAATTTTTTGTCTTAGTTGGCTTTTTGTTGCTATAATTGAATAACTCACACTGGATATAAAGGAAAAATTTACCTCTTACAGTTCTGGGGGCTGTGAAGTCCAAGATCAGGTGGCTGTGTCTGGTCAGCTTCTGGGGAGGGCTTTGTGCTGCATCATGATATGGTTGAAGGCAACACAGTGAGAGAGCAAGAGCATGTGTGTCAACTCAGGTCTCTCTCCTTCATCTTACAACCCCACAAGCCCATCATGGTAACCCCAGCCTGATGACTTTATCTAATTCCAATTAGCTCCCCAAAACCCCACCTTTGATCAGCAAGGGAATTGGGGGATTACATTTTCAACACATGAAACTTGGGAGATATATTTATACTACAGCATTACTTATCACTTAACCTCCACAATCAGTAGTTTGCTTTCTTTGTTTTAATCAGTTTCTATCCATCCATCAAATAATCTTATTTTCAATCCTTTTCAAGGCAAGTTGCAGACACCCTGACGGAGCATCCCAAATACTTCAGCATGTGTAATATTAACTAGCACTCTACATGTGTTCATGGTTCTTGTTTCTATAGATAAATTTATACAAAGTGGAATACACAGACCTTCTGTGTACCATTGCATGTGTACGGTACAATGTGCATAGCTGTGTAAGACAAAACCTCTTCAAGATGTAGAACATGACTGCACCCCGGGAAGTACCCCCTGCCCCATGCATCCATCCTCACCCTCATCTCCACAAAGGCTGTTCTCCATGGTTTCATGTTTTCAGAACAAAAAATGTTTTCCCTCATTCAGAATTTCACATGAGAAATTATACTCTGCATAGTCTTCTGTGTACAGCTTCATTTATTCAGTATTATGTTTTTGAGATGCTTTTACATTATTGCATGTAAACACACTTTGTTCCTTTTAATTTCTGAGTAGTATTTTATTTTGTGAATAGATTCCAGTTTATTTATTCACTCTCCTGTTGATAGATACCTGTGATGTCTCTATTTTTTGCTATTTTGAATAAATGTAACATAAAAGTTCTTGTATATGACTTTTTTTGGAAGACATGTTTTTATTTTTCTTGGATAAAATAAATTCCAAGCACATTTATGTAGCCTCCATGAAAGGCCCCACAACAGAGGGTGGAGTGCATCGTAAAAGAAATCAGGGCTATTTCTGACCCTGGGGCCACAGTGCTGCAGGGAGCTAGACTCACCTCCACCTCCTCACCCTTTACCCAGGACACCTAGAGTTTGCTGGAAAGAGTTGGACAGGAATGGAGCCAGAGTTTAATCTTTTCCGACGGTGAGGAAGTGATTGCTTTTCTCTTTAGTCTATGTCTGTGGACATGCTGGAGATATGCCACTCCAGGCAGGCAGCTGGGACCCTAGCAATGGAACCTTATGTCCCCAGTCAGTGGGGCCTGGCAGAGATTTCTGATCCAAAGAAAACACTGCTACCCTGAGTGACTCAGAGTATAAAGGGTTAGGTCTCAGTCCAGGTTTCTGACCCAACATACAACCCGCATTGACTCTGTGTGTTCAATATACACCACCCAGTAGTAAAATCAAGAATAAACAACCTTAACCAACTCTATCTTAATTACAGAAAAGTTATTACATTTATACCAAATAATACCCTCACAGCAGAAACAGTGCACAAATCAGTACATGCACCATCAGCCATCTGATCCCCAAACACTCTTTTTTCTAACCCTACACCCCAAACTCCGTGTCTTAGAAAACAATAATTGGTTATTATTATCCCTCACAGTTCTGTGGACTAATTGGGCACAGTAAGTGGTTCTCTCTCTGGGTCTCTCGAGTCGTTTAAATCAGATGGTGTTTGGCCTGGAGTCATCCAAAAGGCTTGCTCACTCGCAGGTCTAGACATTGATGCTGGATGGCACCTCAGGAGGGGATGCTGGGCAGAATGCTTACATGGGACCTCCCTGTGTGGCCACAACAAAATGTGGCTTCCTCCTGGCTTGGCAGCTGGGTTCCAAGAGCAAGCATCACAAGGCAGAGAGAGCCAGGCTGAAGCAGTAATTCTTTTTAAGACCCAGCCTTGGAAGTCACCCAGTGCCACCACATTCTATTCAGTTGAGAGGAATTACCAAGGCCAGGCCACACTCAACGAAAGGGGACTTGGGCTCCACTTCTTGCTGGGAGGCATGTCAAATAATTTTTAGATGTGGTGTGAAGTCATCAGTTTTTTAAAAAGCCCTATGCACTGTACTGCCATAGGAAAACAAAACAGAGAGCCAGGCGCTTGGGTGTCCATGCTTAGAGAATGAATGTGTACATGCTTAGAGATCCTGACCTGCAGATGTCACCAGAGCTGTGTTTCTTGTAAGACTCTACAGGATGCAGGGATGCTGTTAAACACAGCCACCACCCTTGGCTGCTCGGTCTGTCTGGGCATGTGCCGCACTCACTGCTCCCATCATTAATACGCCAAAAGGGGTCCATGCCACTCCCCACTTGCCTTTTTTCTCACAGCAACACGGAATGGGACAAGGGAGTCTCTGGCATCCTTGGCAAGGGCAGTGGTCAGTGAGCCTAAGAATGTGCTAAGTGGTTGTTGGAGTTGATATTCTCTGTAACTCCTAAGGAAAGGAAGGTTGTGGCTTGCAGTGTCCGTGTGCAGGATGTGAGTCAGATCTAAAGGAATAGATTCCTACCGTCACTTTTGATATTCCCTAACTCCCTAACCCTAAATCTAATTCATGAGGCAGGACTTCCCCAGTAAAAGGAGCCACTTGCTAAGACAACAACAGCAAATGCCTGTGTCCTATGTGGCCAGTTCCCTTCCTCTGAGTCCCTGGTAGACACGACTAGCTAAAAAGATAATTGTTTTCTTGCTGTGCCTAAAAGTATGCATATGTGTGTGTGTGTGTGTGTGTGTGTGTGTGTGTGTGTGTGTGTGCGTGTGACTATGGACAGAAAATTCAATGGCAAAAAGAATGCACCTATTGCACTGGGCAAGCAACGTAACTTTTCTGAGTCCCAGGTTGCTTTCCTATGAGACAATATTAATGCCTGCCTGTGGACTTCTGTGAATTGAATGCATCACTAGGGATTTTGAAGCAGGAGGGGCTGTTGTTATTTGTGATCAGCACTGCATGGCAAGGCGGGCAGCGGGAGCCCCGCCGCAGGCTTCTATAAAGAAAGCTGCTGGCTGAGCGCTCCCAGTGTGGCAGCAGCTGGCATGTCTTGTCCTCTAGGGTGTTGGGACCCAGTGTACCATCCAAGGCTGGGCTGGCAGCTTCTCTGTCTATTCTTCAGTCGAATAAATGTCTTTCTGGTCTTAATTACCTCCTTGAGGGCTGAGCATGCCGGTTCTCAAGCTAAAGGGCTAGAGCACTGGAAAGTGGGAATTGTAATAAAAAAGCAACCCACCCTTCAAGTGGTACTTCTTCCTAATAATGAAGGCTCTATGCATGCTCTCGTCTTGTTAATAACTTCTACCCCGGTCCTATTCTCCTCTCAGCAGCTTTTTAGGAGATTTTGTTGCAAAACATTTTCCACAGAAGTGGAACTGAGACAAAAACAAGGAATGTACTGATACAGTGTTCCTTTTCAGGGTAGGTAGTGGGTGTGGGGAGGGGATAGAGAAGGAGAGAAGAAACTAGCTTGCAAGCTCCACTTTTTTTTTTCTTTTTTATTATACTTTAAGTTCTGGGATACATGTGCAGAACATGCAGGTTTGTTACATAAGAATACACATGCCATGGTGGTTTGCTGCATTCATCAACTAGTCACCAACATTAGGTATTTCTTCTAATGCTATCCTTCCCCTAGCCCTCCACCGCCTGACAGGCCCCAGTGTATGATGTTCCACTCCCTGTGTCCATGTGTTCTCATTGTTCAGCTCCCACTTATGGATGAGAACATGCGGTGTTTGGTTTTCGGGGGTTCCTATGCTAGTTTGCTAAGAATGATGGTTTCCAGTGTCATACATGTCCAGGCAAAGGACATGAACTCATCCTTTTTATGGCTGCATATGGCTCCATAGTGTATATGTGCTACATTTTCTTTATCCAGTCTATCATTGATGGGCATTTGGGTTGGTTCCAAGTCTTTGCTATTGTGAATAGTGCTGCAATAAACATCTGTGTGCATGTGTCTTTATAGTAGAATGATTTATAATCCTTTGGGTATATACCCAGTAATGGGATTGCTGGATCAAATGGTACTTCTGATTCTAGATCCTTGAGGAATCGGCACACTGCCTTCCACAATGGTTGAACTAATTTACATTCCAACCAACAGTGTAAAAGCGTTCCTATTTCTCCACATCCTCTCTAGCATCTGTTGTTTCCTGACTTTTTAATGATGGTCATTCTAACCGGCGTGAGATGGTATCTCATTGTGGTTTTGATTTGCACCAGCTCCAGGGGGCATGGCTGAGAAAATGACAGGCGCAGTGAGAGAAGGCCTGGCCAGCAGCGTCATTGCTGCTGGGAATCCATCCCACCTGTGAGCCCGCACCCTCAAAACCCATCTGATCTGATCTCCAGTGAGAAATAGGAGCACTCGTGGAAACCTTCTAGGCCATTTAATCCACTGGCCTCTTTCAACAGATGCAGAACCCAAGGTTACCTACCCAGCTTGAGTAGGCGTGTGGTCTGGAAACCAGCTCTCCAGACTCCAAATGTAGGAAAGAGACTCAAAAACAGTAAAAAGAGCTAACATGTTTAAAGTATTTACTTTTTCCAAGCACTGCACTACACATATGAGACCACGTAAGTTATTTTAAGAACTCTAGGCTGGGTGTGGTGGCTCATGCCTGTAATCCCAGCACTTTGGGAGGCTGAGGTGGGTGGATCACCTGAGGTCAGGAGTTAGAGACCATCTGGCCAACATGGAGAAACCCCATCTCTACTAAAAATACAAAAAATTAGCTGAGTGTGGTGGTGTGCACCTGTAATCCCAGCTACTCAGGAGGCCGAGGCAGGAGAATCACTTGAACCTGGGAGGCAAAGGTTGCAGTGGGCCGAGATCGCGCCATTGCACTCCAGCCTAGGCAACAAGAGTGAAACTCAGACTCCAAACATACAAACTTTATATGGTAACCACATGTGTTAACCTCATTTCACAGAGGACAGACCTCAAACACAGAAAGTTAGAAAGAATTGTCCATGTTTAGATGCCACAAATTAAGGCAACCAGGATGCCCCTAGTAATTTGTCTTAGAGCCTGCACCTTTATCCACTACACTTCGATAATAGTTTAGTCATGATAGCAGTTGCTGTTGCTGATATCCTGCTGTAGGACAGGCTGTATACCAGGGGCCGTACATGCACCATCCTATTCAGCCTCTACATCAGCCTTGTAACATCCATGTTTCACAAATGAGAACTGAAACTCAATCATTAAATCCAGGACCCTCTTCCACTTACTTGTGCTCCTGAAGGCAGGGTGCCCTGGAGTAGCAAGGACATATATCTGACTGCTTTCCTTGCTTCTTCATTCTCAGCCAGTTGCATATGAATATCTCTATTATACAAACACTACTTTAAATCATCTTCAGTCTCCTGGGATCAAGGAAAGAAAAGTTTAAAATGTAGCACTACTTATCCAGTGTTTAGATAGTTTAAGGTCTTTCTAGATTGGCTTGGGAGGTCAAGAGGATAATTACAGCCTATTTGGCATATCAAAGAATGAGAAAAACTTATTGAACAGGGTAAGGACAGAAGTCTTCTGTTTTTTGTTTGTTTTGTTTTAGATGGAGTCTCGCTCTGTCATGAGGCTGGAGTGCAGTGGCATGATCTCAGCTCACTGCAACCTCCACCTCCCAGGTTCAAGCAATTCTCCTGCCTCAGCCTCCTGAGTAGCTGGGACTACAGGCACGCAATGCCATGCCCAGCTAATTTTATATTTTTAGTAGAGACGGGGTTTCACCATGTTGGCCAGGATGGTCTCAATCTCTCCACCTCGTGATCTGTCTGCCCCAGCCTCCCAAAGTGCTGGAATTACAGGCGTTGAGTCTTCTGTTTTATAATAAAGCATTTGGCTGGCCTTGTGCCCGATTCCTGGCAGGTGTCCTCTATGTCCCTGGAATGATAGGAGTGTCTGTTATTCAAGGTAGTCCCCCTCAGATCACACCTGAGTTGAGTTTGTGTTAATGAGGTAACTCAAGTGGGCACCAAAATACTTTCAGAAAAGAGGCGGACCATGCTGGACAGACCAACCATGTGATTAGAGATTGGGGTTTTGAGCCAGCTGATCTTGGCCTGACCTCCCAGGAGAGGAGGGGGACTGCAGACTGAGTTTAATCATGTGGCCAATGATTCAGTCAGGCCTATGTAATTAAACTGCTGGGAAAACTGGCCCCTGAGGCTCGGGTGAGTTTGTCTGGTTGGTGATATACACAGTCATGCTGGGAGGGGGTACGTCCTGAAGCCATGAAGCTTCACGTTCAGAACCCTCCAGAGCTCACCCGTGCAGTCTCCTTATTACTGGTTCAGGCTTGTATCCTTTTGCCACAATAAAACTGAGCACATAAGGACAGTGCTTCCCTGAGTTCTGTGAGCTGCTCTAGCATATTATCAAACCTTAGGAGGCAGCAGGAACACCCAAATTTGTAGCCAGTTGGTCAGAAGTCAGCTGGTATTTGAAGTGAGAGCAGTCTTACAAGCCGAGCCTTTAACCTGTGACGTCCGTACAAACTCTGAGTATGTGGTGTCAGAAATGCATTCTACCTGTTTCTTCCCAAAGTGGAGATGTGCAAGAGCTTTTCAGAACAAAGGGCAAAGGCTGAAAGTTCCTTTGCCTTATCTCCTCCATCATCACAACAAAAAGAAGGCTATGAAGGACTCTGTGGGTTCAATATCTCCCCAGTAGTAAAATCAAGAATAAACAACCTTAACCAACTCTATCTTAACTATAGAAAAGTTATTACATTTATACAAAATAATACCCTCACAGCAGAAACAGTGCACAAATCAGTACATGTACCATCAGCCATCTGATCCCCAAACACTCTTTTTTTCTAGCCCTACACCCCAAACTCAGTGTCTTGGAAAACAATAATTGCTTATTATTACCCTTCACAGTTCTGTGGACTAATTGGGCCTAGTGAGTGGTTCTCTCTCTGGGTCTCTCAAGTCATTTAAATCAGATGGTGTTTGGCCTGGAGTCATCCAAAAGGCTTGCTCACTCACAGGTCAAGACTGATGCTGGATGGCACCTCAGTAGGGGATGCTGGGCAGAATGCTTACATGGGACCTCCCTGTGTGGCCGTGGCTTCCTCCTGGCTTGGCAGCTGGGTTCCAAGAGCAAGCATCACAAGGAAGAGAGAGCCAGGCTGAAGCAGTAATTCTTTTTATGACCCAGCCTTGGAAGTCACCCAGTGCCACCACATTCTATTCAGCTTGCAAGCTGATGTGAGAATTCATGTAAAAAATGGATGGTAAGAGACAAATAGATTGCTCAGCACATAGAAGGTCTTCAGTAAAATATTGGAATACAAAAACATTGCTCAACTCCCAAGGCACAGCCAACATTATGGCCCCCATATGTTCTCCCAAAATTCTGCTTGCCAAAGACCTCCATCTGAGTTGAGTCACCCTGGGACCCTGAGAGAGCCAGTCCATCAAGAGAAGGGACCCAGTATCTCTTAGGGATGATGGGTTGGATGGGTTGTGGGGAGCAGGAGGTCCCTCATGACATGGAAGACAGCTGCTGCAGAGGCTTGTTGAGGGTGGGAGCCAGACTGCCAAGGGCATGAGGAGAGGGTGCTAAGGATGCAGATGAAGCTTAGCTGCACAGTGGCAGGGTGGTGGTTTGAGAGGGGAGGAAGGTCAACTTTTAGTTCAAAAACTTCCAACTCAAAGATTGACTGGATCCAATGACAGTCAAGTGACTTCCACAAATGAAAGATTTTCTTTTATAATTCCCCAAATTGGTTTGTAATGAAGAGACTCAATCCTAGCCTTATGCAAATCTGGAGCACTTACATCTAATTCTTTGTTACAGCCCCAAGGAAGAAATGCCTCAATAAGTGTCACTTACTGATCACCTATCACATGCCAGACATCTCATGTGCTTTATGCATTAGGTAATGCAGGAGCTCCTCCAGGAAGGAATTCCTAGTCCCATTTTACAGGTGATGACTCTGAGGCTTACAGAGTCCTCCTTATCTGCTCACAATCAAAAAAGGAATTAGTGGAGGGCTCTGTTGGATGCCCTTTGATCTTTTCACTACCCCACAATATTTCTGTAGACTTGGTGGAAGAAGATGTGGGTACCTAACCAAAGAATTCAGATTATTTAGTCCACGAGGAAGAGGAAGGAAAGAAGGTTATAGAATTGTGCAGGACCTAAAGAGGAGAACATGGATTTCAAGTTCATTCCTTGTCCCACATCTTAGAACTCCTGTGGTAGTTCCAAACCTGTCAAAATGCTTATAACCAAGACATGTCAAAAACTAGAAACTGTTATGAGATTTAGCTAATTGGCTAAACCAATTCAACTGAATTATCAACAACTGTTAAGAAGAATTCTGTTTGTGTGTCAGCTAGATCTCTGAGCTGTTGCAGTGAAGTCGTGAGCATCCTCGTGAGGCCTTACATAAACCACTCGTGTGCCCCACCCACACATGGGAGTATTAACTGACAGGACCAATTCAATGCAGAGGCGGGGAGTCCAAACCTAATCCACTCATGTGCAGCTGAAATGTTCTGGTATCTATATTTAAGAAGTAAAGAGAGTTAAGTATATGAGTATACTTCTATACTTACTATACTTAAGCATATTAAGTATGATATAGATGCTTATATGTAAGTGTGGGAGTGAATATTTAATGATTTTCATGTCTAATGCTAGATTTCTAGTAAACTTTATTCTCTTATGCAGGTTTTGAGGGAGCTGGCTGACATATTCCATTTTAATCATCCCCAATCATTATCAGTCATGGGGTTTGGTTCCAAAGTGGTATGAAGTGAGAAGAGACTACACACTGAGGCTGGAGGAGGAGCCAAAAGTTACGTGGAAGGCCAGGAGCAGGACTGTGAACCAGAGGGGACGTTGTCTTAGGCAGGAAACAGGACCCAGAGTGGGAGGCAGGTGGGACCAGGAAGAAGCAGCTGGGATGGCGCTGCAGGGGTGTGGGGCTGGCTCCATAGGCCCAGCTTCATAGCCTAGATCTCCCTCACAGCTGCCGAGTGAGTGTGGCCACCTTGCCCCAGCTACAGCATGTCATTCATTTGGACACGCTGCCTCCCTCACCCTTTTCTGCATTTGAAATATGTCTTTCTTCTACAATAATCATGATTTTTATTTCTTAACAGTTCATAAAACAGATGTCTTACAGTTAATAGTGTCAATTTTAATAAACAGAATCTGAGCCTCGATTTTATTATATGTAAAATGCTAAAGATGATACTTAACTCACAGAATCCATAAGAGAAAAAGCAAGATAACATGTATAATACATACGCCAAAAAAACACAGATGTTATTATTGCATATTATAATCATCGAGCATCTGCAATTGATGTGTCGGACTAGCTTAAAGCCCACAGTGCTGAGAGTGACATTTTTTAACAAATTTTCTGTTAACCTAGACTTTTGCTTTGTCACTCTTGAACATAGTCAATCATCCATTGGGTTGACAAATGGTCTCCATCTTCCATGCATCCATCCACCCATCTATCTATTCATCCATGCATCCATCCAGTCACTCCATTAATATTTATCTTTTCACTTTCTTTTTACGTTTCACCTCCAATATACTTCTTCCTCTAAAGTCATTCCTTAGGAGTGCATTTCCACTTCCTAATGAGAAGAAACATCTCCCTCCTGCCTAACCTCTCTTGGCCCTCACAGACAGTTATTTTATCACCCTCTTTCTTTTATCACCCTCCAGACTGAATGAAGCCCATTTGTTTCACCTTCTTGGAGAGGTTTTCTCTCACAGCCTATTTCTCATTTAAAAAAATAAGCTCTTGGAGTAAAGGTTAGGAAAAGTAGTATCAGTAGCAGCTCTTCGCGTGGGGGAAGCACCTAGTCCTCTGGACTTCCTTCCCTGAGCTCCAGGGAAACTCAGCAAGAGAGCTGCAGGTTAATAGTCTGGCAGAGGAGGCAGCTGAGTGTCGCTCAAGAGTGTTATTACCTGGGGAAATGAAAAGAAATTAGAGAGATCCCCCTTTCACCTCTCTGTCTAGGTTCTGAAAACTGCCCAACACAGAGACCTTCCATGATGGGAAAATATCTGCAGGATACATTTGACATTCGCAGGGAAGGGCTTTTATTCCCTTTTTCAAAATCCAGCAATTAAGCCTTGCCTCCAGGGTTCGCTCTTGCATTCTCACTTTGAAAGTATTAAATGCTGTCTGCTCCTCACTTGCTGGGGCAACACGCAGAGGTAAGAGAAAACTCTTACATGAGCTACTTCTGTCACGGTAGCACTCAGAGCCCGTTTGCAACCACATCACCACATTACAGAGGTGTGTTAGTGGTGGGAAGTTTGGAAGGGCCTCATCCAGGGTTTTCCAGCCTGTGCCTCCTTGGCACATGGCTCTGTGGAATAAATATAAGCTCTATACTCATGTGAAGTTGAGAGATGTTGGGATATGTGTAATTCCACAGGCGTTTTTTTTTTTTCTGCTGAAATTTCTCAAGTCGTTAATATGCTGACATTCATTTTAAATTTCCAGGAAGAAAATACAATTAAAATATTTCATAAATATATTTGAACCTTGAACTCTTCTGGCACTCCTATTAGCATTTCCTAAAAGCAATGTGGCAGGAAAAGGAGTGCTGTAGATACTGTTACAAACCAACGCTCATAGATGGAGAAGATGCAGCCTGACTTTTGAGAAGGAGCCATGGTCACATGGGAAAAGCATGACATGGCATGGTGAGAACCCAGGTCTCTTGTCTCCCTGCACAGCCGCTGTGGAAGTCTGCTTCTTGTCAAACATGTTACCAATATGTTTTACTGCTGAGATAAAAGAAATCCAGAGGAATGGGAACGCGTCCTCGCTCTTCTGCGATATGCCACTGTGGTCAAGAAAATAAAGAGATGGGCTGGGCACGGTGGCTCACGCCTATAATCCCAGCACTTTGGGACACCCAGGCGGGCAGATCACAAGGTCAGGAGTTCGAGACCAGCCTGACAAACATGGTGAAATCCCGCCTCTACTAAAAATACAAAAATTAGCCGGGCATGGTGGCAGGCGCCTGTAGTCCAGCTACTCAGGAGGCTGAGACAGGAGAATCGTTTGAACCCGGGAGGTGGAGGTTGTAGTGAGCCGAGATCATGCCACTGCACACTAGCCTGGATGAAAGAGCAAGATTCCGTCTCAAAAAAAAAAAAAAAGAAAAAAGAAAAGAAAAGAAATAAAAGAGATGGGGCAAATAAATGAGAAAGAAGAAATAATGCCCCTAGTTTCTCTTTACTGAAAACTGCCAGACCTTCTTGCTGTCCTTCCCAACTCTTTCAGATGGCCAGAATCAAAGTGCAGATCCCTTCCAACTGAACTCTAGAAATAATTTCCTAGGCAGTTGCTTTGGTTTCCATTCTTTCTATTTCCAATTCTTCTTGAATACCACAATAATAACAGCTAACATTTATGAAGCACTTACAGCTGACAGGACTGTTCTATGAGCTTCCAATGTATCATCTCAGTCCTCTCAACAGCCCTTTGAGGTAGACGTTTTTATTCATTTTATTGTACATATGACTGTATGGAGGCACACGGAATTTTAGTAAATTGCCCAAGCTCACAGGGATAGTAAGAAGAGGCAGAGCTGGGATTCAAACCTAAATAGTCCAGTGCTCCTGATCATGAAACATTTAACGTTAGCTTTCCTCTAGTTTGACTTTCTTCAGGCCTGTCTTCTACTGAAGAACGCTCCATGGCTCCCTACTGCCTGCAGATGTCTCGGTGGCCTTGTTGGCTCTCTACACCTGGGCCAGCCATCCGCTCCTAGCCTGTGTCCATGTGCCCTGTCTGAATCCCTCCCCACAGCCAGGGCCCTGACCTCATGTGATGCAGTCTGGCCTCGGGGCCCAACCTCAGACTCTCACTCTTGCTGGCACCTTCATTAGCTAGTTTGTTTCCTCTCCTCTCTCCCATCGGGCACAGTTTCCTTCTGCCTTCTTCTTGAAATCACCTTTGACAATCCCAGCTCACATCAACATTGTCCTTTTCTGAAATCCCCTGGTACCTGAAAAAATAGATAGTCCTTTTTGTTTTGCCCTCATAGTGTCACATCCACTCATCCCAGCAATTTAGCCACTTACCTTTTTTTTTACATCCGTCTTTCTCAAACTAGACTCTCCCCATCATGTGTCTAGTGGAGAGAAGGCACTCAGAATGTGTGTGCTGAATAAATCGTGAGCTACTGTAGAATGTATCACCTGACACTCATGTGATGTCATACTTTATCACTTGGAGTTCACAGTGGTGACAGCACCGCAGTGGCAAAGATGATGGCGACAGTGATGCTGTGGCGATGATGATGGCAATGATCATCTGCAGCAGACGTAGCTGTCATCGTTGCCTTTTATGATGGGTGGTTCACAGCTGGCCCGAGGTGCACAAACAGGCCATATCCATATTTTACAGATGATGGCACTGAGTCTGTGAAACTATACTTGACTTGCTGAAGGAGATGAATAGAGAGCCAAGACTTGAATACCAAATTGTCTGGACAACCCCAGGTGCTTCTTGCTCTCTGAGCCACTGCTTTTCAAAGACAAGCATTGCTCAATGATGTTTCATGTCACTTTTGGTTTTTTTGGTGGGAGACGTAAAATACACACGACATAAAATTCAGCATTTTAAACATCTTTTTATTGTGGTAAAATACACATAGCATAAAATTTGCCATTGTAACCATTTTTAGGTATACTGTTTTGTGGCATTAAGTTAATTCTCATTCATTGTGCAACCATTACCACCATCCATTTTAAGAACTTTTTATCTTCCCCAGGTGAAACTGTACACCCATTAATTCCTACCTTCCTGTTTCTCCCTTCCGCAAGCCGCTGGAAACACCTATTCTTTCTGTCTCTATGACTGGTCTTATTCCAGGTACCTAATATAAGTGGAATCAAACAATATCGTCTTTTTTACTTAGCATAACATCTTCAAAGTTCTTCCATGTTGTAGCATGTGTTTAGCCTTCCTTTTTAAGGCTAAACAGTATTTCATGGTGGCCATCCCCAGGCAGTAGGGAGCCATGGAGGGTTCTTCAGTAGAAGACAGGTCTGAAGAAAGTCAAACTAGAAGAAGGCTGATGTTAAATGTTTCATGATCAGGTGCACTGGACTGTTTAGATTTGAATCCCAGCCTTGCCTCTTACTATCCTTGTGAGCTTGAGCTTGGGCAATTTACTAAAATTCTGTGTGCCTCCATACAGTCATATGTACAATAAAATGAATAAAAACATCTACCTCAAAGGGCTGTTGAGAGGACTGAATGATCACTGGAAGCTCATAGAACAGTCCTGTCAGCTGTAAGTGCTTCATAAATGTTAGCTGTTATTATTGTGGTATTCAGGAAGAATTGGAAATAGAAAGAATGGAAACCAAAGCAACTGACTAGGAAAGTACTTCTAGAGTTCAGTTGGAAGGGAACTTCACTTTGATTCTGGCCAGCTGAAAGGGTTGGGAAGGACAGCAAGAAGGTCTGAGAGTTTTCAATAAAGAGAGACTAGGGGCATTATATATATACCACATTTTGTTTATCCATTCATTTGTCAATGGACACTTGAGTTGCTTTCACCTTTTGGCTCTTGTGAATGATGCTGCTATGAAATGGGTATACGCATATCTATTTCAGCATCTGCTTTCACTTCTTTTGAATATGTAACAAGAAGTGGAATTGCTGGGTCATAAGGTAATTCTATCTTCAATTTTTTGAGAAAAATCACTGTTTCAGTGTGTGGAAAATACACTGTTATCTATAGCAGGTGCACCATTTCACATTCCTACCAGCAATGCACAAGGGCTTCAATTTCTTCACATCCTCACTAACATTTGTTATTTTGTTATTTTTTTATTTCATAATAGCCATGCCAAGGGGTGTGAACTGGTGCCGCATTGTGGTTTTGACCATTTTAACGTGTACAATTTAGTGGTCTTTAATACGTTCATATGTTGTACAAATATCACCACTATCTAGTTCCAGAACGTTTTCATCTCTTCAAAACGAAGCCCTGTACCTGTGAGCAGTCGCTCTCCATTTCCTTAGCAATCACTACTTTGCTTTCTGTATCTATGGATTTGCCTATTCTGTATATTTCAAATAAGTGGAATCATCCAATACCTTTTGTGTCTGCTATCTTTTAATTAGCATAATATCATCAAGGTTCATCCATACTGTGGCATGTATCCACACACGTGATGGTTAATTTTAAGTGCCGATTCGAAACACATCTGCATGCATGTTGCCGTGACGATATTTTTAGGTAAGATTAGTATTTAAGTCAATAGACTTTGAGTAGAACAGATTACCATCTAGGAAGTGGCTGGGTCTCATCCAATCAGTTGAAAACCTCAGTAAAAAGAGTGAGCCTCCCCCACCACCCAAAGAAGGAATTCTGTCAGAAACTGCCTTCAGACTTCAGCTGTAACATCAACTCATCCCGCGACAGCCTGCCCTAAAAATTTTGAATTTCCCAGACTCCACAATCGCATACGCCACAATCGCATACTTCAAAATCAATTTCTTTCTGTATACACATGCTATTGACTCTGTTTTGCTGGAGAACCTTGACTATTATAGTACTGCATCTTTTTTATGGATGAATACTACTTCATTGTATGGAGAGAACACATTTTGTTTGCCATCAGTTGAAGGACACTTTGGTTGTTTTTTTCCAGCATCAGCTATTGTGAACAATGTTTCTATGAACATCTGTGTTCAAGTTTTCCTTTGACACCTGTTTTCAATTTTTTGGGCTGTATACCTAGGAGTGAAATTGCTGGGTCACATTCTGATTCCATATATAACTTATTGAGGAGTTGCCACTGCTGGTTTTTACTGTAATTCTAGATATTAATTAAACATTTTTTTCCAGAGAAGCTACACCATTTCACATTCCCATTAGCAGTATATGAGGATTACAATTTCTTCACCTTTGTCCACATTTGTTCTTTACTTTCTTTTCTTATTACAGCTATCCTGGAGGGTATGAAGTCATGTTTCATTGTGGTTTTGATTTGCATTTCCCTAATGACTAAAATGTTGAGATTCTTTTCATGTGCTTGCTAGCCATGTGTACATCTTTGTTGGAGAAATGGTTAATCCAAATATCTATTTTAGTGAGGGTTTAGAAAAACACCCCTTTAAATTCCTGAGGAAACTCTAGAAGGCTCTTTGCTCTTGGTGGAAATTTGCTTATGTTGGGGAACCTATGGAAATTTGTTCTCACTCTCCCATGGCTCCTCCTTGCACCCTCCAGATCTGTGAAAATTGTGGTGTTGTTACAGAAGCTATTACTTATCAGCAACCATTGAGTTCTAGGCTTTGGAAGAGCTACACATGCATTCTGTTATTTAACTCTCACCACTGCCCTGCAAGTTATAGTTAATAGTTGAGCAAATTCATTTAAAGTTTTTAAAAATTGGGAAAAACTGAAAAGAATAAAACTTTATCTCCTTCCTTTCTAGAGAGCAGTGAACTTATAATTTCTAAGACAGATTTTTTTGAGATGTAATTCATATACCACACAACCCATACATTTAAGTGTACTATTTAATAATTTCAGTTATACTCACAGTTATACAAACATGACCATGATCAATTTTAGAATATTTTCATCACTTTAAAAAGTAATATTATACCAGTTAGCATTCATTCTGCATTTTCCCCTCAAACTTCTGCATCCTAGGCAACCACTAACCTTCGTTCCCTATAGATTTAACTATTCTGAATATTCATAGAAATGGAATCACACAATGTGTTTTCTTTTGTGACTGGCTTCTTGCCATTTAGAAAATGTGTTCAAGATTCATCCATTTTGTGTCATGTGTTCAACAGAATGCACTTTACTCTTTTTTTAGTTGCTAGGTAATACGCAATTGTATGGATATAGCCCATGGCATTTACTAATTCTTAAGTTGATGGATATTTTCCCTTCTTCTAATTTTTGGCTATTATGTAAAATGTCCTGTACACATTTTAGTGTGGACATATGCCTCTATTTCTCTTGGGTACATACCTAGGAGTGGAATTGCTGGGTCATACTACAAGTCTATGTTTAACAATGGTTGCACTATTTTACTATCACACCAGTAGTATGTGAGGGTCAGATTTCTCCAAATTATTGTCAACACATAATATTTTATGTCTTTTTAAATTTTAGCCATCTTAGTGGATGTAAAGTGGTACCTCACTGGAGCTTTGATTTGCATTCTTCTAATGCATAATGATATTCAGCATCTTTTTGTATGCTTATTCGCCATTTGTATGTCTTCTTTAGAGAAATGTTAATTTGTATCCTTTGCTCATTTTTAATTGGGTTATTTATTTTGTTATTGAATTGTAAGTATTCTTTATATATTATAGGTTGAAGTTGTTTATGACATATTTGATTTTCATATATTACCCTCTGAGTTTTAAAAAATTTTCTTGAAAGGTATCATTTACAGCACAAAAGTTTTTTTTTAACTTTATATATGTATTTACTCACCTCTGTTAGCCCGTTTTTGCATTTCTATAAAGAAATACCTGAGGCTGGGTAATTTATAAAGAAAATAGGTTGAATTGACTTACAGTTCTGCAGTTGTACAAGCATGGCACTGGCATCTGCTCCTGGTGAGGCCTCAGGAAGCTTCCAATCACAATGGAAGGCAAAGGGGAAACAAGCATGTCACATGGCAAAAGCAGGAACAAGAGTGGGAGTGAGGTGCCAGACTCTAGTTCTAAACAGATCTGGTGTCAACTATCAGAGTGAGAACTCCCTCCCCACCAAGGAGATGGTGATGGTGCTAAACCATTTATGAGGGATCTGCCCCCATGATCCACGCACCTTCCACCAGGACCCACCCCTAACATTAGGAATCGTATTTCAACATGAGATTTGGAGCGACTAACATACAAACAATATCATCACCCTTTTCATGTGTGATTTTATTATCTTCGCTAAGATGGCTCTGCCTAACTCAAGGTCATGAATATATGCGGTTATGATTTCTACTTATAGTCTTTTAGTTTTAGCACTTATATTTATAGAGAAAATTCAGTTAACCATACATTTAAATACTTACTTCTGGATTTTCAATAATAGTTCGTTGTTTCATATGTCTACCCTTATGCTGACAGCACAATATCTGGATTATGACAGCTTTGCAATAAGTTTCATCAATTGGGAAGTATGCGTTCTCCAACATTTTTCTCAATAAATTTTTATTGTGGTAAAATATACATAAATACAATTTGCCATTTTAACCAATTTAAAGTGTATAATTCAGTGGCATTAGGTGCATTCACAATGTTGTACAACCATCACCATTATACAGTTCCATAACTTTTATACCTATCTCCAGCGGAAACTCAGTACCCGTTAAACAGTAACTTCCAGTCTCCTCTCCCTCCAGCCCCTGCTAACTGCTATTCTCCTTTCTTTCTCTACAATTGTGACCACTCTAGGTACTTCATATGAGAGGAACCATATGATGAATATTTGTTCTGTACTGGGGTAGTCCTTCACGGATTAGCTAGCTAGCTCTAAGCCTAGGAATTAGCCCAAGGTGTTAGTTTAAGATTATATCAATTTTTTTCTGAGTAGTCTATGTGTTATCTGGGCAGGCCCACTGCATTCTAAAGTCTCCTATTTCCATGGCTGTTTTAAATGTCCTCAATTCCCAAAGAGTCTCATGCAAGCTTCTCCTCTGGACCTTAGATGATCTACTATATGTCTCCACCCATACTTTCTTGTCCTAGAAGTCTGTGGGTTTCTAGTACCATGTAGCTTTTATAAGAAGCACCAGCAATTTTTCTGCCTGTATTCTAAGTTATATGACATAGAGACCAGTGAGTAGTCCTTCAGGTAGCTCCCAGATAGGTTAGACAGTTTAGAATAGACATATGCACAAATTTGCAATTTAGGACCTCTCTTTTTCCTCCAGTTCCAGGGAGGAGTCTAGAACTAGGCTACCACTGCTCAAGACCAAAACCACCACCATGCACTGGGGAGGGAAATGGAGCAGGGGTGGTAAAATGCCTTATAACTTTCTTCCAGTTTTGAACATGGGTTTTGTTCACGGGGTGGTTTTCTAGGTTGCTGTATACCTTTGACTAAATTTTTCAGAGTCAGTACTGACAACTCTTAAAACATTTTTTTTTCTTTTTTTTAAATATACTTTAAGTTCTGGGATACATGTGCAGAAAGTGCAGGTTTGTTACATAGGTATACATGTGCCTGGTGGTTTGCTGCACCCGTCAACCCATCATCTACATTAGATATTTCTCCTAATGCTATCCCTTTCCTTTCCCCTCCCCTTTTCCCCCACACCCCTACAGGCCCCGGCATGTGATGTTCCCCTCCTGTGTCCATATGTTCTCATTGTTCAACTCCCACTTATGAGTGAGAACATGCGGTGTTTGGTTTTCTGTTCCTGTGTTAGTTTGCTGAGAATGATGGTTTCCAGCTTCATCCATGTCCCTAAAAATATATATTTCTGTGTAAGCACAAGAGCTAGGAACTTCATAGTCTGCCATCCAAATACTCCCATTTGATATCCTTTTTTCAAGGTTATTTTGACTACGTGCTTCTTGAATTGAATTTGAAATATGACTTTCAGGATCATCTTGTCAATATCTGCAAAGAAAAAAAACCTAAGCCAGCTGGGATTCTGATAGAGATTGTATTAAATCTGTAGTTCAATTTGGAAAGTATTGCTATCTAAACATTATTAAATATTCTAATCCATTTATTTACATCTTTAATTTCTTTCAATAATGTTTCATGCTTTTCAAAGTACTAGTCTTGTACTTCTTTTGGTAAATTTATCCTCAAGTATTCCATTCCTTTTCATGCTATTATAAATAGAATTGTTTCATATCATTTTTGGATTGTTCATTGTTGGTGCAAAGAAATATAATTATACATTAATTGCTAAATTTACTAAGCCCAATTATTGTTTCTTTCCTGGATTCAGTTATTAATTCTAATAGTGATTCAGTGCATTATTTAAGACTTTCTCTATGTAAGAAATTTTGCCAAACTCATTATTTCTATTTTTTTTGTGAATTATCTTATATTTTCTGTATACAAAATTATATACATACAGTATATTCTCACATACAAGTAGGGATAGCTTTACTTCTATTTTTAGAATATGGATACACTTTATTTTTTTCTTATATATTTGACTTGGCCAGAACGTCCAGTAAAATACTGAGTAAAGTAGCAACAGTGAAAGTCCTTATCTTATTCCTGATCTCAGGGGGAAACATTCTGTATTTTGCCATTAGAGATGATGCTTCTATCTTTCATAGATCCCTTTAGCAGGCTGAGAACATTTCTAAACCCAGTTCATTGATGTTCATATCATGAAAGTGTGTTGAATTTTTTCCAAAAATGTTTTCTGTGTCTATTGAGATGATCATGTGTTTTCTGTCCTTTATTCTTCTATGGTGTATTACATTAATTGAGTTTTGGCTTTTAAACCAACTTTACATTCCTGGGATAAACTCTACTTGGCAATAGTGGATGATCCTTTTTATATGTTGCTGGAGTTGTTTTGCTAGTATTACGTCGAGGATATTTTTGTCTATACTCATAAGAGTATCAATCTATAGTTTTCTTTTTTTGTGGTATATTTATCTGGTTTTGATAGCCAGGTATTTAAATTTTCTTTTAATAATTGATAGAAATCACCAGCGAAGCTATCTGTGTCTTCAGTTTTCCTTATGCAAACTTAAAAAATATATTGCTAATTTAATCGCTTTCCTTATTTAGATTTATTGAGATTTTCTATTTCTTTCTGAATCACTTTTCGTCATTTATATCAATAATGTTATTGTCAAGTAAGTATATTACCTTTGTATATGTCAGACACAATAATAATTGCTTGATAAATCAGTTCAGAGAAAAAAGGGAAGTACATATCCAATGACACTGCCTATTGTAATTACTATTGCTATTGCTTTTTGATTTTTCACTTGGATTAGAATTACTCTCTGGGTCACTTCCTTATGTTCTGAATATCTTCCTGTATTATTTCTGTAAGGCACATGTGCTAGGAATGAATTCTCTGTTTTTCTTTATTTGAAAACATATTTCTTTCACCTTATTTTTATAGATAATTTTGACAGATACAAGATTCTTGGTTGAAAGTTTTTTTCTTCTTTGGCAATTTGAATATGTTATCCCACTGCCTCTGGCCTTCATTGCCTCTGACAAGAATTCAGCTGTTAATCCTGTTGAATTTTCCTTGTACATGACAAGTAATTTTTCTCTTGCTGCTTTCAAGATTTTCTTTTTGTCTTTATCTTTCAATATTTTTACTGTGATGGGTCTGAATGTGGCTTTCTTTAGTCAGTCCTACTTTAAATCATTTGAACTTCTTGGATGTGCATATTAATGTTTTTCACCATGGGAAGTTTAAAAACATCATTTCTTTGCGTACTTTTCTGCTCCCTTCTTTTTCTTTCCTCTTTTTCTGGAACTCCCATTATCCATATGTTAGTGCATTTGATTGTGTCCCATATTTCTTTCAGGCTGTGTTCATTTTTATTTTTTCTTTATTCCAATTGCATAATCTTTATTAATATACTTTTAAGTTTGCTTATTTTTTCTTTTCTTTTCTTTTCTTTTCTTTTTGAGATGGAGCCTCACCCTGTCACCCAAGCTGGAGTGCAGTGGCATGATCTCAACTCACTGCAACCTCTGCCTCCCGGGTTCAAGCAATTCTCCTG
Source organism: Pan paniscus (assembly GCF_029289425.2). NCBI lineage: Eukaryota > Metazoa > Chordata > Mammalia > Primates > Hominidae > Pan > Pan paniscus. The sequence goes on from NC_073262.2 coordinate 46,420,161, forward strand.
CCTCAGCCTCCCAAGTAGCTGGGATTACAGGCACCCACCACCATGCCCAGAGAATTTTTGTATTTTTAGTAGAGACAGGGTTTTACTGTGTTGACCAGGCTGGTCTCGAACTCCTGACCTCATGATCCACTTGCCATGGCCTCCCAAACTGCTGAGATTACAAGCATGTGCTGATTTTTTCTTAATGTCAGATCATGACAACTCTTGAGCCCCTCTAGTGAATATCTCATTTATACTATTGTACTTTTCAACTCCAGAATTTTCATTTAAAAGTATATGATTTCTTAATATTCTCTATTTAAAGGGACATTGTCATTATACGTCATCTTTAAGCATTATTTTATTTAGTTCTTTGAATATATTAATAATAGCTCATTTGAGACTTTATCTCCTAAGTCCAACATTGGGTCCTCTCACAGGCAATTTCTTCTTTTAATTACCTACGTATGGGTCACATTTTCTTATTTTCTATCATATCTCAAAATTTTTAGTTAAAAACGGGATATTTTAGAAAATGTATTTTCTAAATACTGATATCGATACTGTCTAGATACTGATTCTTCCTCCCCACAAGGCATCCTGTTATTCTTGTTTGTTTTTCTTATTTGTCTAATGTCATCACCAAATGATTTCAGTGAAATCTGTTTCCTCCACAGTGTTGTCTCTGAATGTTCCTCCTCGGAGGACTTAGCCTTGGGCAGGCATATGGTCACCCTGGAATGACGTGATTTTACTAGGGTTTTCTTTTACTGTCCCTGTGAAGGAACTGGGGCAAGGAAAACTGGGGGCCAACATTTCTCAGTTATCATTATCTGAGGTAGAGCTTCCACCTCCAGTCGGGAGATAGGTAGAGTGAAGGACTCGCAGCCCTCTTGGAAGGCCTTGCTTGGAATAGAGCTTTTAGAACAGAGAGTTGAAGTGGATGAGAAATTCTAGAAGACTACCCCTCCCAGCACGAAAAATCCCACTCCCAGGAAGCCAAGAGGGAGCACTTGGTCTGAGGGAGACCAGGATGCAGCAATCTCCTAGGACACAGATGTTTATGATTCTACTAAGGTTTTATTTAGCAGCTTTTAGAAACCCAGCATTGAGATTCACCAGCCAAGGGGACACAGAAACAGAAAATATGATTCTCCTACAGATGCTCAGTAATTTGGGAGAATACAACTTTACATAAAGGAACAAAATACACAAATCTTTTCAATAGTTAATGAGTTCTCTCAGTTTAGTGGGTAAAAATAAATTTTTAAAAATACTATTTCTTTGGAATTTGTTTTATCTTTTAAACTTTTCACCATTTCACTGCTTAAAATTAACATTTAAATCTGATTTAAAACCTCAATGTTCTTTTTTTAATGAGATGTCTTTTTAAAATTTAAACATCAAACTTTAAAATACAAGGTCTTAGGTATTATTCATCATCTTTTGTTTCTGAAGCTGGACAAATCTCATCTATCAGTCAGCTAAATCTTTCAGAGGCAGAAATGCCATCAACTTTTTTGTTTTTATATCTTGTCTAAATCAAAGCATCTGGATTTCACACATGTGAAATGCCATTTCCTTCAAGATTTAACTCATCTTTCTGGGGCTTGAGGTCTTGAACCTAGCACACCTGGTCTCATTCAAATAATGTGAATATTCTTTTCTCATAAGAAATTTTGTAGTTCAAGAAGAGCCTTGTGTTGCAGTAAAGATGTAGATGCAGCAGTGAACAATCCCACTGCTACCCACAATGATGCTTGCAAAGGGTGCCAACTAGAACCGTTCCATTTCTATTGCCCCAGTGTTTGTTGTCCCAAAGTTTCTTTTTTTCTTTTTCAAGAAGACTGAGCTCTACAATGATGAGACTGAGGTCTTGCCACAGGTTCCTCTGGGCCCTTCAAGACAATTGTGTGTGCATTCAGAGTGACACTGATATGTTCTGGGATGGTTCCTGAGATAATTTTTGTTTTCACAGTAAATGCAGCAAAGAGCTCAATGCTATTTTGATTTTAAAGTTTCTTCCCACTCTAGCTCATAAATGCCACTTCTTTGGTGACACTTTTCCCTTCTTCTCTTTTGGATTTAAATCCTCTCGTATTAGGGAAGGAAGCTACGGATGGAGGAAGGCAATTCTAATTTGTTGCTGACTTTGGAAAGCCATTCTAGTCTTCTTGAGTAGTCTGGTTTTGTGTAGTGTTTGCTATTTCCCATACAGATGTGTGGGATTAGATAGTTTGGGGACAGTGTTACATGTTATCTCAGCCTCCCTTTTCCTTTGAAATGCTATTTCACCCTTAGGACAGCCTGGGGAAGTATGAGGCTCAATTTAGATCATAAGAACTCAGTGACTCTCAATCTTTTGTGAATCTTGGTCATCAAATGCAAGGAAAAAGACCAAGCAGACCCTCGCACAGATGTACATTGGGACAGATTGCTTATCCTACATTATAACTACTGGAAAATCTCAGAGACAAGAGAGCTCCATGACCTTACTGGTGTTTGCTCAAAGTTTCTTAAAGGGGGTGAAAAGATTGTAGAAGTTAGAGGCTGATTTCAAAAGCTTAGAACAAAAGAAGGAATTATTATTGAATATCTTGACATATGAGAGCTGATAAATTGTTAGCAGGTGCTGAACGTGCAACCTAAAGCAGATAGCCTTGTTTGCCACTGCCCTTACATCACGACATGCCAATCATTTACCCCTGGATCATAATACGTCACAATACATTTGGTGAATTGCTGGACAATAAACATGATGTGTTAAAAGCTTTTCCTTGGAGTGGGGGTCACTTCCAGAATAGTACAGTAAGGACCAAAAAAATCTTCTCCTCTATAAAATCAACAAGAATACTTGCAACATTTTTCAAAGGCAGTGTTTTCGGAATTCTGGGAATTAACCAAGTCTTTCAACAATCCAGGAAAAAAGGCTGAATGTCAGTACTAACAGAGAGCTTCATGGCATTTCAACGTACCTCATTTCCATTTCACTCTCATCAGTTCTGCAATAGCCTTGAAAACAGCCAGACTTACCATTACGGTAGCTATGAAAACTAATGACCTAGGAGCCAGAGGATGAAGCAGGTTTGGAACTCCCAGAAAAGCCCCATTTGCACAGAATTGTTATTATTAAAAGGTCTGGCAGTTCCCTGGAAAACCCTACTCAAATATTTTGTCTTTATTTGACCTGAATAAAGTACATTCATTGTGAACAACCTTCTCCCAATGTTGTCTATCAAAATAATCGTGGCAATTGTCTAACATTGCATCTTCTGAAGTGGTAATAACAGTAGAGGCTAAAAGAGGCCAAAAGTGGTAATAACAGTAGAGGCTAAAAAGTCCACTAAAACTCCTGAAAGGAAAAGCTGGGGAATTTGATGTCCATGGAAGGTATTGGAAAGCTTTGGCAGATTCCTGGGGACCTAGAAGGTCTCACATATTTGCAATAGTGTGTGCATGCCCAGGGATAACCTGAGAAAATCTCTCCCTGAGGCCGACTCTGAGGCTTTGCAGAAGCAAGAAGTGAAAACAAAAGACAGAGTCCTAAGCCCTCTGACTGATGAGGTCAGAAACGTGTGCCCTAACCTGCCCACAGTGCTCCTTACCGAAGGCTGGGAGACTTATTAAGAGGTTTAAGGCCGGGTGCAGTGGCTCATGCCTATAATCCCAGCACTTTGGGAGGCCGAGGCCGTCAGATCACCTGAGGTCGGGTGTTTGAGACCAGCCTGACCAACATGGAGAAACCCCGTCTCTACTACAAATACAAAAATCAGCCAGGCGTGGTGGTGCATGCCTCTAATCCAAGCAGCTACTCGGGAGGCTGAGGCAGGAGAATGGCATGAACCCGGGAGGCGGAGCTTGCAGTGAGCCGAGATCATGCCACTGCACTCCAGCCTGGGCAACATAGGGAGACTCCGTCTCAAAAACAAACAAACAAAACCAAAAACAAACAAAAAGATGTTTAAGAAGATATCTGAAAATGTTCAGCTCACCATTAAGGCTTTAGTGAACATGAACAACAAAGAATACAAACTTTACAGAATTAGTTCAGGAAAGTCACTAAACAAACAGCAACAAAAACAATGTAGCAGTACCAAAAGACAGACAGGGAGATCAATGAACTATTTTCCAGAGTCTGTAAATAAACCCTCACACATACGTTTAATTTTCAACATGGATGTCAAAATAATTAAATTTTGTTGAGACAACTAAATATCCACAAGCAAGAGAATGAACTTGAATCCCGTCCTCACCATTTGACCTGACCTTATTTTATTTAAACACTCCCTTCCCCTCCATACTATTCTAGAGAAAAGCCCAATGCTATTTCATCCATACAATTTTAGTATCTCTAAAATATAAGGGCTGTTGTTTAAAACATAGCCATACTACCATTATTAAGTTTTAAAAAAATCATGAATTTTTTATAATCAGCAAATATTTACTCAGTGTTCAAATTTTCTCTGCTTTCTTATAGGAAATACTTTCACAACAGAATAGTTTGACTCAGGATCCACATTTTGCATTTAGTCAATCTGTCTATAGGTTCCTCCCCTCAACTTCTATTTCTTTTTTCTTTGCAATTTACTTTTTGGAGAAGGTAGGTCACTAGTCCCATTGAGATTCTCACATTCTGAATTTTGCTGATTGCATCCCTGTGATGCCATTGAACATATTCTTTTAATTTAAAAAACATTTTTTTGAGACTGAGTCTCGCACTGTCGCCTGAGCTGGAGCACAATGGCACGATCTTGGCTCATTGCAACCTCCGCCTCCCAGGTTCAAGTGATTCTCCTGCCTCAGCCTCCCGAGTAGCTGGGATTACAGGTGCCTGCCACCATGCCCGGCTAATTTTTTGTATTTTTAATAGAGACGGCGTTTCACTATGTTGGCCAGGCTGGTCTCAAAATCCTGACCTTGTGATCTGCCAGCCTTGGCCTCCCAAAGTGCAGTGATTGCAGGCATGAGCCACTGTGCCCATCCTGAACATGTTCTTCTGTTCACTGCATTTCCCATAAACTGGAAGTTAGATGTAAAGAGTTGATTGTACACACAGTCAATGTTTGGGTGTGGCACTGTGTGCTTCCATCTGAATTTCTGGATGTAACCCAGATAGTTTTCAATGGCATCCCTGCTTTCATTTGCTACACTATGGTCCACTTCTTCTCTTCTGCCTGGTCTCTAGTGCCATGCATGTTAGACTTTCTGATATTGCTCCACAGATCCCTGAGCCTCTGTTCATTTTATCCATCGTTTTTTATTGCTGTGTGTTTCAGATGTGTTAATTTTTATTAATCTATGTTCAAGATCCTTTCCTTTCTCATCTCCATTTTCTTTTGAGCCCATGTAGCAAATTTTTATTTCCAATGCTATAGCTTTGACTTCTAACATTTCCCTTTATTTCTTTCTTTATGGTTTTTATTTGTCCTCTGAGAATGCTTAGCTTTCATTCATTTCAAGGTTTTGGGGTTTCATTTGTTAATTTTTTGCTTTTACAGAACAAAGTTATAGTAGCTACTTTATGATTTTTTTCTGTTTATTTCAACATCTGACGCATTTCAGGGTTTGTCTCTGTTGACCATCTTTTTCCTTGAGAATTGGTCATATTTTGCTGATTGTTTGTTGTGTAATTCTGGATTGCATCCAGGACATTATTAATGTTACATTGTGTGAGCTCTGGATTCTGTTATAAGGCTCTGGATAATTTTGGATTTTCTCTTTTAGAGGTCAGGTTTATACCACAAAGTGTTTTGTTTTTGCTATGCATCTGTGAGCCTGTCCCTCACATGTAACACTGAGGGTTGAGTCTGACACTCGTGCCATGGTTTAGATATTAGTTCAGTTCCCAAAACCTTTGCTATTTTTATTTGGTCTCTGTTACTGTAGCTCAGGGGTGGCACTACAGCTAATGTGGATTTCTACAGAGAATAATGGATTCCCTACTCAGTGCTCTCCTCTCTGGCACCACCTCACTGATAATCTCCAGATCACAGGAGGCTTCTGTTTAAGTGTACACACTACTGCATTGCCTCACAGCTCCACAACTGGGGCCTGACATAGGGACAGAGCCACGGTGGGAAATGGCATTCTTACCTCCATGAATATCTCTTCTCTACATTTTGACTTCTTTCTACATTTTACCTGCTTTCATTTACTGTTCTTAGTTCTCAGGGAGTTGCTTTATGTAGTTTGTCCTAAGATTTTAGTTGTAATGAGCAGGAATGATCAGCTACAGTGTGTTTAAATAAAATAGGGAATTTTCTGACTGCTTTTTAAATTGTCTCTGTCATTGGTTTTAAGTAGTTTTTCTAAGAGTGGATTTCCTTCTCTTTAGCCTGCTTGGAACACAGACTTCTTAAATATGTATATTTCTATTATTCATCAGTTTTAAAATGTTCTTATTTGTTCTGTCTTCAGTTTTGCTTCTTTGTCTTGCCTTATAGGATACTGATAGCTCACATTTTATATTTTCTCACTATATTCCTTGTCTTTTGCCAATTCTCCTCCGTTTTTCATACCTTTTTTCTTTCTGCTTCATTCTAGTTATTTTTTAAATTTCTTTTGTGTCTAAACATTTATGGACCCACTCATTGAGTTCTTCATTTCAGTTATTCCATTTTTCATTTCTCAAATTTCTATTTGGTCATTTTTTATAATTCTGGACTAGTTTCTGATTCTGTGCTTAAATTTTCAACTGCTGGTATTTTCATTTTTTTAACAAATAAACTATAATTTAACATTTCTATCTGATTCATTCATTGTCTCCCCATGTGCTTGCTTATTTTTAGTTATGTGACATATATTTTGTTAGTTCATTTGTGAGAATAATTGGAGGCTTAGGACGGTGTTATAGTCTTCCTGAAGGTATTTGCATCTTTCATTTTCCAGGTAATATGGGGTCACTTCCACCCAATTTCAGGGTATGAGATTATTTTGAAGGAAGCTGCATTCCAAGCATAGTTTTAGTTTGTCTTCACTGCCAGGGACCGTTCTCTTGGTGTTTCAACCCAAATTGAGTGGGGATTATCATGGAACACATTGGCTGACTCTACAAAAAACGTTTATGACCAAGCATTTTGAAATCGACAAACAACCTTAGTGAAAAAACAGCCCCAAATCCTGTACTTACTTTTCTGGGCCTCTGTCTTTTCCTAGAGTACTGGATGGTAGTTCTTCACTATTTTCATCTCTCCAATACCTTTATTTATTTATTTATTTATTTATTTTATTTTATTTTTTGAGATAAAGTCTTGCTCTGTCGCCCAGGTTGGAGTGCAGTGGCGTGATCTTGGCCCACTGCAACCTTCGCCTCCTGGGTTCAAGCAATTCTCCTGCCTCAGCCTTCCTAGTAGCTGGGATTATAGGTGCCCGCCACCACACCCAGCTAATTTTTGTATTTTTAGTAGAGACGGGGTTTCACCATCTCGGCCAGGCTGGTCTCAAACTCGTGACTTCAAGTAATCTACCCGCCTCAGCCTCCAAAAGTGCTGGGATTACAGGCATGAGCCACCACGCTTGGCCTCTAATGCCTTTAAGTAGCTTTTATTTTGTTTGCTTTTATGATAGTCCTTAGTCAAAGGACTGGTTCCTATCTTAGTCCACCATTGCTGTGACTCCCCCAGGGTTATTATCTACACTGCCAGGTAAGCATGCACAGGGAGGGATGTGGAAGATACACCTGAACAGCAACCCACTGCTATTCTACTCAGCGATCCATAGTTGGCTAATGCTTCTCTTCTTTCTTTAGTATTGCCTTCCAAATTTTATATGGACAGTTAAAATATGCAGTTCTCAGTTCCTTTTAAACTATAAATGCCCAGAAGGGATGAGTGAGACTTCTGGTTTATGTCTTTGAAGGGAATGGTCTTGCTCTCCCTTCCTTTCTTTGGGGTGTGAATGTGGTGCTGAGCCCTCTTACCATGTGGACAGGACCATGCACTAGAGACACAGACTGCAAGACGGAAGCAGAATAGTAGGTCATGGATGGTGTGAACCCATCGTACTGGTCCTTACCTACCTGGTCTGCCTGTTGCATTTGTATTTTGTTTAAGTCATTGCTTTTTGAGACTTCTACCAGGCTGTCTGTACCCTGATAAGTAAAAATATATTACCACGAGTGGGATGCTGCTAAAATAAAGCCAAATACGTGTAGCAATCCCTTAGTGGAATGCAGGCAACCTCTAGAAACTGGAAAATACAAGAAAGTGGTTCTGTTCTAGAGCCTCCAGAAAGCAGGTCTTAACCCTGCCAGACTTATTCTGGGCTCCTGGCCTTCATGACATTAAGATAATAAATGTGTGTTGTACCTAAGTCCCCAAGTTTGTGGTAATTTGTGACAGAAGCACAGGAAAGGAAGAAGCTGAGATAGGATTCAGTCCCAGGCTATCTAACTCCAAGCCCTACATAATTTCCTTTATCTGGTGACCTTCCTTATGTCCTAGGAAATCACTGGTAAAACTGTCTGGGCAAAGCTGGGAAGGGAGACTGCGTGCTCAGGGGCCTGCAGAGAGAACTCAAAACTCCAGCACATGCTTGGTGCTCCTGCAGCTCATGGCAAAGCCTGCGGGGAACACAAAAGTGGGCTTTGGAAGAAATCTCTCATAAGAACAGCATTATCTGTGGTTGAATTGTGGCTTCAAGCCATTATGTAGCAATTCCAGTTAAGAACCTTCAATTGGACATTGGGGTTGTCATGGTGGCATCAATCAGATAAGGAGAGCTAATTCCCACCCACGCCTAGTGTTTCAGATGGCCTTAAGACAGACACCATGAGCTGAGAGGGAGAGAGGGCAGAGCACAGAGGCCATCAAACAAAGACCAGAAGTTTCAGGAGTGAAAAGTCTACCTGGAGGAACTCCCTTTGGCTGAAGATGCAAGCAGACTGGACACAGAAACAATGTTTAATGAAGTCTGGTCTTGGGTCTCCAAGCCTCTGACAATCACCTCTAGGAATTGGCTATGAAAGGAAAGGGAAGCAGTCCTCAAAAAAGGGCCTTGTTTCTGATGCCCATTGCATGCCAAGCCATGGAGAACCAGAGACAGAGAACAGCTTCTTGAGGGCAAAGCCAGGAATCATGAAAGACAATGAACACAAGAATTCACCTGAAGGCAAAACATGGAGTGGCCAGATGGACAGTCCATGGGACATGCTCCACTGCAGAGGTGGCAAATGAGTGTAATTTTTGCAAACTGTGATCCCTGCAATAGCTGAATAGGGCTTTACGTTATGTCTTTTGGAGAGGGGATGAGTATGGTATCTGACTGGAACAAGGGTACTTACGGATATTTGAGCGTTGAACAGATCTACTAATCTCAATGTACAAAACAGAAGCCTTGGTTTCTCTGAGTCCATGGTTTCCCAGCTAAAAGCTGCATGCCTCATCCTCCCTTGCAGCCTGGCATGGCCATGTAACAGAGCTCTGCCCAAAATGTGTGCATTAGAGTCCCCTCCTTCCTCCCCTTCCCTCTCCTCTAGCTGCAATGTGGATGAGGAACTAAGCCGTGATGGGCTTTGGGAATGAGTGCATGTGCAGTCATGGCAGAGATCCAGGTGCAAGGGGCCTGCCATCCAGCACTATTGATCCATCACAGTCACCGGGATTAGCGGTCCCAACTGTTCCTTCCTACAAAGTGAACTTCCATGTCGTTTAAGCAACCCTATCATGGAGTCTTCTGTGACAGAAACCTGGCTTGTAATCTAACAATATCTAGAAGTCAACATCATGTATTCTGCTTTTGATTTAGTAAATAGTTAAATTTGAGAACACATCAAACTGCGCCACAAAATGTGTGTGTTTTTATTCAGTACCCTCTTCCAAGAAATGGGCAGTGAGTATAAAATTCTGCTCTCCCCCATAAAAGTGCCCTGGCTGTCTGACAGAAAGCTGTCTATACGACTCTTTAGAATGAGGACTGAAATAAAAAGGTATCTCCTCCTGATACTGAAAATGTCAGCAAATCATTTATATGATTTTGAAAGACTTATTCAAGTGCTATACCACATCAGTAGACTGAGTAACTTGTAAAGCCTCAAACTATCACTTTTAGAGCTGAAGTTGAAAGCTCAGGATAATCAGGTTTTTGTAGGAAGACTAAAATATGGTCCAAATTGCTCAATCACTGCATTTGGCTCATTCTCAGCATTTAATGCTTGCTTTACTCTTCTGATAAAGAAATCGAGTATGTCTCCTGATGCAAAATATTAAAAAGCAAATCTAATTCCTGCAGCAGATCACAAGGAAATGCAGTCCACAGATTAATGTAATCTTACAGGGAGACTAAGAATTAATATGCCACTCTATTTTGACCTCCAAGACTTCTATATATAGTGTCTGATGAAGCTCTCAAAGTAATTTTTTTTGACTTTTTTTTTTTTTAATTTTACTTTAAGTTCTGGGATACATGTGCTGAAAGTGCAGGTTTGTTACATAGGTATACATGTGCCATGGTAGTTTGCTGCACCTATCAACCCGTCATCTAGGTTTTGAGCCCCACATGCATTAGGTTTTTGTCCTAATGCTTTCCCTCCCCTTTCCCCTGACCCCACAACAGGCCCCGGTGTGTGATGTTCCCTGTGTCCATGTGTTCTCACTGTTCAACTCCCACTTACAAGTGAGAACATGCGGTGTTTGGTTTTCTGTTCCTGTGTTAGTTTGCTGAGGATGATGGTTTCCAGCTTCATCCATGTTCCTGCAAAGGACATGAACTCATTCTTTTTCATGGCTGCATAGTATTCCATGGTGTATATGTCCACATTTTCTTTATCCAGTATAGTTCAACCATTGTGGAAGGCAGTGTGGCAATTTCTCAAAGTAAATTTTAAGAATACTTTTTACTTAATGTTGAACTGATAAAAATTATGTGTGTGTGTGAGACAAAGCATGTAAGGCATGTGGTTCACAGCTTCTTTGGAGATGGCTGGCAACGGTCCTCACCCCCGTGCATTGTGCAATCCTCTCCCCACAAATGTGTGTGAAACCTGTGACTTGCTTCTAACCAATACAGTGCGGAAAGGTGGAGAGATATCACTTCTGTGACCAGGTTACATAGGAGAGTGACTTCCATCTTGCTAGAGATTTTCTCCTTTGCTATCTTTAATAAAGCAAACTGCCATATTGAGAAGGTCCACATGGCAAGAAACAGGGAACCCCAGCCAACTGTCACAGGAGCTGAGTCCCAGCAGTCTGTGGGGAGCTGCATGAGTTACTATTGCTGTGCAACTAATCACAAGCACAGGGTCTTTGAAGTCGAGTTTTCTTACCTTTGGCACACTATGAATTTCTACTTACTCCAGCCTCGATTAATATCCTTCAACATATGGGTATAATTTTCTCCATAACATGGTATACTTCTTTTGTTATGTTGTTTTCCTGATTAAATATTTCTGGTGAATTGAAATTCTTTTCACTATGCAATGGCATTTTATATCAATAAATGCTTTTCATCTTTAAAATCTATTAAGTCATAGTTTCATCAGCTTTTTGTGCTTATAATTTTGGATCCTATTATAATTAGATATTTATATATAATTTATATATAAATTATTCCTATATAATATATATAATTATTCCAATAATTACATATACATACATGAATATGCTACTTGGTTTTGCTTATATAAAGGAAATACAATTGATTTTTGGATATTGATTTTATATCTGGCAGTTTTGTTAAAATTACTTTATTCTAATAATTATTCCTAGAATATTTTGGGGATATTCAATATGGAAAATCATAACATAGGCACATAATGGCAATTTTGTCACTTTTATAACCTTAAAACCTTTTATATTTATTCTGACATTACTCATCAGACTAGGAGGTTTAGTGTAGTTTTCAAAAATAAAACACAGTGATTGTGAAAGTTTACTTCCCTATTATAAAGAACAACTTTCACACTCTGTAGGTAAGACATTTGCTGTACATGCCTTAAATATGCTTTTGCTTTTAGAATAGCTTCAGACTTACAGAGAAGTTGGGAAGATAGTACAAACAGTTCCCTTATGTCTCAACCCCAGTTTCCTCTATTGTTAGCATCTTGTATTGGTATGGTTTCTTTTCCACAGTTTCTCAGTCCTTGTTTTTCATTACCTGAACAGTTTTGAGGAACACCAGTCACGTGTTTTGTAGAATTTCCTTCCAATTGGGATTTTTCTGATATTTTTCTCATGATGAAATTGTGGTCATGGGTTTTTGGAAGGAAAATCACAGTGGTAAAGTACCATTCTCACCTCACATCAACAGTACCTGTTTATTCACATAACAACACTTTGATGTTAACCTTGATCACCGGCTGACGTGGTGTTTGTGGGTTTCTCCACTGTAAAGTCACGCTTCCCCCACCCTCTTTCTGTATTGTACTCACTGCAAAGAAGTCTCTGTGAAAAACCCACACAGAAGAACCAGGGAGTTATGCTTTACCTCCTTGAGATACAAGTATTTACAAAAATGGATTAGAGTTTTTCTGCAAAGGAGATTTAAAAATTACTCCTTATCTATTTCTTATCTATTTATTTATATCAGTATCATTATTTGCTGATATGGACTCATGAATATTTATTTTATAGTTTAGTCTACAATTCACTTCTAATTTATTTATTTATTGCTCAAATTATTGAAGCTCCTGGCTTGAATTTTGTTGGCTCCTGGTATCCCCTTGGCACAAGCCCATCATTGTGTGTGTACATGCATGTGCTCACATACGTGTGTGTGTGCTTGTGTTTAGCACTTCCTTACTCTCTGGCACTACAAGAAGCTTCAGGCTCATCTTGAACATTCCCTGCTCCAGTTATCAAATCAGTCATTTCTTCCAGGTACTTTTTTAAATTGGAGAATGGTATTAGGAAACAAATTCTGGGGCTGGGCGCGGTGGCTCATGCCTGTAATCCGAGCACTTTGGGAGGCCGAGGCGGGTGGATCACCTGAGGTCCGGAGTTCAAGACCAGCCTGACCAACATGAAGAAACCCCGTCTCTACTAAAAATACAAAATTAGCCGGGTGTGATGGCGCATGCCTGTAATCCCAGCTACTCCGGAGGCTGAGGCAGGAAAATGGCTTGAACCCGGGAGGCAGAGGTCGCTGTGAGCTGAGATCGTGCCACCGTACTCCAGCCTGGGTAACAAGAGCGAAACTCCCTCTCAAAAAAAAAAAAAAAAAAAAGGAAACAAAACAAAACAAATTCTGGGCCCTAGGTGTGCTCATTGCTGCTTTTAAGTTGTGTCATTCTTTCTAGGCCCTCTCAGCGGACAGAGCAAAGAAATATATGGGTGTATATCAGTTCATATGTACAATTATCTGTAAATATTGCTACATATACCATCTGTATCCACATTAAGCTAAGCATGCTTTCATACTGATTTCTCCAACATTTAAACATTACCACATGAATTATTCTACTATCCTAATAATTATATTCTTCTTTGCTTATGTAACCTCACACTCCAATAGGGAGAAAGCTGACTTTTACCATCTGGCAACCATTTACTTAATTATTTAATTCCAGTTAGAGAGGTATCCGAATGGTTAACTTATATCCACATGAGAAAAAACTTCATCGACTACAGTAGAGGGTTCATGTACAGTTTATATTGCCTTTAGTCTTAGAGATGCTACTTATTTCTAAAGTTAGCTAGGTCAGCACTTATCCCTGGCAGCCATGCAGTGAGACTGTTTCATTCACTTGTAATACAGTTGCAGTGTTTCATCACATTCTGCATTCCATCAGGATTCCCCCAGCCTCCTAAACTATTTCTTAAATTTGCATACATATTCACTTGTGCTATAAAATTCTGTGAGTTTTGACAAATGTAGAGTCACATGTACTTATTACAATATCATACAGAATAGTTTCACCTTCCAAGAAAACCTCTTGTGCTTCACCTATTCAAACCTCACCAACCCTCATACAAGAACCTAGAAACAACTGATCTGTTTCCTGTCTAATTTGCTTTTACCTGAATGTTGCATACATGTAATCATACAGTATGTAGTCTTTTAAGACTGTTTTGTTTTAATTTAGCGATATGCATTTAAAATTAATCTCTCTTTATATACTCTGATAGCCCATTCCTTTTTTATTTTTGAGAAATATTCTATTGTACAAATGTACCACACTTTGCTCCTTCAATAGGTACATCTGCCTTCATTTACCTATTGAAGGACTTCTCGGTTGCTTCCAGTTTTTGATTATGAAAAAAGCACTTGTAAACCTTTCCTGTAGGCTTTTTGTGAACATAAGCATTAAAAAAAAATTTTGGTAAATTTCTAGGAATATAATCTCTGTATCCTGTAGTAAGACCATGTTTAGCTTTGTAAGAAAGTGTAAAACTATTTTCCAAGGTTGCTGTACCATTTTATATTTCCACCAGCAATGAGTGAGGATTCCTGTTACTGGCCATCCTTGCAAACAATTAGTATTTTCAGCTTATTTGTGCTTTAGCCATTCTAATACATGGATAGTAGTATTTCATTGTTGTTTTAATTTGCAATTCTCTAATTACAAATAATATTGAGCAATTTTCTTTTGTTTGTTTGAGACAGTCTCACTCTTGTCACCCAGGCTGGAGTGCAGTGGTGCAATCTCGGCCCACTGCAACCTCCACCTTTATGGTTCAAGCAATTCTCCTGCCTCAGCCTCCCAAGTAGCTGGGATTACAGGAGCCTGCCACCACACCCGGCTAATTTTTGTATTTTTAGTAGAGGCGGGAGTTCAACATGTTGGTCAGGCTGGTCTCAAACTCCTGACCTCAGGTGATCCACACACCTCAGGTTCCAAAAGTGCTGGGGTTACAGGCAGGAGCCACCGTGCCCGGCCAATATTGAGCAATTTTTTATAGGTGTAATTGTCATAAAAATATATTCTTTGTTGAGATGTCTGTTCATATCTTTTGCTCATTTTTCAATTGAGCAATTTTTTTAATTGTTGCTTCCTAATCTGTACATATGTAATAGATACCTTTTATCAGATCAGAAATTCTTCTTTTTGCAAAGAATTTTTACAGTGAATGAATGCTTAATTTTACCAATTTTTTTTTTGCAAACTATTGAGTTGATTATATAATGAGATTTCCTTCAAACTAATAATTAATGTAATAGATTATATCAACTGACTCGTCAGTGAAAACTAAAACTGCATTTTGGAATAATTCTAACTTGGACATGATATATTTTTTTACACATTGGTTTTTATTCAATAATGTCTTATTTAGCTATTTTGGATATATTTTCAATAGTAAAATTGGTGTCATTACTAGTTATAAATATTTTTAGTTTTTGCTCACTTATGTCAATATTTAAATTATATTCCTGTAATAATTATTAAAATATTAGTAAAGTAACATTTTAAAACTTTGTCAATTGTCTTCTAAGTGAAACCTTAGATATATTGACATGAAATTATTCATGATCGCTTTTTTGTATATTTGTTGTTTAACCTTATATCCTCTTTTTGATTGCTAACATCATTTATGTGTTCCTTTTCTCTTCTTTTCTTCGATCAGACTTACTAGAGGTTCAGCAATTTTTCTAGCTGTTTTGTTAAAGAAAAAAATTATTCAATGATACTTGTTAAAGAATGGTAAGGAAGGCTTTATTCAGAATTATTGTGATAGGTATGGGAACTGCTGCAGTGGAATTTTGCAATGGGACACAGATTGTGCTCAACTACAAAATATGGCATGGGCTATTAGGAATTTATAGCCAAGGAATAGGGTGGAAGTCGACGGGTGGAAAATTACTAAGAAGAAACATGAAGGTTAAAGAGGATTCTGGCTAAACAGACCCAGCAGCATTCTTACTGAAGACAGGCAAGGGTGATTGGACATCACCTAGGGGATGGTGGAGGATGATCGGGTATTGAGGAAGTGGGGTTCTTGTTAAACTGACTTAGCAGGGTTCTTTTGCTAAAATTGGCTTTTACAAGGAAGTACACAGATGGGCCTAGGAGAAGGTTTAGAAGGCTGAGTGAAGTTTGGTCAAGCAGAGAATCTTTGTTAGTCTTCCAAGAACACACTTTCAACTCTGTAGTTTCTCTCTGTTGTGTTTTCTTTCTATATATTTAATCTAAGCTCTAGTATTTATATTTCCTTCCTTCTATCTTCATTGCATCTCCCCTTTATTACTTTTCCAAGTTTTAAATTAGAGACTTTACTGTTACTTTTTCTTCTTTTTATACTATGCACATTTAAGGCTAAAATAACTTTTTTTAACAATATCCTACAAATGATATGATTTGATACATATTTTATATCTCTTATGTCTAAAAGTTTTCTAATTTTCATTATAATTTCCATTTGACTCATAAATTATTTAAAAGGATGTTTCTTAATTTCCTACATGTAGGTTTTTTTTTTTTGAGATGGAGTTTCGCTCTTGTTGCTCAGGCTGCAGTGCAATAGAGCTAGCTCAGCTCACCGCAACCTCCACCTCCTGGGTTCAAGTGATTCTCCTGCCTCAGCTTCCCGAGTAGCTGGGATTACAGGTGCCCGCCATCACACCCAGCTAATTTTGTATTTTTAGTAGAGATGGGGTTTCACCATGTTGGTCAGGCTGGTCTCGAACTCCTGACCTCAGCTGATCTGCCCGCCTCGGCCTCCCAAAGTGCTGGGATTACAGGCATGATGTATAGGTTTTAAAAGTTACTTTCATTACTCACTTCTGACTTATTTTCACTTTGATCTGAGGGAATACTTAATATGCCTAAGAGTTATTTATGTCAGAATAATGCCTTACAATAAACCTCTCCAAAACTCGGTGGCTTATAATAATATGCTTTTATTTAGCTCATGGATCTGCAGGTTAGCTGAGAAGCTTTGTTGGTCTCTAGTGGGATTTCTCAAATTTCTGGAGGTTGTCTGGTTGTCACTTTATTTAGAATAGCCTTCATCAGGATGACTCGCCTAACTCAGCTCAAGTCCACATGGATATTATCCCCCAGCAGGTGAGGTGGGGCATGGCCTCCTGGTGATAGCAGCAAGCACAATAGCATGTGGAAAGACATCCATATGAGGGGCAACACTAGCTCAGGTCCAAACGGGGGTGAAACCGAGTTTCCCTCTTTACCGGGAGGAGCAGCAGAAGATAGAGGCAGGGGGAAGTACCGGACTAAACTTCAATCAATCGCCACAGAAAAGCTTTCAAATATTTTTGAGACTTGCCTTATAAATTAGTACGTGGTCAATTTTTTTTAAAAAAGTTCCATAAGTTATTTAAAAGGATTATATATCATTTATTTGGAGGAAGTTCAAAATTCAAAAATGCCTGTTATATCAAATTGCTAAATGCTGGATGTAAAACCACTAAATTAATGCCTCCATTATCAAGCCATGTATGCACAATTTGGTACAATGTTGAATTTCCATCAATATCATACCTGTCACATATGTAAATATTATCACACTTAAATTTTAAAAGTTTTAATTTTATTCTTAAGATATGTTTAAACTACATATCTAAAATTGGTGATTTGCATGGGCGTTCAATATTATTAATTGATTTATCATTTGAAAAGTTTGAGAAACATTATTCAAGGTAATTTGTTTGCTATTTAATTAATTCCTCCAATAATATTTATAATAATGTCTGCAATGGTGTACATACCAGTGATACAGAGATGGACCAAATAATTCCTCCAAAAGTTTATAGTAAATGAGAAAAACATATGAGTTAAGAAATGATTGCAATATAAAGTGATAAGTGTTTCCACAAAGAACACAGAAAACCTAGCCTAGCCTCTGGTCAAGAAGAGCTTCTTGCATGAGGTGACATTTGAGCTCAGTCTTAAAATATAAATAGAAATTGTTAGTTTGATGGGATGAATAGAGAATAGTGTGCATTCCAAGGGAGAAGATTCATGTTTAGGAAATAGCCAATAGTTTGGCATGGCTATAGTGGAAGGTTTGCAGAATCAATTGCTTCTATGTATAGCCAGTAAAGAGAACTGATCTTTTGTTGTTTTCTAGTTTTTATTTTCAAACATGTCTCTAAGATATTTTGAATTCAAATTAGAGCTCAATTTATTTTCCTTATTTGCTTCTAATTTATATAGAATCTAATTCCCAGATTTAAGGCAGTTACATAGGCACAAATGCAGAGCAACTAAAAATGAAAACCAAACACATATCAGAATCAAGGAAGATGAAGGGGTGTACAACTATAGCAGCTCAAAAGATTACAAGTTGAGGAATTACACACTAAATTTAGCTCTGAGCTTCCCAGAAACCAAGGCACAGAGGAATCCATTCTATAATTGAAAACCCATTCCACTTCTTCAGAGAAGTTACTCTTATTCTAAGGACTACATTTTTCCTACCATGCCCAGGTAATAGGGTTCAACCTGCCATAGAAGGTTGATATGATAGGTTATATGATATATGATCAAATCATATAAGTGATTTGATCAATGTTGCCCAGAGGCTGACTGATTTTACTGAGGTGCTAAATGTTTCCGCACCCTAGTGATGGGCAGAGCTCCTCCCTACAAGGCCCCTGTCCCTGCCCTCCGGCAGCATGGCACCATTCACTTGCTCCTTCTTGGATTCCAAGAACTGGAATGAGGGACCAGTCACCAGTCATGACCACGTCTCCCCAGGTGACTTCAGCATGGAGGTGTCAATTAGGACTAATTGGTCTCATATCTAATTCTAGGACCAGCCTCTGGTCAGCACCAGCAATTCCAGTGCCATGCCCTT
Source organism: Pan paniscus (assembly GCF_029289425.2). Taxonomy (NCBI): domain Eukaryota; kingdom Metazoa; phylum Chordata; class Mammalia; order Primates; family Hominidae; genus Pan; species Pan paniscus. Next base: position 46,438,826 of record NC_073262.2, read on the forward strand.
CCTTAGATGCCGAGCCTAGCATGAAGCATCCTTTCTCTAGACTCTGTAATCCAATCTCTTTCCTTTTATTCCCCCATCCCTGGGCATGACAGCTGCTTCCTCCAGTTATCAACCTCTGGGTGGTTGCAGCACTCCCTGCTACTTCTTCCAGCCTCCCAACACTAATTCTCTTTACCGAATCACTTTTGTTTGCTAAGCGTATGCAAGCTTCAGTTTTTATGACTGGGAAGAGAAATGCAACCCACACAGCCATCCAGCTTCTGGAGGACAGTGAGCACTTCAGCCAGAGTCTTGTATCCCACAGGCCTGGCCTGGAAGGTGTTCATGCCACCACCGTCTTCTGGGTTGAAGTCAGAGTGGCCGAGGAAGCAAATGACAAGCAGCATCTCTGGGGAGCACAGAATGGGAACAGGGAGAAATATGGTTTCCCTTCTGAGGCCACAAAGGACTAGGGAAATCCAGGCAAGGTGGGAGTAGAATAAAGGGGGCTGTGGGTGGGAAACCTCTGCAGCTGGAAGCCCGGCACCTGGTAGGAGCATTTCATGAGCCAATGGGGAAGGGCAGAGTCAAGGAAGAGTATAGAACTCAAAATCAGGCCTCCCTGATGCCAGTGTCACTGCTTCTAAACACCACGTTGCACCACACTATGCACAAGAGTGTTAAATAGCAATAGTTTTCTACATCACACAGTGTAATTCTTCAAAACCTCATATTCTGCAAAATCACACATGCAAGGTGAAAATGTATTGGATCAGACCACTGAAAACCTATGCTATTTTGTAACCAGACCCTACAAAAGATGATGGCAATCCTAATGAAAATACTAAGCGCATTTTAAAGACATGTTAACTTCCTAGGAATAAAGGAACTGCAATCAATAAAGTTTTACTTTAGAAGAATGCATGAAGGTAGTATGATGGCAGCAGGAATAAGGATAGGCCAAGGCTGGAGACATGGAGTCAAAGGCGGAAGGGAAACCTCGTGATCAGAAGATGCTGGTGCCAATGCAGTTGCTGGCTTGCACAACACACAGAGACCAGAGATGGGAGACCCCACACATTCTTTGGTGTTAGTTTCTTAGAGCACTATAAGCATGCCAATGACAAAGCATGTGGCCAAACTTAGCCAGGAGGAGTGGGCAGAACATCCACCTGTGGAGCGTGCATTCCCCCACAACTGGCAGCATCCACATTTCTTAAGTGCCCGGCCACTATTACTTGGTGGCACAAAACAACAAAGTGCTTGCGGCTTGGCACAGTGGCTCATGCCTGTAATCCCAGCACTCTGGGAGGCCGAGTTGGGCAGATCACCTGAGGTCAGGAGTTCGAGACCAGCTTGACCAACATGGTAAAATCCCGTCTCTACTAAAAATGGAACAAATTAGTCAGGCATGGGCTTGTGCCTGTAATCCCAGCTACTCAAGAGACTGAGGTAGGAGAATCGTTTGAACCCGGGAGGCGGAGGGTGCAGTGAGCCGAGATTGCGCCATTGCACTCCAGCCTGGGAGACAGAGTGAGACTCCATCTCAATTAAAAAAAAAAAAAGCTAACAAACAAACAAAAAAATAAAGTGCTTGGAAAAATCACATACAAACCAAAGCAACTCCACTTTAAACTGATGTCATTATCTTATCCACGAATCATGTATGAGCTAATTTTCTTAAAGAAAGACATTCTGTAGAACAGACAGTACGTAATTAGAAACCCAAGCCCTGTGATCTTCTAAGTATGTCCCATTAAAATTACACTTTCAAATAAGTGGCAGGGAGTTCATTTACTTTTGACAATTGATCTACACCTTCTCTTTGCTCACAGAATACCCTGAACACATCTTAATTGCTACCTTATAAACTTAACTCACTTAATAATAAGATTCATTCTCTTATCATTCTCCTCTATGAACTCTGAGCTTCCTGGGCACAGGAGTCACATAACATTCTTCTTGGTGTCCCCACCACCTTTTACAGGGCCAGGAAGAGAGGTGTTTGGTAAAATGTTTGTGAAATTAACACATATATAACATGACCAGTCATAACATGCTTTGTTTAAGAAAAAATTTAAAAGCAGTGTCAGGACAGGATTAGCAAATCATAAGCCCAAACCCAAATCTAAATTGATGACAAGCCGAGGGAAATGAAAAGCAAGCAATGTTCCTGGATGGCACCGACAGGTTTCCTTGATTGCAACAGTGGAGAACGATGGAACAATGTCTCTGTTGTTCAAGTGGAGACAGCGAAGCTTTCACACCTGTTACTAACCCTTCCTATCTGGATGGAAGATGTGGCACCAGCCTCGGTGATGTTTTGAGGGTTTCAGTGCCAGCCTGGAAAACTACAATGCAGTCCACTGGAAAGAAAATTGATCACAGCTGTGGTGGCATTAGGTTTCCAGCAAGGCACCAGTGTTGTAAACATGGACCAAAGTCATGGCATTTTCTTGTAAAAGATGCTGACCTCCCAACCCCTTTATTTATGGTCATGTCTTCCCATGATCTGGAGGTGAAATGTGAACTGGAGATAACGATAGCAAATCTATCAAAAGAATTATTTCTGAGGCCCAATATGTGAGCTAGCCATGCAGGTGCACCCAGCCAGGCCACTTACATGGAATTGCGCTCACAGCTCAGTGATGCCCCCGTGAGGCTCCAGTCCCACAACCTAATCTTTCTCCCTGCTTGTTTCACAGGCCATGACTCTGTTCTCCCTCATTTCCTCATTTCCTCATTTCTCCAGTGAGCCATGCTCTCTCTTACCTCCAAGTTGCTACATGTGCTCTTTCCTAAGCCTAGAATTCTCTCCCCTGTGCATGCACTTTTCCTTACAACCTCCACGGTGTAAAGCTTCCTTCTGAAGGTTTTCCTTCCTCTGGACTCTATTTTTGGCCTCTTGAGCTAGATCACAGGCATTCCTCCTGCAGTGCCCCAGTGCTTTGTCTTTCTTTTCATTCCATGCTGTGTTCATTTCTAGGGCTGCCTTAAAGCACCACAGACTTGGTAGTTTAAAACAACAGAAATTTATTCTTTCATAGTTCTAGAGGCTAGAAGTCCAAGGTGTTGACAGGACATTCGTTTCTTGAAGGCTTCAGGGGAGGACCCTTCCCTGCCCCTTCCAGCTTCTGTGTTGCTGACAATCCTTGGCATTCCTCAGCTTGTAGACATATCACTCCAGTCTCTGCCTCCATCATCACATGCTACTCTCCCCCGTCCCACTCCAGCAGACCATACTCTCTACTAGGGTAAGCCTGGGGTCCACTGTATTCACTACTGGAACAAATGTGCTTACAATTCTTCGCACACTGTGAGTGCTCACTCAATACTGACTTAATAAAGTCAAAGACCCCAATCCTAAGCCAATGTTTCTGAACAGGGGGTCATTGCACAGCAGACCTCAAGATTCATAATTCAATGATTCTGATGGTGAGAAACCCTACATGGAAACCCCAAGTCCAGGAGGAGGGCAGAGGCAGAGCAACACAGGAAAATGTGGCAAAGACTAGAGCTCAGGGGAAAACTGGATCAAAATGGGTCGTCTCAAGTATTCAGTGAGGGCTTTACTCAGTAGGCATGGGCTGGCGAACGCTGCTCATTCCAAGGAAGGGCCTGCTCAGGATTGTCCCCCTTGATTGGCTCCCAGGAGATAGCCTCTAAGTCTTGCCTGATTAGAGAGCTTTTGTGTGCCTGGCACCTTGGGCTAGCAGTGAGTTTTATCAGATGGTTTGTGCCAGCAGTGTGACTATGACAAATGCCTGCTTTTGTTTTCCTGAGGCCTTGGGCCACGCGGTTTCAGTCAGCCCTTTGTGGGGCTGGAGTCTGCATTGCTACTGTCCGGTACACAGGGGCCACACCTCATGCCTATCTGACTGACCCCCAGTAAAACTCTGGCCTCCAAGGCTCAGTGAGCTTCTCCGGCTGGGAGCATTTCACACGGGTTGTCGCACAGTGTTGCCGGGATATTGAAACTTGTCCCCACGTGACTCGGGGACCTGGATGCTTGTGCCTGGCTCTCCTGGTCTTTTCCTTTGCCCTCTGTGGATTTCAATCCATATCCTTTTGCTGTGATAAACTGTAAGCATGAGGCTAACAGCTTTTTCTGAGTCCTTGGGTCCTTTTAGTAAATTACTGGGTCTGAGGGTAGTCTTGGGAAATCTTGACAGAATGAGGGCAGCCAAGTGTGCCTAGGAGAGATGATTATGAGCACCACAATGCTGGGCACATAGTAGGTGCCCAAGATAATGGCAGTTGAATGACTGAGTGATGGGGGTGCGTCCACAGGTCACCTTTCCTGACACTGGAGATGTTTCAGGGTTTCTGTCAGACTCATCTCAAGGCCTGGGCTCAGGAACGCCCTGCTCCTGCTTTTCCCAGGCTGAGATGGGAACTCACCCCTACTACCCCCAGCCCTATGTCCTCCTCTCTGCAAAAGCTCCTTCTCCTCTCCCATCCGCCCACCATGAGAGCTTCTTGAGAGCAGGGGCCATGGCGCCTCCTTCTGGGCCCAGTTAGTGCTGCATTTGGCTCCCAGAAGGGAGCCCTGGGAAGCCCCCTCTGTTTGCCCTCAGATCGATTCTTCAGCTTTCCCCTGATCAGCTCTGTACTGGGGATAGGTGGCCACTGTGGGCTGTGGGGCACTGGAGGTCATAGACCCAGAGAAAGGGAGATGCCAGGGTGTTTCAGCCATCTGCTTGTGCCAGGCAGTGCCCAGCGCTGCAGCCCTGGCTGAGCCCTATCGGTGGCTCCAGCACCCGAGGGTGATCTCCCAGGCCCCAACAACATGGCCTCCTTCCTCTGTTCCTTCAGCCTAGCAGAGAAGGCAGTTTCCTTCTCTGCCAGTCTCTAATTGTCTTGCCTCCCGAGTTGCAGGAGTTTAAGAACTCAGGGTGGTTTCTCCTCCCGTTTGGGCCCTGACCACGTTAATCTCTAGGTTTGTAGGGTACCTCTGTTTTCCTGCCAGGTGGCTACAGGGAGCTGGGGAAGAGCAGGGCTGTGGTTCAGAAGCAAAACCCTGGACCATGTTGCCCAGCAGAGGGAACACGTGGCCAGTCAGAGTGAATCTCATGCTGCAGAGAATATGGACTGGTGGAGGACTTTTCCTCAATTCCTACCTCTTTAATGAGGATAGGTGCACATTCCAGGCATAAAAGAAGGCGTGGAGGTGAAAAGGCACAAGGAAGGCCTGGGGCTTGTGGCTGGCTGGGAACCACATTCCTCAGATTCCATTCCCTGTAGGGTTTCTACTTAGGTTGGCTCAAGGGATGTTTTACAGCCATATTTTTATGCTCTGAAGACAAGGGCAGGTGTGCAGCCCTGTGGCAGCTCACACATGCTTTCACCAACCTGCGGGCTCGCCTGGCAGGCAGAGGGCAGCACCCAGACCTACATGTCTCTGGTTCCCTTAGATGTCTTCCTTCACTTCTCCAAGACCTAGGCCAGGTGCAGATGTAGCACCATGGCCAAAGAGCTGGGTTCTCCCCCAGGTCACCCACAGCATAGAGGCGGGAGGTGGTGGAGGCAAGCATGCATCCCTGGGTGTATTGCCTGGTTCCAGTTGCCCTTGACCTCGTCCACACCCAGTTTCTTGTTTTCCTCCACTGCTGTGCCTGGCTGACCCATAGATGGGTGACCTCAGGCTCAGAGCTGGATGCAGAAGCAGCACCCTACCCAGCCTGCACCCACCCTGGGTAAGGCCTAGTCCTATGACAAATCCCTTATTCAATGTCACCTCTAGTGCCTTTGCTTCTCGGATTGAACCCCTGACTGATACAACATGAGGGAACTGTGTAATTGGGTGAGACTGGGGGGCCTGGAGTAGAAGAAGGAATTAATGCTGCACAGAGAGGCAATAATCAGGTCTGGGCTCCGGAGGGCATGGCTGTTTCCCCAGCTGCCCTCGGCTCTGTGCGAGGAGGACCTTGATAACCTGGGCTCTTACCTCTCCCTCCGTGCTCAGATGTGGAGCACAAGTTTCCACCAGAGTGCCAGGACCACCGGTGTGGCCACTACCAAGGACTTCCCACAGCTTCACTGGGGCCCAGGAGAGGAATCATGATAGAAGAAGGCAATTGTGGAGTCACAGCCTGGCCCATAAGTTCTACTTAAGCTCAGATATCACTCAGAGTCTGTAATTGATGAGCTCTGTCAGCCTGCGCGCTCCCCCGCTGCAAATGAGCTCTACTTGGAGAGGTTGACTTATTTGTGTTTTATGGCTTATTTTGTGGTGAAGAAAATCAATAAAGGCGTTCATTTTTACATTTTAAGTGTGCCAGGTGAAATCAGAGCATTATCATCCCTATGTTTTACACTATTTCCACAGGTGAATGGGTGCCAATGAAATTAAACTTTGACTTGGAAATTACCCAGAGGCTTTTTGTTGCCTCAAGTTCTCCTCCTTGAAGCGAAGCTGACTGGAGGGAGGCCTGGTCCATGTTGCTGGCGCTCCTGCTGCAGGTCGGGCTGGAAAGCTGTGCAGGGTGCCCGGCTCGATGACCTCCCACACCGTGCCCACTTCTCTCCAAGGGTGCTACATTCAGGAAGCAGCACAGAGGGCCTGCTACTGGGCTCTGTATCCAGGAGTGGAGCTGTTGGGTCTTTTGCAAAGCAGCCTCTCTGTAGCAGCCACACTCCCTTCCCTATAACACTACTGCCTTGTGCAACTGGAGCAGAGTAAGGGAAGAAATATTTATTGTTCTGCTCTCTGGAAATATTTACTGAGTAGCTGTTATGCATCAGGCACCAGGCCGTGTGCTCCTAAGAAGCTAACCTCACAAGGGGAGAGAAAGGGCCTCTCCTCCGCCCTCCTTGCAACCTCCTATTCTGCATTTTCTCTCTCTGTCTTTATCTCTTTGTTCTATTCATAAGTTCAAGTCACACCATTTTAAACTAGATGCTTGGGCCCACCACCCCCTGCACCCTCTGTCCCCCTGCCTCACACTGTCCTCAACTCACTCTCTCCTGCCACACTCAGGCCACCCTAAAGCTGTCTGTGCTCAGCATTCCTGTCTCATCGCCTCTGGGCGGCTCCTTGAGCCCCCGGGGCCCTTCACTCGCCCTTCCTGCCACAGTCTTCCCTGACCTCTTTTTTGCCTAGTACAGTGGATCTTTCAGACACCAGTCGCCTTCCTATTTTTTGACAGCGAGTGTGGCTGAACTTCCTGCTTGAAGCCTTGGTTGTCTGGCCTCCACTGCGTCACGGTCTTTGCTTTACCTTTTCTCTGGCCCATCTTTCATCTCCTCTCATGGCTTTCATCTCCTCTGCCTGTCTCTTAAATGCTCACTCTCTTGGGGATTTCATTTCCACCCTTCTTCCCTTCTCCTTCACCCTGGGTGACTTAATTCACTCTCAGAGCTCCAACTAAAGAACTGTTTGGAGTGTGGACAATTCTTTGGTCAACATTTCCAGTCTTTACCTCTGATGTGGCCCAGGGCCTTGCTATCAGAGTCCAGACTGATGTGTCAGCTCCCTAGGAAATGGGTTCTACTGAGCACCATCATCCTCCTTCCCTGGGTTCTTCACTGCATGAGTGGCACAGCCATCTGAGTAGGCTTATGAGGCTTGGGCTAGGGATGCATGGATGGGCTATGATTCTCTATGAGATAGTATAAGTTAAGAATGATCTCGACCACATGTAGTGAAATGTTACAGAGGGACGAAAATGAGTAGAGCCAGAACACTGGCTTCAAGGTGCCTGTGAACAGAGGGAGACAGAGCAGGGAGGGGGCAACGAAAAGAGCTGGGGGAGAACTGGGACCCTGGGGCTGGGGAAAGAGGGGATTTCAAGAGGCAACATCTGGGTACTGCCTGGGGCTGCCCTAGAGTTGGAGGCAGGCCCAGGTGCCGAGAGTTCTTTGCCCCACTTTGCTTTATCTGGAGAGAGTCATGTTTCAGGCTCAGCCAGGGAGAAAGTCAATTCTACATGGGTGGAAGGCAGTGGCACCATCACAAGTTGAATGTTAATTTTATATCTCACCTTAGAACAGCGCAGATCTCCAGAAAGTATCTCACGATCCTAGAAACTGACCGCCGCCCACCTGTGAGTGACCTCCCCCAGGGCTGAGGGAGCTGAGCTGAGTCTCATCTCACTGGCAGACACACGGCATGCTACCTGAAGTGGGACAAATGCATTCCCGACACTTGGCTTAGATGCCCAGGACTTGTGCATGTGGCAAAACTGGGCAGATGCCCTTCTGCTGAGCAGGCCCTGCCTCTCCCATGACACAAAGAATGAGTCCGATTCTTCTCATTGCTCACTCACCCTGCCCCAGCCCGCCCACCATTGATACCTCTCTCATTACTTACTCTGAGATTGCCGTCTCCATTCACCAAGAAGACTCAGAGGATGGCAGGGCCAGTCATGGCTCCTCGCTTTTTGGGGGAAGTATATTCAATAGAAATGTGTTGGCTGATTGCAGACCAGGAGATCCTGATGTCCCTGCACGCTGGGCAAGCAGCTGCTCATTTCCTCCATTGTTTCAGAAGACCTGCCCATGAGGCTTGGAAAAGATTTTCTCAATCACAAGGGACCAGAGCCACAGAGGACCATTTCATGACATCCTGACAACTGGGCCAGGATCCTTGACTTACAGACGAAGAAGGGATCTTGAGAGTATCCAGATGAAACAAAAGAAGGGATGAGCAGACCACACAACCTGGCTGTTGAACTGGCTAGATCACCTCTAGTTTAAGGATTGATAAATTACAAAACAATGCAGTTCCTAAGATGGCAAAACAAGGGATATGGGGGGAAATAGAAACTGGTACTTTTAGAAATATGTTCAGCTTTTCTTTTCTTTTCTGTTTTGTGTTTTTTGTTTGTTTGTTTGTTTGTTTGAGACAGAGTCTCACTCTGTCACCCAGGCTGGAGTGTGATGGCGCGATTTCGGCTCACTGCAACCTCTGCCTCCCAGGTTCAAGCAATTCTCGTGCCTCAGCCTCCCTAGCAACTGGGACTACAGGCGCATGCCACCATGCCCAGCTAAGTTTTGTATTTTTAGTAGAGACAGGGTTTCATCATGTTGGCCAGGCTGGTCTCAAATTCCTAGCCTCAAGTGATCCACCTGCCTTGGCCTCCCAAAGTGCTGAGATTACAGGCATGAGCCACCTCACCCTGCCTGTTCAGCTTTTCAATAGGCTGAATGAAAGGAGATTCTGTGGATCTGAACAAAATATTCCAAAGAGAGAATAGGCTGACCTTTTTAAAACAACAGGATGAGATAAGAGGGAAGACCGGGGAAATCCTTAAGAGCACCAAGCAATGGACACATGTTATCAAAGAACCTACATTAGAGGGAGCGTAAAGCAATCATCACACTGGGGAAAACTGTTTGATGTGGAAAACAAGCCGGCTTGGCTCTTTCACAAGGAAGAGTTAAAAGACAAATGCAGAGAGATGACTGGGGACAGATGAGAACCCTGCAGGACAAAGGGTAGGGCGCTGACCCAGCAGTCAGAGGTCCTCCCAGGACTAATCCAGATAACTAAAGCAACGTCAGTTTTCTAAAATGACAAAAGGTTGAGCATGCAAATCAGAAAGAGTATTTTAATTCTAGGCCCTGAATACATTCTGACAACCACTTGTGTTAAAGATTTTTAGCGGGGAAAATCCCTTTAGTAACTCAGGCAGAAATGGAAAAACAGATGACCTCCAGAGGAACAAGACTGAGGCTGGCCCATCCCTTTCTGCACAACAAAGGCTGGAAGAGAAGACAGCAGCACAGGCCATGGGGTCCTGCGCTGGTGCCAGGAGCCCCAGGTCCCAGCCTTAGGTCCTAGTCTGGTGTGCTTTCTTTTGAAAGGGCATTCTCAGATATGCGGGAGTTCAAAATTACACCACCTAGATAAGTTCAAGACTGGAATTTGGAATTGTCTTTAGGTAAATGTTGAAAAGCACAAGAATCATAGCAAAAAAAAAATGAATTTGCATTTCTGCTTCCACTGTTCTGCAGCACTGGCCAACTAGTAAACAGGAAACATATATGAAAAAGTGTTTTCAGTCACTGAAGACACAACACAAAAATATGATCAAGAAGAAAAAGAAAAAGTGGATGACCTCTACGATTGCTCTAGTTTTCCGCATGAAGATACTTTCCAGATAATAAGCACCACAGCGAGGGCACGACAGGCAAAACTGCAGTTTCACTGTACTGAGGATACAAGAAATGGAACTGGAAGGTGGAGGTGGCTGAAAATCACAGGGCAAAGTAATGGATAAGATAGCATAAAAAGAACTCTGTAAAAATAAATGGAGTCTCTCTCAGTTTTTTGCTGAGTACTAAGCTACACCTGAGTTGCATAAAATACCATAGGCCATTAAAAAACACTACTGGGTTGATAAAGGCTGAAAAGTTCCTAGATCTTACCTCCCGCTTGGAGAAATTTGAGTTCCAAACAGTCCAATTGCAGATACTTTGTAAAACACTCAGGACATTCTGTCAAAACCCAGAAGGACCACATCTTAGTAGTAATAATAACTATACCTATAGCACAGACTGCTCTAAACCTGATCCGACAAGATTTTAAAACATGCCTCAAAAGAAACAAATTGACCCAAAGTAAATTAACAGTTAGCTAAAAATATTAAAGTCAAAAAACTTTTTCAAAAGACAAAAAATCCAGATGGTCACCAAAATGTTTAGCATCAATAATAAAATTACTAGACATGCAAAGAAGCAGGGAAATGTATTTCAAAACCAGGAGAAAAAACAATGAAAAGAAACAGACCTAGAAATAACATAGGTGTTGGAATTAGCATAAAATACTTTTAAAAATCTGCTTCAAATATCCTTCAAGATTTAATTGAAAACATGCTATAGTAAGGGAAGACAGAGAAAATATAAAAAAGAAGCAAATGGAATTTCTGGAGATGTAAAACAATACAATATATTAAGTAAAATATTTAACAAATGGGCTTAACATACACACCGCATAAGAAAAGATTAGAAAATTTTAAAACGTTGCAATAGAAACTATCCAAATTAAGCACAGTGACTTTTTTTTAAACAGTTTTGAAAATGAACAAGGGCTCAGTGACGTTGGGACAATCGGAAGCAGTGTGACACGTGTAACTAGAAGTCAAGAAAAAAAGGAGGGAAGAAAAAATACTCCAGTCAAAACACCAGAATTGTTTCCAAATTTGATGAAGCTATAAACTCATAAATCCAAGAAGATTAATGAAACCAAAGTAGGGTAAACACAAGGAAAACCATACAAATGCACATCATAATACAATTGCTAAAAACCAGTGGTAAATAGAAATTTTTAAAGGAACCAGAGGAAAAAGACACGTTACATGTAGGGGGACAAAATAAGAATAACCAAAACCTTCTCTCCAGAAACAATGCAAGCCAGAGGACAATATAATTGCACATTTATAGTGCCAGTTTAAAAAATGAATTGGAATTATATTTACAGAAAAATGTACTCATAAATAACAATGAAACAAAAACTTTTTCAAAGAAACAAAATACTGAGAAATTTGTAGTCAGTAGACCTGCAGTACAAGAAACATTTAAAAAGTTTTCAGACTGAAAGAAAATAATTCCAAAGAGAAATTAGGATCTTAACAAAAAATGAGGAATGTCATAAATGCTAAATATGTATATAAAGTAAAAAAAATTGTATGTAAGACATAAACATAAAAGATACAACTTTTTCATAAGTTTAAGAAAATATAATTGACTGCTTTACGCAAAAACACTTAATAATCTTTTGTAGCATTTATATCATATGTAGAAGAAAAATATCTGAAACAACTTACAATGTTTGGAAAAATATATATGAACTGGTATCATTTTATTTGAAGGAAGACTTTGATATATTAAAGATGCATATTATAAGATATTAAGGAACTACATTAAAATAAATGAATAAGCAAAGTGGTCCAGCCAATAAGTCACTAATATAAATAAAATAAAATGTTAAAAAATAATTCAAAAGAAAGAAGGGAAAGAGTAAGAAGAGTTAAAAGCAGATTAGAAAAAATACCAAGGTGGTATTAATCACATTCTATGCAAATTGTTACAATATCCTAGTTAAATGAAAAGGATTAAAACGCTGACTAATAGGGCAAGATCAGCTATATGCTATATGAAATAATATACTTTAAAGAAAGAGTATAGACTAAATAAAAGAATGTGAACCTAGAATAGTAGGTAAAGACTAATCATAAGAATTATGAAGGACCTGTAATATTAACATCAGACAAAGCAGACTTCTAAATAAGAAATGTTACCAAAAATAAAGAGGAAGATTTTATGACATAAATGGTCAATTTGTCAAGAAGACATAACAATTCATGATGTATAGGCACCAAATGACAAAGTTTTGAAAACAGGAAGCAAAAACTGATATAACTGTAAGGAGACAGAAAAATTCACAGTTATAATAGCACACGTTAACACCACACTGTCAGGAATTGGTAGAACAAGCAGACAAAAAGATAGTAAGGAGACAAAAGCCTTGCATAACAGTATCTACCAAGCTGGTCTACTTGAGATGTGTAGAGTATCCTGCTAACAGTAGCAGAATATACATTTTTCTTTCAAGAGTAAATAAAACATTCACCAAGAAGATCATATCTTGGAATTTAAAACATTAGCGGGGAAGGTATAGCTTTAATTGCTTATGTTAGAAATGAAGAAAAGTATAAAAGCAATGACCAAAACTTCTACTTTAATAAGTTAGAAAAATAGCATATAAAACACAAAATAAATACAGAAAAGGAAATAATAAAAACAAAGGCAGAAATCTATTAGTAGAAAACAGATAAGCAATAGAGAAAAATCAAATGACAGATTTTTTTTATAAAAATCATTAAAATTGATAAACATCTAGCTAGAATGATCAAGAAAAAATGAAAGAGAACAAAAATTTTCAACATTAGGAATGAAGAAAAGGTCATCAATATATCAGGTATTAAAGGAACAATAATAATTAAAAACAAAGTTATTAATAACTTTATGCTGATAAGTTTAACAATACAGACGAAATGGTCTAATCCCTTGAAAATATTCTTACAAAATATGAAGCAGAAAATCTAACTAAACATATTTTAGGTAAATATTTGTGATTAAAAAAATTCCCAAATGACATTTGGGCTGGATGATAAACAAACAAACAAACAAATGGACAGAATTCCCACAAAGAAAACCCCAGAATCGGTTGACTTCACTAATGAGTTATACCAAATATTTAAGGGGGAAATAATTAACAATTCTACATGATATATTTTTAGGACATAAAGATGGAATAAATACCAATTCATTTCATGAAGACATTATTACTCTAATATTTAATATAAAACATTTGAAGACAAGAATACTAATTATCAATGTATCTAATGAAGATACACACACAAATTTTTTTAAAAATTAGGAAATAAGTTTAATGACACATCATGACTAACTTGAGTTTATTGAAGAAATGCAAAGTTGGCTTAATATTTTAAAACTAGTCATTGTAATTTACCCTATCAACAGAATAAAAAGAAACTTCACACCACAGAGGCAAAAAAAATAGCAATCTAAAAATTCAGCACCAATTCATTATAAAAGCTGTCAGAACACTAAGAACAGAAAAGACTTTTGTAACTTCATGAAGAGCATCTTCAAAAACCCTTTAGCTAACATCATACTTAATAAAAATGAAAGACAGCAATTTTCTCCTAAAATTGGCAACACATGCAAGAATGTCTGTAATCATCACATGTATTCAACATTGCAACCCCAATCAACATTCCAGCAGACTTTCATATAAACTGACAAGCTTTCCCCAAAATTTATATGGAAATTCAAGGATCTTAGAATATCCAAAAACTGTTTTTAAAAGAAGAACAAAGTTGAAGGATGACATTACTTGATTTCAAGACACTATAAAGCTGTATAACAAAAGCAGTGTGACTTTTGTATAAGAATTGACATAGTTCAGTGGATCATGAATGATTTCTAACAAAGGTTTTAAGGATAGAGAGAGAGAATAGCTTTTATAGAAAATGCCTACACTATGGGATATCCATATGGAAGAAGAAATTAAACTTTTACACTTAACTCACAGCGTACACAATATTTATTTTTAAGGAATTTTATGTAGAAATGAAAACTAAATCTATTAAACTTCTAGGAGAAAATGGCAGAGAAAATGTTTAGGACCTTTCGTCAGCTCAAGGATTTTCAGATAGTACCCAAAAACTACATATCAAAAGAGAAAAAGAAAGATAAAATATAATTCATTGAAATTGGAAACCTCTAGAAAACTATAATCAGGATGAGATATACTACATGCTTATTATTATAACAAATGGGGAAAAAACTAACAAACCAAATGCTGCTGAGACTGCATAGCAACAGAAACACCCATTAATTGCTAGTAGTTATGTGAACTGGGGCAGTGATAGTAGAAAATTGTTTGACAGATGCTTGTGAAGTTAAATATACACTCACCATACAACCCAGAGCTCCCTTTCTTGGTATTTACCCTAGTGAATTGGAAACTTGTGTTTATATCCAAAAAACCCAGTACACAAATCTTATAGAAGCTTCATTTATAATTTTCAAAACCTGAAAACCACCAAGCTATCCGGCAAAGGGTGAACAGATGAACTATGATACCTCTATAAAATAGAATAATATTAAACAATTAAAAGGGACAAACAATTGGCTCATGAAAAACAGGTATGAATAATAAATACATTTTCTAAGTTTAAAAAATACCATACCAAAAGGCTACATATTGCATTTTTACATTATTACATCTATATGGCATTCTGTAAAAGGCAAAACAATAGGAATGGAAAATAGGTCTACGGTTGGCAAGGACTGGAAAAGGAAAAAGATGCTGACTTCAAAGGGGCTACAAAAGGGAATTTTTAGGGTGGTGGAACTGTTCTGGGTGGTACCGTGAAGGTGAATACATAACTATGCGCTCATCAACCTCCCTGCAATGAGAAGTAAATCTGTCCCTATTTGCCAGATGACATGATTATCTACATAGAAAATCACAATCTACCAGAAAAAAAAAAAAAAATACCCCTCCTGGACCTAAGCAAAGTTGCAGGATACAAGATTAGCAAAAATCAGTTGTATGCCTATATACTAACAATGCACACATGATAATAAAATTTTAAAATAGCACTTAAAACTGTAAATCTGCCAATCTAACACACATGGAAATATTTAGGTGTGTATCTAATACAACATGTACAGAATTTATATGCTGAAAACTACAAAATACTGATGAAAGAAATCAAATATCTAAATAAATGAAGAGAAATATCATGTTCATGGATTGGAAAATTCAATATAGTAAAGATATGGTTTCTTCAATATTTCCATACAAGTCCTATCAAAAAATCACAGAAAGATCTATTTGAAAGTATGGTTGAGGTTATTTTAAAATGTATATGGAAAGAAAAAAAAAAGCTAGAATAGCTATAACAATTGTGAAGAAAAAGAATAAAGTGAGAGGAATTAGTCTACCCAACTGCAGCCTTACTACATAGATCTAGCAGTCATATCTGTGTGCTATTAAAGGAGAGATGCACAAATAGATTAGTAAAACAGAGAAGAGAACCAGATATAGACATGCACAATAGGTCCAACAGTTTTTTAATGTGCAAAGGAATTCAATGAAGGAAATAAATGGTGGTACAGCAACTGAATAATCTATAGGCAAAAAAAGCAAACAAACAAACAAACAAAACCATCCAACTCTAAAACCAAAAGAAAAAACTTCAGCCTAAATTTCACACCTTTACAAAACTTAACTCAAATTAGATTATAGACTTAAAACATAAAACCATAAAACGTTAAGGAAAAAAATAGTAGAAAATCTCAGATCTGAGGCTAGGCAAAGAGCTCTTAGACTTGGCACCAAAAGGATGACCCATAAAAGGGCAAATAAAAGACTATCAAAATTAAAAACTTCTGTCCTGCAAAAGACTCAGTTAAGAGAATGAAAGCACAAGGTACAGACTGGAAGAAAATATTTGCAAACCACACACCTGACAAAGAACTAGTATCTACACTCTATAAAGAACTCTGAACAGTCAACAGTAAAATAACAAATAATCCAATTTGAAAATTGGCAAAAGGTATGAACACGCATTTCATCAAAGAGCTTATGAAGATGGGAAACAAGCAAATAATCACATGAAAAGATGTTTAACATAGTTAACTGATTTGGGAAATGCAAATTAAAGCCACAAGGAGATATCATTACAAATCTCTCATATGGCTAACATAAAAATGACAGATCAAATACTGAAAAAGATGCAGAGAAACTGAATCACACATGTATTGCTGATGGGAATGTAAAACAGTGCAGCCACTCTGAAAAACAGCTAAGTAGTTTTTTTAATAACTAAATATGTGACAACTACCAATTAAGCAGTTGCCCTCTTCAATGTTTTTCCCAAATAAATTGAAATTGATATTCACCCAAAAGTCTATATGTATATGTTTCTAGTAGATTTATTCTTAATAGTCAAAAACTGGGATGAACCCAGATGTTCTTCATGAGTGAATGATTAAAATAATCTGTGCTATGTCCATACAATGGAATACTATTCAGAAATTAAAAAGGAACAAAGTATCGATGCATGCAACAACTTGAATGAAACATCAGGGAATTGCTCTAGATAAAAAAGTAATACTAAAATATTGCATACTTCCTGACTTCACTTATAAAACATTCCTGAATAACAAAATTATGTAAATGGGAATGAGTTCATGGTTGCCTGTGTTTATGAGGGAGTGGGAAGAGAAGGGACATGTGGGTGTGACTATGAGATTCTTGTGGTGATGGAATGTTCTGCATCTTGACTATATCAGCGTCAATATCTGGTTGTGATATTGTGCTATGGTTTTGCAAGATGTTACCACTGAGGACAATTGGGTAAAGTAGACCCAAGAATTGCCTGTATTATTTCTTACAACTGCATGTGAATCGATCTGCAGTTATTGCAAAATAACATTTTAGATAAAAAAAAAACTTGATGGCAGGAAATGTATAAAATTGTAAACCACAAGGAGTGAATTTTTCTATATGCAAATTGGGAAAAGCCCATGAACCAAGGTGTCAGGGGATTCTCAGGTGGAATGCAGACCGGGACAAATGAATATAACTGTATTAGAAATGTGTGATATAATCTCACTTAAGGGTCAAAGGGTTTGGGGGATAAAGGAGCTGGCCTCAATAACTTTGGAAAATAGTGTTTGGCTGGATACTCTAAGATTCAAGACAAAAAGAATTTACATAAATGCTGTACTCTAGTTGATAAATCTTTCTCATACCAGTACAAGTTAGCAATTCTGAAACTACACTACATGTATACAAGGGTTGAAAAAGAAGTCAATAAATTGTGTATAGTGAGAGCTAGATTACATCAGGAAAAGAAGTTATAAGCAAGCAGGGCAGAAAAGGTTAGAATGAATCTTCTGGCATTTTCTTATAGTCATGGATATCACTCTTAACTGATATTTATTTTAATGTATATACACATAACAAGATATATAAATATATGCACTCACACATATATAAATATATAGGTATATACATAGGCATATACATGTATATTTTCTAGGTCTGTCTGCTAAGCTCTGTCTGCTGAGAGAGCCTCAAGGCAGTGATACCCAGTAACAATGAGCAAATTAGAGCAAATCAAATGAGCAAATCAAATCTTGATTTCTAAATACCACGTTCTCATAAAAGGAATTAGAATATCTTGGAGAAGTAGATGATTTGAGGGGTGGGACTGAAGAAATACACAATAAGCCTGAAGCTTCTTGTGCCAAAAACTTAGAAAATGCTTTTAAAAAGGGGTGTGGTTGGGCATAGATGCCAAACTGAAATCAAAGACCAAAGTTAAATACCTGGGCAACAAAGTAAGTAAAGTGTTCTGGGGTTATAACTCAGAGTAGAAAATAAAAATACACGCATCTGTGCTAATTTAAATGATTGAATATATAAATTGAGATGAGGAACAAATCTTCCTTACAGAAGAATTCCAAATAATAAATGTAAAAAGAGTCAGGGTAATAGGAAACCGTCATTAGACTGCAACTGTAATAATTGCTGCAGGCAAGATCCACTAAGGAATTCTAAAATCAGACAGGTAAACTTTAAGAAGAAACAGGATAGTTCTATAGCTTCAAAGTGTTACAAATATTTGTTAATTACTCTTAATGGTTTTAACATGTATCCACAAATTATTTCCTGTGCCTTCCTCCAAGAGGTAGAGCTTAATCCCACTGGCCTTGAGTGTAGCCTTGGTCTTAATGACTTATTTCTAATAAGTAGAGTATGGAAAGGAAAAAAAGTATAACTTCACAGTGGAAGAAACTGACAGAGAACACCTTAACCACGTGGTCAAGGTTAGCGTCACCAGTAACAAGCCTTGCTGATATCATGTGCCCCTGCTGTGACAGGATGTGATGGGCACTTCACCTCTGTAGTATTCTTCCCCAAATTCTATAACCCCCATCTATGCATGAGAAAATATCAGGCAAACACAAATTGCAGTACATACTGCAAAATACCTGCTATTTTAAATGTGTCACAATCACCAAGAAACCAGGAACAACTGAGACCTTGTCACAGATGGGAGGAGACTAAGGAGGCATGGTGATGAAATGCAATGTCATCCTGGATTAGATCTTTGAATGGAAAAAAGGACCCTAGTGGGACAAATGACAAACGTGAAAAACTCTATAGTGAATAGTATTGCATCAATGTTAGTTGTTTTTTTTAGTGTTGGTAAACTGGACTTCACCAAAATTAAAAGACTTGGTCTTGGAAAGGTATCTTTGAAGGGGGAAGCCATAGAGTGAGAGAAAATATTCTCAAAACATATATCTTACAAACTTGTATCTAGAATATATTGAGAATTCTTAGAACACAATAATAAGAAAACAAAAATAATGGGGGAAAAATTTGAAGAAATAAATTAGCAAAGAAGAGGTATAGATAGCAAAAAAAGCACATAAAGATATGCTCAGCATCATTAGTCACCAGGAAATGAAAAATGGAACCAGTGATAGCAGTGGCAGCCCATCTGGATTGGCCATTGCCATCATGCCAGTTGCAGCATGGAGGCACAGCAGGGCTGCACACTCCATGAAGGCTGCTGGACCTGGTGACAAGTGGGAGCCCCGTCCCTTCTGAGTTGGGGTTCCTGGTTCCCACTGCAGCTGCTCAAGCCATGGCTGCAGACCCGGGCATCCCTGCGTTCTTGAGGCCCAGGAGCAGGTGGGAGCCCTGCCCTTCGAGGCGCAGACTGCAGCCACCCAAACTGCGGCTGTGGATCCAGGCATCTTTGCACTCTTGGGGGCCCAGGAAGACTGCCTGCTCCCACAGCCTGGCTTCTCCCTGCTATTGGCACCTGCTCCGATCTCAGAGCAAAGTCAGGGCCTAGCCTGGGAGCTGTTGCAGCCCAGCCAGGTGTGCACAGGCTCAGGGCACTGCTGACATGCCAGCCCCTGCCACCTTGGCCCCTTCCAGACTTGGGCACTGAAGAACATAGGAGGGAAGCCAAGGGGGTGCTGAGGGCCGCTCAGTGCTGGCCTGCAGGCACCCACTGGCACCTACAGCCTGGACACCATGAATGACAGCAGGAGGCAAACACATTCCTGGGCAGAAGGGGGCAGGTCCCCAGTGAGGCCCCACCTTCAGGCCAGGGAAGGCCTGAAGGCTGGCATCAGGGCTGCCAGTCCCATAGATCAAAATGGGAATATATGGTGGCTTTTCCAGGCCTACCCATGGCCACCCATGGACCAATCAACAAGAACTTCCTCCCCTCTGAGGCCCATAAAAGCCCCGAGCTCAGTCAGAGTTGAGCAGTCAGGATGACCAGCTTCAGAGGGGAGCCACCATCTCTGCCCCACTGAACTCTTGTCAGGATGACTTGCCTAGCAGAGAGGAGATACCCTCTCTGCTAGGAGCTGAACACTCCTTGGGATACCCTGGCTGTGGAAGGGAGATGCCCCCTGAGGGTTTCCTCTGAGCTGTTATATTACTCAATAAAGCTCCACTTCATCTTGCACACCCTCCACTTCTGTGCATACTTCATTCTTCCTGGTTGCAGGACAAGAACTTGGGACCCACCAAATGGTAAGCCTAAAAGAGCTGTAACACAAACAGGGCTAAGACATGCCCCTTCCTCACCATGTTGTAGGCAAAGAGAAAGAAAGAAGAGCTGTGGCCCTTCAGGGAGTCCAGACCGTGGGGCCCTGTGGTTCCTGGTGTCTCCAAGCTTCTGGGCACCACTGTGTTAGCTGTGGAAGCTGCTTGTGGTGCACCTGGTCTGGCTACAGCCTCACAGAGAGCGGGTGCCCATGTTGGCACTTGGAGCTGTCTACCCAGCTGCAGCAGCCGGCATGCCTGACTGTGTGCAGTGGCCCGACCCCACACTTGCTCACGCATCCCTCATTGCTCCACACTTGACTCACCCTTGGCAGGCCTGGGACCCAGGCCAGTAGAATGAGCTGAGTGCAGCCTGCCAGACTGAGTGAGCAAAATGAGCCCAGTGGGCGTGAACAAAACTCAGGCAAAGGCACCACTGGCCACAGAGATTTCTGGCCAGGAAAACAACACCCCAAAGATCTTGTAATGCCAGTATACAATGTAATAACACATATGTAGCAACAAATAAAATTAAAATGGAGGTTTTAATACCAAATGTGAGTGACAGGCAAAGGAACTGGAACTGTCATATATTGCTGGTAGCAATGAAAAATTGTGCAAGTACATTGGAAAGCAGTTTACCAATTCCCTATAAAGATGAATATAAATTTAACATTGAATCCAGTAATTTTCCCCCTAGATACTAACCCAAGAGTAGTAAATGAAAAAAAAACCAGTCAGAGAGAGAGAGAGAGAATACTGTAAGGTAATATTTATGTGAAGTTCTAGACCAGATGAAGCTAAGCTATGGTGAAGGATCCTATCAGTGGTTTCCTGGAGTGTGAGGTAGTGATCAAAGGAGCATGACAGAACTTTGTGGGTGATGGAAAAGTTGTCCATTTTTTATCGTTTTAGAGTTTTCATGGATGAATAGATTTGTGAATATTCACTTAATTACACTTGAATGAGTACATTCTACAATATATAAATTATTACAAATACAGTTAATTTTAAAAAACAAAACATTTGTATGTCACTTTATTGAATGGGAGTATTTCTTGCAAGATTTTTTCCCCAGAAGAAAATGCATGCAATATGACCAGGTGCAGTGGCTCACACCTGTAATCCCAGCACTTTGGGAGGCCGAGGCAGGCAGATCATCTGAGGTCAGGAGTTCAAGACCAGCCTGGCCAACATGGCCAAATCCCGTCTCTACTGAAAATAGAAAACTTAGCCAGGTATGGTGGCACACACCTGTAATACCAGGTACTCAGGAGGCTGAAGCAGGAGAATCACTTGAATCCAGGAGACAGAGGTTGCAATGACCAGAGATCATGCCACTGTACTTCAGCCTGGGCAACAGAGCAAGGCTCCATCTCAAAAAAAAAAAAAAAAAAGAAAGAAAATTTATGCAATAGTAATTCATACTGAACTGACTTATAAATTGTATCTTAATCCAGAATGTTTTCATTGTATGAAAAAGTGTCAGGGAGTCAATGAATTCAGCAAAAACTATGAGAATTTAATATGGACACTGAGTTAAGCCTGACAAGATGAGGTAATGTGGTAGCCAGTATGTCTATGCTTATGGTGGGGCACAGACGGAGGATTCAGAGAGAGCATGGGGATATGATCCATATTCTACCTGCTTACACTCGTCCTCCTCAACCACTTAAACGCTGAATGCTGTGGCGTTTTGTTTGTTTGTTTGTTTTTGACAAAAAGAGAAAATGAATGAGAACACTTAAAATATCATTTTTTATAAAACCACACAAAATGTACCAAAGACCTCCAGTGATGCTTATGAACATGTAGCTGCTGTTTGGAAGCTGGAAGCCCCATATCAGATGCCTACCACAGAATCTGGAGTTGGGGCAGAGTGCTGAATTGGTCGGAATTACCTGTCTGCTTGATAACTTCAGATGCCTCCTTTCTCAGATGGCATTGCTAAGCTCTGCAAAGATCTAACTGTGAGGATGAGATAATTTAATCTTGCCCGTGGGCTCTATCCTGGCGGAGATACCATGGGACTGAATCCTGGGCTAAATTGTAATCTTGGGAAAGGCAACTATGCCTGGCCGAGTTCTTCCTAGAGAGAAAGCAGAAGAAGGTCTTCCCAAGAAAGACCATGACAGCACAGAGGCAGTCTGAAGGGAAGCCAAGGAAAGGATTTGAGACCCTACAAGAATGAAGTTGGAAGGATAATAAAAGTCCACAGGCAAGAGTACAGAGGGCAGGAATCAGGGGTGGATCAGGAGCAGATCTCCACAAGGATTAGGTCCAGGGGCCAGGCTCTCAGGTGCGAGAGGAAAGCCTGCTTACAGCATAAGGACTGGCTGGAGGTAACATGCTCCGTACACAGCATGCTCTCAGCAAATGAGAGTCCAATCCCCTCTCTGTCTTTTGTCTTGACCAAAAAGTATCCCCAGATCACTCATAATGCCCATTTCTCTGTATATTTAGGTTTTGCACCAGAAGATGTGCAGTGGGTCTCAAGAGGGGTCCATCAAGTATGTGAAGGAATGAGGCAGGTTGATCATCATTTAGGGGCTGAGGCCCTACAGTGAAATGAAGAGTGGGGATGAGCCACGAAGTTCTGCTGTGGAAAATACCTATTTTTGAGCCCACAGTGAGCTGGTGGTCCCAGTTCACTCCCCTGCCTTGTTTCTAGGAAGAGTTAGCAATAAATAAAGAGGAGACTGAGCAAGGTAGACCATTCTGGCTGGGTGACTCAATTCAGGAGAAGTGCTGGGACTTGAACATACCCTCTAGAGCACTAAGCTGAGGATTATGAAATGAGAAGCACTGAAACAGAGATGGAGCCTCGTGGTGCCAATGCTAAAGAAGACAGAGAGAACATGGACTGGGGCTTGAAAATAGGCTGTGCAGGGCAGGATGGGAGCCCACTGCCAGGTCCCCCAAACTTCATGCACAGAGATCTCCGAATGCTTTAGTTTTTAGTGCTAAAAAATAATGAAGGGTCAGAGCCTTGGGTCTGTGTTTGACGTGAGATCAAACCTAAGGCAACTCTTTAGGGCTGGGAATCCCTCTGGAGAGGTTGGGTAAGAGACCCAGCACATGCACACCATTTTCTGAAACTTTATCTTTGTAAGACCACCTCAGAGAGGAGGGTCCAGTAGGACCCTAGGTTACCCTTTGTGGGTTGTCGTGGCTTTCTAGCCTGAGCTGCAGATCCAACTACACCTCAGGTCACATCATAACCAGGGATTGACCACCAAGCAGGACCCCATGTCTTTGCCCTAAAGCCACCCTGTTGTACATTTGGAGAAGGGAACACTGAGGCATGAGTCTTGCTCCATGGAGTTTTACCAAAAACCAAAGGGTAAATAAATGTGGAAGGCATCGTGTAACCTTACACCTTATAGCTTGAAGTTCAAGATACAAGGTTTCAGACAGAATGTAAAGCATATGCTGAATGGAAATATTAGAGTTTTAAAAATTACCTCATGAAATAGTAGGCTGAAAACATATTTTTTAAGACATGAAATTATATCTGTTCTGAGAGATGTCCAAGTCATGTGTTGGATGTTTGTGCTCCCCTCCCTATGTTATCAGTAGCAACTTATTCCCTGGAGGTGGGCTGATACCAAAAGACTAGCTGGAAAGCTCGCTATGGAAATCCCTGGCTGAGGCTACCTGTTCGCTTCTCAGGAGTGCAGTGCTATGGAATAGAGAGAATATTTGTTTTAAATGATAACTTATGTTTTTTATTGATATTATGTAGAAGTACAATTCAATTTTTATGTTGTTATTGTACCCTACAACTTTGCTAAACTCACTTATTAGTTGTAGCAGTTTTTTGTGGATTTCAGTTTCATGTAGACAATCATGTCATAGGTTATCTGCAGATTAATATAGTTTTATTTCTTTCTTTCCAATATAAATGTCTGGTTTTTTTTTAAGCTATTGCACTTGCTAGCAACTCTACCATGATGATTACTAGAACTGGTGAGGGCAGATATCCACACCATGTCCCTAATTTTAGGTGAACAGCATTCAGTGTTTTGCCATTAATCACTGTTAGCTATAGGTTATTTGAACATGGCTCTTAGTTTGAGAAAATTCCTTCTATCCCTAGTTTACTGAAAGTTTTTAATCAAGATTGACTACTAATTGTTGTCAATGATTTCCTTGCATTTACTAAGATGATATATGTTTTATTTTTATTTTTCAGTCTTCTAATTAGTGAGTTACATAAATTGATTTGTAAAATTTAACCCTACTTGGCCAATTCCATATTGTTGGAATTGATTTACTAAAAGTGCATTAAGAATTTTTGCATCTATGTCCATAGTATTATTAGCCTGTACTTTTCTTTTCTTGTAATGTCTTAGACTAGTTTTGGCATGAGAATAAAAAAGAAAACAACAACAAAAAAAATAGAGTATTTCCTCTTGTTCAATATTCTGAAAAAGTTTGTGTAGAATTAACATATTTATTCTTATGTAAATGTTCCATTCAATTCACCAGCGAAGGCACCTGGGCAGAGAGCTTTCCTTGTGGGATAGTTTTTAACTATAGATACAATTCTTTAATAAATATGAGGCTATTCAGGTTGCCTCCTTCTTGAGCAAACTTTCGAGTTTGTGTCTTTCAAGGAATTTATCCATTTTATCCAAGGAATTTTTCCATTTTATCTAGGTTGTTGAATTTATTGGCATAAAAGTTGTTTATACTGTTTTCTTTTTATCTTATTTGTATCTGTAGACACTGTAGTGAGGTTGCTTCTTTCTTTCCTAATATTAGCTGCAATTTTGTCTCCTCTCTTTTTTTTCCTTTTCAGTCTAGCTAGAAGTTGATTAACTTCATCAAACTTCTCGAAGAGTCATCTGTTGGTTTCATTACTTTTCTCTATTATTTTGTTTTTCTTTTGTCTGTTTCATTGCTTTCTCCTTTGATCTTTATTATTTCCTTTCTTCTGCTTATCCTAGCTTTAATTTTCTATTCTTTTTCTAGTTTTCTCATTTTCCAAGTTGACTTGAGACCATTCTTCTTTTCTAATATTCCATTTACACTTGAAACAAGTCCTCTACATCTGTGAATTTGTCCATTTCTCTTTTCAGTTTTATCCATTTGTGAGTCACGTATTTGGAAGTTTTGTTGTTGGGTGTATGATCATATAGAGTTATGTCGTTTTGATGAATTTGTTCCCTTTTAATTATAAACGAACCACTTTAATCTTACTAATATTCTTTGCTTTGAAATCTACTTAATGTTAATATAGCCTCTCCAGCTATCTTTGTTTAGGATTAGTTGCTAAAAGGGTCTTTTTCTACCTTTTTACTTTTAACCTATTAAAGTCCTTAGGTTTAAGTGGGTTTATTATACATAGTATATACATAGTATATACTTAGGTTATGCTTTTTTACTCAATCTGAAATTCTATGCTGTTTAAATAGATGTTTATTCCATTTACATTTAATGGACTGTTTTTGCCTATACTTTATTCCCCTTTTCCCATTTTTCTATTTATTTTAAAATTACTTGAGTATTTATTATGATTCATCTTATTAGTGGGCTCTTTATAATTTTTGATGTATTATTTTAATGGTTGCCTAAGGGTTCGTAGTATATATCTTTAACTTATCATAGTCTACTTTGAAGTTATATTACACTACTTCATCCATAGTATAAGAATCTTAACACAGAACATGTATTTCTTCTTTACGTTTTTGTTTTATTATTATAGTATAATAACATAACAATCTTACTTGTATATATGTCTTAAACCTCACAAAACATTGTCATGACTTTTGGTTTAAACAGCCAAATATATCTTAAACAAATGCAAACTGTATATTTACACAAGCAGTTATTCTTGGTGCCTTTATTTCCTCATTTAGCTTCAGGTTTCTATCTAGTACCATTTGTCTTCTTTTAACATTTCTGTAGCACTGGTCTGCTGGTGATAAATTCTTCCAGCTTTTGTGTATTTTAAAAAAGTATTCCATGCTTCTTTTGGAAATATATTTTTCTGGGTAAGGATTTCTAGCTCTTCATGTGCTTATTTGCCATCTGCACATCCTTTCTGATGAAATGCCTCTTCATATCTTTTGCCCATTTTATAATTGAATTTTTTTTACTGCTCAGTTCTTTATATATTCCAGTTCCTTGTCAAATACATGATTTGCAAATGTTCCCTTTTCAGAATGTAGTTTGCCTTTTCATCCTCTTATCAGAGTCTTTCACAGAACAAAAGTTTTTAACTTTGATTAAGTCCAATGTGTTGTGATTTTATTTTATGAATAATGCTTTTGGCATCAGGTCTAAAAACTTTTCAGCAAACCCTAGGATTCAAAGGTTTTTCTCTTATGTTTTCTCCTAAAAGTTGTATATTTTCATATTTTACAGTAGGAGGTATGGCCTATTTTGAATTAATTTTTGTATAATGTGCAAGTTTCCTGTTTTCTCTTCAGTCATGCAATCTTTTTCTTTGCATTTAATTTCATATAGTTTATATTGCTATAGTTTTTATGTAGTACCATTAGTTGAAAAGGCCACTCTTCCTCTATTGAATTGATTTCACACTTTTGTCAAAAATCAGTTCGTTATAGTTGTACAGGTCTGTTTCCCAGTTCTCTATTTCTTCCATTGATGCCTGTGACTATCCCTTCACCAATACCATACAGTCTTGATTACCGTAGGTATACAATAATCTTGAAATGAGGTACACTGATTTCTCCTATTTTATTCTTCTTTTATGAGAGCGTTTTATCTGTTCTTGTTCCTTTGAATTTACAAATACATTTTAGTATAATATTGTCTAAAACTATAAAATAACTTGCTGAGATATTGATAAAAATTGCATTAAACCTGTAGATCAATTTTTAGAAAATTGATGTTTCTACATTGAGTCCTCCAATTCATGGACACAATATATCTCACCAATTATTTATTCTTTTCTGATTATCTTCATTAGTATTTTGTGGTTTTCAGCTGTAAATTCTGTACATTCTTTGTCAGTTTTTTTCCTAAGCATTTTATTTCCTTAGTGATTCTAAATTTTGGTGTACTTTTAAAATTTCATTCTGTGTATGTTAATTGGTAGTATACATAAGTCTGGTTTATTTTTGTATGTTTATCATGAACACCTTGACTTTGTTGAACTCACTTATCAGTTTGAGAGTTTGTTTGTTTTGGTAGGTTCTTTGAGATATCCTGCATAGACTATCACATCACCTGAGAAGTAAGGACAGTTATGTACCTTTCTTGCAAATCTCTATGCCTTTTATTCCCTTTCTTGCTTTATTTTGGTGCCTAGGATTTCCAGTACTAAGACGAATAGTAGTGGGGAGTGCTGACATATTTACCATCTTCCTATTCTAATGGAAAAGCATTCAATCTATCACCATTAAGTGCGATTATTTAACTTAAAGATTTTTGTAGTTGTACTTCATCAAGTGGATGATGTTTCTCATGATTTTTAATTTTCTGTTTTATTTTTATTATAATAGGTGTTGAATTTTATTGTGTGTGTGTATTTAGCTGGTCATGTGATTTTTATTTTTACCTGTTAATATTGTAGAATACATTGGTTGATGTTAGAATATTGAACAAGGCTTAGATTCCTAGAATAAACTCTCCTTGGCTATGGTGTATAATTATGAGTGCACATTGCTGAATTCTATGTGCAAATATTATCTTAAGGATTTTTGCAACCATATTCATTAATTATATTTGTCTGTAGTTTTATTTATATGTTATCTTTGTCTTTGGTATCAGGGCAATATGGGCTCATAAAATGAATTGGGACATATTTGTTGTCTTGTAAATTTACGAAGAGTTTGTGTATAATTGATGTTATTTGTGTAGCATTATCTAGCAAAATTATCTGGACTTAGAGACTTCTTTTTCAGTTGATTTTAGATTACAAATTCAACTGTTATAAAGTTACAGAGCTATTCAAATTATCTGCTTGTATTTGTGTAAATTGGGGTAGTTTGTGCTTTTTGAGTAATTAACCCATTTTGTCTATGTTGTAAATTTGTGTATAGTTACTCATAGTGATTTTTATTATCCTCTTGGCGACTGCAGTGTCTGTCATGATCTTTCTTATGTCATCCTTGATATCGGTAAGTTAGTAATTTGTATTCTCCCTCTTGACCCCACCTCCATATTATTAGATATTTATTCAATTTCATTATTTTTTAAAAAATAATTAGGCTTTGGTATAATTGATTTTTTCTGTTTATAAATTTCTTGATTTTCCTTTTATTCTTGAAGGAAATTTCAGGAACTCAAAAGAATTTTTAGCTAACAGTTTTTTCTTTCAGCATTTGAGAAAACTTGTACCACTTCCTTCTAGTCTCCATGATTTCCAATGAGAAATCAAATGACATTCTTTTTTTTCTCTTGCTAGTTAAATAATGTGTGTGTGTGTGTGTGTGTGTGCATGCGCATGTGTGTGTGTGTGTGTGTGTGTGCTTAGTTTCCAGAGCTTGATTAGATGTTTCTCGGCATGGATTTCCTTGGGTTTATCCTGTTTGGGTTGTACTCATCTTTTTGAACATGTATATTAATTTTTTGGCCAAATTTGAAAAATTTCTAGTCATATGTTCTTAACCTTGTGCTCTTTTTCCTCCTCTTTTCTAACAGTGATGACACAAATATTAGATTTTTAAAATTAGAATCCTACATGTCTCTGAGGCTTTTTTCTTTTTAGTCTATTTCCTCTCCTTTTTTTTATATTGTAATTTTTATTTTTCTATCTTCAAACGTACTGATTCTTTCTCATTTTCATTCTGTTGTTGAACCCACCCAGTGAGTTTTTTATTATGACTATTGTATTTTTAAGTTAGAAAATTTCCATTTTGTCCTTCTTTATATCTTCTATTCATTTTCTAGGACTCTATTTCAAGCATCTTCATAATTGCTTAGTGAAACATTTTTATGATGGCTGCTTTAAAATCTTTGCCAGACAATTCCAACATCTGTGTCATCTTGGTGTTTGCCTCTGTTAATTGTCTTTTCTCACTGAAGTTGAGATTTTCCTGTTTCTTGGGGTGATTAGTGATTTCAATTACATTCTGTATATTTTGGGATATTATCATATGAATTCTGTATTTTATTTAAATCTTCTGTTTAAGCAAGACTGGCCTGCCTGAGAGCCGATGAGGGTGGGAGGACACTAACAGGGTCCTGCCAAGTGGGGGTGAAATTCCAGGTGGTTTACTCTGCCTACGTCGAAATCATGGTGGGGAAAGGGGTTTTCTTCCCATCAGTCAGGAATTGCTGTCTTTCATTGCCTTGTTGTTCATCGTCTTGAGAGTAAGTGTTCTACATATTTTCCCTGTTTTTTTTTTTGTTTCTAAAAATAACAACTAAAAGGAGTATATAAACAAGAAGGAAGACAAACCTGATTTCAGTTACTCCATGTTGACAGGAAACAAAAGTCTGAGAGAAGGATTTTTAACCCTGGTTACCATATCCCACTGAAATATCAATGGGGTGGTGCCTCAGAAGTGAAGAAGCAGTGGACAGTCACAGGAAGTTCACAGGCCTTGCATTTGGGGTAGGATGTCCTCACAGCTCTTCGCTCTTCTGTGTCTCTACTGAAATGCATATCAACACTCAAGCTGCTGTTTGGTAAGGTGAAGTTAACAAATGGGTTGTTAACTTTCCAATGACGTAAAAAGATAGGAGGAAAAAAAATCTCAGTGTATGTGTTTCAAGTTGAGAGGTTTTTTTTTCCCCAGAGAATCATATATCATGGGGCTCTCAAATACAGTTTCAAAAACTGAGCTCTGCTGGATCAGGTTTCAAAGCGATCAATTTACAGGGCATGCATCTTGAAGATGCTCCAAGAGGGATCGTGAAACTCAGACCCACAACTCCAAGCTTTCCACTTTGAAAACAGGGAAAAGAGAAAAAGAAATGTGTTTAGAGAAGGCAAGAAGTGAGAAATAGAAAAATAAAGATATATTTATTCATTGACTCATTTATGATCTATGTTTATTTACCTACTAATTGAATATCTACTGTGGGGCAAGGCCTGTACTATACCAAAGGTGTAGGAAGGGAAACCTCCCCTGCCATCACTTCAGACTCTTCCACTCCACTCTGTTGTCACCAGGACCCCGCCCCAGCCAGCTGTTTCCACCATGTATCTGCAGCAGCCCCCCAGTGTATGCATTGCTCCCACACCACCACTACCTTTCCTGAGCAGCTGGCCCAGGATGGGCCTGAGCTTCCTAAGACTTTGAGCTGTAAAGGGACTTTTCTGTAAATGGGGTGTGTAGGGAGTCACTTGGGGGAAAGCGTTTGAACAGGAATAGCAAAGACTGAATAACCCTGCCTCCAGAAAGCACACTTTCCTCAAAAACTTGAAAGCTACCTTTGGATAAAGGTCTTTCTTTCCAAAGAAAGCTGGCTTGACTTGTGCAATGGACTAAATGTTTATGTTCTTCCAAAACTCACATGTTGAAAATCTAACTCTCAATTTGATGGTATTAGGAGGTGGGGCCTCTGAGAGGTGATTAGTTCATAGAATGGAGCCTGCATGGATGGGATTAGTGTTCTTGTGAAAGGGACCCAGACAGCCCTCTTATCCTCTTTCTTCCATGTGAAGATACAAGAAGTCAGCAGTTTGAAACCAGAAAATAATATCTCACTAGAATCTGACCCTGCTGGTAACCTGGTCTCAGATTTTCAGCCTCCAGAACTGTGAGAAATAAACTTATGTTGTTTATAAGCCACACAGCTTATGGTAATTTGTGATAACAGACTGGACTGACCAAGACAAATTATTTTTCAGGTTTCTGCCTGTTTTGCTTCTTGCTTGGGTGGAGATGGGGAGAAGAATTTTGATTCTCAAGCCTCAATTTCTTCCTGTAAAGAACAGGAACAGTAAATCCTAGTCACAAGATTATTATGAAAAGTAAATGTACCAATCTATCTCAATTCTTGGGACAAAATGAAGACTTATTGTTTATTCAGTTAAATTTTACCCAAATGAAAAATTCTTATGAATATGCCATTCTACATTTTCCCCAAGGGGGAAGTTTTCCAAACCTAAGAGGCTCCCTTGACAGCAAAATGTAGTAATGAGCTGACATGATGAACTTTCAATTATTTTAGCTTCTGGAGAATTGGGAGCTACCCCAGTGTACTGTTTACAGAACACACCCAAACAAGGCACATCCAACTACCCAGCAAACTCTAAATTCTGGAGTAAAATAAAAAAAAAAATTAAGTTGCCATATAGCGCAGATCAGATGTGCCTCTGCACTGCTAGATTATTCATATAAAAGTTAAAAATATCGCCAGCTCATGGCTGGTGCATCTGCAACCAGTCCTGCATATGGCCATGTGGAAGCTTCTGGGCAGAGGCTTTGGTTTCAACCCTTTTCCATCTAGACTACAACCATTCTCACGAACACTGTTGCTTTATTCCTGGGGATCTATGTGTGAAGCCCTCACTCGTGCCTTGGCCCTTGCTCTAACGTAGTGGCCTTGAAAATCCAGCAACTTTAAAAGAAACAGGCCATATGTTATTTATACAGAAAAGTAATTTGCACAAGTTGCTATTTGGTATTTCTAGTTCCTTCCAGCCTTAAAAGAACTTCACTACAGTTGAACTCCTTTTCTGGCCTTAAATACTATGTGTTTACTTCTATCTTGTGGTGTGACTTCTCCCCCAGGAGAAGGACTCCTGCTCTGGTACTGGCCAGGAGGGAAGAAGGCTCCACAAACCCATAGGAGCATCTTGTCACACTGAGCTCCCATCACAGGTGGCTTCCGGCCTCCCAGGCACGTGCCCACTTCAGCATAGCAGGCTTCAGCCATCCGTCCCTCCTGCTCCATCTTGCCATCTTTGGGCAAGCACCAGGGCAGAGCACTTCCTGATAAAGGGAACCCATATTCTGGTTCCAGACACAGCTGAGTTCAGACAGAAATTCAGCCTCAATTCTAGTTAAATAACCTCATCTCTCAAATCTCATTTTTAAAAACCTATTAAAAGGAGATAATAAGATGAATTATTGAGGGCAGTTTTGAGGATTAAACAAGATAATGTGTGTCCAATGCCAACAGCATTAATTTCTCCTTGTTTCCTCTTCTGGATTAAGTGTGAAATAGATTCCATTTTGCCTCAAAACCCAAAACAGTGGTAGCGGCTGCCCACTTCCTTCGCTGTGAAGGATCCTGAGGCTGCGCATGTCTGTCTGCCTGGTGAAGGGGAGGTGGGAAAATGGTGCATCTGTCACACACTCACCATTGCTTCACCAGATTGCCTACTCCCTGAGGGCTCCATGTAACTGGGTACCTTAGCACCTAATGCATGGCACTGATTTGTGTTGGTTGAATCTTTAAATGATTTAACCAGTGTCTGAGTGAAATAATATTTAGATGATGGATGGACAAACAGATGAGCAGATGATAGGTAAATGAATTCTCATGCATGCTGCTATTTCCTGTTGCCTGCTTCTTCTGACACCTGGCTCTTTTTTTTCCACACTGGATTCTTGTCACAATAAGGCTGTTCTGTGTCATGACCCAGACTTTCCTGAGCAAACTCTTCACCAGCAATCATGGGCTGTGTCTACCCAGTGCTGTCAGCTCAGGACCGTGTTGCTAGGACCAAAGGGAACTTTTCAGAGATCACATGTCAGAACAATGACCCTGAAACAATGGTGAGTGAGTCCACTTCTTCACTTCTGCTGTGTTCAGGCACTGAGCAGATATTTTACCTTAATGGCCTCCAAATGGGAAGAATATGACCAAACGCTTTGTTGGAAGAACTATCTCCAACCCTGGGGGACCAGAGTGAGAAGGTGAGTTTGACTTAAATAACATTTCAGCCCAGTGGCTCCCTCCCTAATCTCTGCCAGGCTGGTAGTTATGAGACCTAGGTGAGAAACTTGCGAAAAATAAGGGCCTCCTTGGCCCCATCTCTGAAGATTCTGATTGCTTGGATCTGTATATTTAACAAACTTCCAGGTGACTGATTTGTGGCCTCATTTGGGTCCCTGGCTTATCACAGGAATCAGGACCTGCTCTATTTGTATCTGCCAGCATTAAAACTCTAGTTCCAGGAAGGAAGAACCTTCCTGTCTGCACAACATGACCTCGTCAGATGTCCTTAAACAAATCTTTGGGACAGCACAAAGGGGCAGGGCAGGATTCCTGGGCTTAGCAGCGTCTTGGCTGCACCTACCACCAGCTGGAACCTCTCAAACACTTTCACCCCCAAATGGATTTGAGCCTAACTAACTTGCCGTGCTGATCTCTGGTCCTCACCTGTGTCATTCAGTCTGTGGTACTCAGAGGGATAAACTGTTGACAACTGGGATTCTGTATTTATATGCTAATTTTCTGCCATATAAGGAGCCAGGTTCGTGCAGATTCCTTCAATATGAATATTTCTCTTTGGATAACATTTACTCCCTAGAGACTTACAATCTTTTGCCTGTGCACATCTCAAAAACCCACAGTGGCAGAAATACACCCATGGAAAGAATATTTTTACAATATTAATAAATTACCTCTGCTATCACAGTTCAATATGAGAACTATTGTCAGGACTGGAATTTTTACACCTCTTTGGTTAATTAGATGGTAATAGCACTTACTTGGTGTGTGATCATGGTGAAGCACATCTGGTGCCCTCAAGGAGACGATGAGCCGGGGCATAGGTCAGTAGGAACCAGGGCTCAGAGATGCACACAAGCCATTAACTCTAAGTGACATGGGTCAGGGATAGCGTCAGAGACTGAGTGTAATCCATGGAAACCTGCAAATCAGCAGATTCTAGGACCAACGTAGCTATGGAGGGTGGGCTACCTGATAACAGAAGGTGGGGACAATCGTGTGGTAAATGCCAATGAAGCCCTGACATTGGGGTCCATTATGAATTGTTGATGGTGGCAAGAGCAGACTGGGGACATGGAGGTCACAGTATGGAACAAGATCTTCAGGCAAGTCCTGGCATGGCAGGGTGGGGTCTTTTAAATTGGTGTGGACCTGCAGGAGTCGGTGGAGGTGCTTACAGCAAGGCTTGGGAAAGGGCAGGTCTAAGGGTAGGCAGGCAGAGTGAGGGGAATGGGGGAAAAGGCCCGGTCTTGGGATGAGTTTCTTGGGTAGGTCTCTTGGTCTAGGAGGGCTTGAGGCATGAAGCTGGCACCTAAGAACAGGACAGCACTCTGGCATGGAAACAAGTGAAGGATCTAAATATGGAACTGGAAATAAAGCCATTACTGATTTCTTTTGTTTGGTATCAGCACAGCATGTCTTTTTTCGTACTGTTATTTTACATTTATTTCTGTCAGCCATTCTTACAAGTGGCATATAGTTGGGTCTTGCTTTCAAAAATCTGGTCTGGCATCTTCTGCCTTATTATTTGGGTCCTTAGCCATTTTCACTTAATGTAACTGTTGTTATACTTGGCTTTAAATCTATAATTTTGCTATTTGTTTGTTTGTTTCTTCTGGTATTTGTTTTTGTTGTTCCACTATTCTATCTTTCTTCCTTCTTTTGGATTTAGTTTTTTTTATGATTCCATATTGTCTTCTTTATTGGCTCATTAGCTGTAATTCCTTGTTCTGTTACTTTAATGGTTGCTTTAGGGATTAGAGTATAAATCTTAATTTATCAAAACCTACCTTCAAGTGATACTCTAACACTTCTTGTGTTGTAATAAATACTTCCATTTCTCCCACTTTGTGCTCTTTTTGTAGTGTATTTTACTTTTACATATGTTATCAACCATAAAATACATGGTTATCATTTTTCTTTAAATGATCAGTTATCATTTAATAAGATTTAAATAACAGGAAAAGACTCTCACACCTTTACTTATGCAATTACCACTTCTCGTGTTCCTAATGCTCTGTGTAGACCTGTGTGATCATGTAGCATGCTTTTCTCTCTGCCTGAATCATCAAGTATTTATTTCACTTTAGTTTTTGAAAGATAGTTTTCCTTGTGTATTAGTCCATTCTCACACTGCTATAAAGAATGACCTGAGACTGGGTAATTTATAAAGAAAAGAGGTTTAATTGACTCAGAGTTCCACAGGCTTAATGGGAAGCATGACTTGGAGGCCTCAGGAAACTTACAATCATGGTGAAAGGCAAAGAGGAAGCAAGCATGTTTCAACTACGGTGGAGCAGGTGAGAGAGAAAGAAGCAGCAGGTGAGACAGAAAGAAGCAGCAGGTGAGACAGAAAGAAGCAGGAGGTGACACACACTTTTAAATTATCAGATCTTATGAGAACACTCACTATCATGAGAACAGCAAGGGAGAAATCTGCCCCATGATCCAATCACCTACCACCAGGGGGATTAAAATTTGAGATGAGATTTGGGTGAGGACACAGAGCCAAACCATATCAGCTGGTATATAATTCTTTAAAGATATTTCTTCCCTGTCTTCTTGATTACATTGCTTCTAATGAGAAATGTGCTGTTATCCTTTATTTGTTTGTGCTACAATAGCAAAATACCTGAGACGGGGTAATTTATAAAGACCAGAAATTTGTTTCTCATGGTTCTGGAGACTGGGGAATCCAAGAACAAGGTATCAGCATTTGGTGTCTGGTGAGGGCTTCTCTCTTGCTTTCAAAATGGCATCTTGTTGCTGTGCCTCACATAGCAGAAAGTGAACAGGGTCTATGCTAGTAAAGCACTAATCCATTCATGAGGGTGGAGACATCATCACTTAATCACTTCCCAGAAGGCTGTACCTCTGAATACCACTGAAATGGTGATTAACTTTCAACAGGAACTTTGGAGGGGACACATTCAAACCATAGCAATCCATGTTTATTTTCCTTTCTGTGCACAAGAGAAGAAAATAAACCTATTTTATTACTCAGCATACTTTTAAGAATTTTTCTTCATCACTGACTATGAACAATCTAGTTATGATGTGTCTTCATGCAGCTTTATTCATTTCTTTTCATGTATTTGAGGTTTATTGAGATTCTTGGATCTGCGGGTTTATCGATTTCGTGAAATTTGAAAACTTTTCAGCCATTTATTCCTTAAAACACTTTTCTTCCTTCGTTCCTCCCATCATACATTTTCTCTCCTTCAGTGACCCAAATTGCATGTATATTATTAGCCTGATTGAAGTTGTCCTCACTGACACCTTTTTCATTTCTTCAGTTTTTTTTTCTTTATGTTTTATGTTGCAGTTTCTGGTACTATTTCTTCTATTTCAATAATCTTTTTGTTTTCTGTCATATTTAATGCTGTTAATCTCATCTAGTCTATTTTTATCTCAAATGTTGGTAATTTAAACTCCAGAAGTTTAATTTGGATATTTGTAATATCTTTTGTGTCTCTACTTAATCTTTTTAACACTGAAATAGTTATTTTATATATTAACTTAGTTACATGTTACAGGTTAGTAAACTTGTCTGGTAATTACTAGTGTCAATATAGGGTAGTTTTGCTTGCTTGAATGTATTTTCTGTCTTTATTAAGGATTTGTATTTTCTTGATCGATTGTATACTATGTAATTTTTGATTGGATGTCAGATATTGTAAATTTTACATTTTGGGGTGCTGAGTAATTTTTGTATTTATATAAGTATCCCTGAGGAGATTTTTGTTCCCTTCTGGTTTGCTTTTAAGATTTGTTAGGCAGCAATGTGATAGTGCTCTGTCTAGGGCTAAGTATTCTTTGTTTGTTTGTTTTGAGATGGAGTTTTGCTCTGTTGCCCAGGCTGGAGTACAATGGCACAATCTCAGCTCACCGCAACCTCCACCTCCCGGGTTCAAGCAATTCTCCTGCCTCAGCCTCCCGAGTAGCTGGGATTACAGGCATGTGCCACCACAGCCAGCTAATTTTGTATTTTTAGTAGAGATGGGGTTTCTCAGTGTTGGTCAGGCTGGTCTCGAACTCCCAATCTCAGGTGATCCACCTGCCTCGGCCTCCCAAAGTGCTGGGATTACAGGCATGAGCTACCCCACCCAGCCCAATTATTCTTTATACTAAGACAACACCCTTCTCAGTGCTCTACTCAATGCCCCATGAATTATGAGTTTTCCAGTTTGGCTGGTGGAAACAGGCATTATTCCATATGTGAGGGCTGGTACTGTGCCCTCTAATCTTTTAGGGTGATTCTTTCATTGTTCTTGGCTAATTTCCTCCCATAAATATATGGTTCATCACTTGCTGAGTAATCAAGCTGAACATCTGCATGAGTGGTTCTCTCTGGGTGCAGCTCTTCTTTGATACTCTGGCTGATGAACTCCAGCTGTCTTGGTCTCCCTGGAATTCAGCTCTATCTTCTCAACTCAGGGAGGGAGCTTAAAGCTGTGCCTCAGTTCTCCTGCTCTCTCCCAATACTTGCAACTCCCTCAAGGCAGTAAGCT
Source organism: Pan paniscus (assembly GCF_029289425.2). Taxonomy (NCBI): domain Eukaryota; kingdom Metazoa; phylum Chordata; class Mammalia; order Primates; family Hominidae; genus Pan; species Pan paniscus. The sequence continues at coordinate 46,476,269 of NC_073262.2, forward strand.
GGAGCAATCATAGGACTCATCACATTTGGGTTTCAGTTGCCAGGGACCTCTGTCCTTGTTTGCTTAAGGCCTTGTGCCCAAACACTGTTACATCATATATTTGGTCCATTTGTTATTGTTTCTTATGGGAGGATAAATCTGGCTCCTGCTACTTTATCTTGGCTGGAGGCAGAAATCCCAAAGCATCACTTCTGTACTGTAATTCTTAGTATGTTTATGTGCCACTAGAACACTTTAGTTAAACTCTCACTAAAGTTTATGTTCTGTATCCAAATAGCAGCAGGAACTATCATTCTCTTCATATCTACCACGTGACAGGCATTGATGTATTCTTCCCAGGTTTTATGGACAATCCTGTGATATGAACATTGTTATCCTCACACTACTGATGAGAACACTGGGGCCTAGCAAGGTTAAGCAATGTGTCAGTAATAGGAGCTAAGTGGTGGCTTATCTGGATCACTGTAAATTTGAAACCAGGTCTCCTCTCCTACACAAAATTGCTTGAGTTGTGAGAACATTGCTTTCTGGACATCTGTGCCCCGTGACACAGTGTGCTGACTTGAAAGCAAATTGCTGGCAGTTTCCATGTGGTCCATAGCAAAAAGCATCCCAGATCATCCAGGAATCCATGCCTAGAAATACCCTTGATACTGACGCAGCCTGGATAGCTCCTCTCCCGGCTGGCCTGGGGCAATGGCAGGAGCCACATACAAAAACAGATGCTTATCAGCAGGCACCAGGATGCCCTCAAGGCCACCTTGGCACTGCTACTAGGGCCTGGCCTCCACGGATACTTGGTGGGTCTGTCTCTCCAGAAGAAAGGCAGCTGGCAGCCGCAGTCTGTGCACCCATGTGCCATGAGTTGCACCAGTGAGGACCCATTAACTCCTGCCACCTAATGGGGCATCTGAACCTAACAGGCATCTGGGATGGCTGTAATCAGGGAAAGTAGCTTCCTTCACTTCACCTCCTTTGAGCTGATTTTGTGCAAGAAAGTGGACAGAATTCTCCAACGACAGTAACAGATGTCTGCCTCCCATGCTCCAGACAGTTCTGACCACCTCAAACAGCGTCAGCTCAGTAGGAGATCTTGATTTCAAAGAGAGCCCTCAAGAAGGGCTGCCAGGGGATCAGGCTGTCAGTTCAACCTCAATATCTGAGTTTTCTCTCTGAGTATAATTGGATAAGATGGTCTATTTTGCTCACCTTGTTCAGTGGTCATAAAGTTTGATGAGATGTTTACTTACACAGTCATTTATTCAAAACCTATATACCAAGTCCTGTGAACACAAAGAGGAAAAGATGGAGACAGTCCCTTATCTGTGAAGTTCACAGCCAAGGGAGATGATGGGACGGGAAATGAATTCTATTTTGCATTGTGATCTGAGCTACATGAAAAAAGTATAGGGAGAATGTATAGGGAGACTGGGGAAGAATGTGGGGTATCCCTGGGAGAATTTTGGGGGGCTGTCATCAGGACAGGACATTTAAGCTGACCATGGAAGGAGTCAGAATTCACAAGATGAGGAAACTGAGGCAGAATAGTAAGGTAGGCAAAGCCTGGAGGCCTCCCAAAGATCCCGTGCCTGTGCAGGGTCCCTCATTCCCCTGCTGCTTCCCATCGTCATCCTCAGCTAGCAGCAGCAATGACAGCGCCCTCATCCTCCCCTCTCAGTGTAGGACAAAGTTGCAGAGTCCTCAGCAGGGAGCATATAATTAATTCAAAAATGGAAACTGCAATCCATGCGGCTCTTCTATCACTAGGGTGTATCCAGCTGTTCCTGTGGGAATCCAGTCACTCTTAACTTATTTGCCTTTCAGTATAGGATCTTATTTTTCTGGCTCACATAGAATATAGGTATTTACAGGCACAAGGGCTCAAGAAATGCTCTTTCCCTTCTTCTTGGTGCAGGAATCTAGTCTATCACATCCCTACCAGACCACGGCACCGCCCAGCTCGAGCCCCTCCCTAGCACACACAGGAACTCACTGCTTCTTACATTACCTCCTGGTGAGAAAATTTTCCCCTGTGACTTCAATTCATTTATCCCAGTCCTGTCTTTTGGGATCTTGAAGCATATTTTGCTTTCCATCCCTTACATGGCAATCGGCAGTCTGGGAGACATTGCTAGAGTCTGTTCAACAGCAATTATCAAATACCAAGGACTCTGGTAGATGCAGGAGGCAAGGGGTGGTGCTTGGGAGCCTGGTCTTCATCATTTAGGGACTTATCAATTTTCAGTTTCCCCATGAGGTCGAACTTCTTGTTTCCATGCCACACACCCCCAGCCCCCACTGGCATCAGACCTTACTGCAGTGGACGATTCCATGGAAGATCAAACCCACCTCCTGCATCATACTCTCTTGCTTTCTTGTCAAGGCTCTTCCCAAGTCTTGGGAGCTCTGTTGGTGGGTGAACAACTGGGTCTGCCAGAGGGAGTTACTGCCACTGGAATCAACACTCAGGTAATGGGAATCGGGGCTAGAGCTGAGTGCCCCACCTCCTCCTGCATCCTGGGGCTGGGGCAGTCCCAGAAGGTGTTCTGCACACCTCTTATGCATTGCAGTAGAGTCATCCCTGTAGCCCTCAGCAGCTATCTCAGTTACACATCCTTATATCTCCCTTCCTCCTCCTTCTGCCCCTCTCTTTCCCTTCTTCCTTACTCCTGATTCCTGGAATCGCCTCCTAAATATACCACGTCCGTCCAAGGCCATGTCTCAGGCTCTGCTTCCAGGGAACCCATGGAAGGAAGGCAGGTGGGAGATGCACAGCCACAGCATATTATACCTCCACTATATCAAGCCCTGACACTGCTGGCAACATGAATGTGCACCTCCCTTGAGGCCAGCTCTGCACACCTTCACCTACAATGCTGCTTCCCTTTCAGACACTGGAGTACTTATTTCCAGCAACATTACTGAAAGCATCTCATGGCCAGTACAGTTATCTTATAACCTTATTTTGTGTTACATGTGATTTTATAAATCCACACTTTGCAAACATTCATTATAGGAAAATACTTAATAGCAATATGACCACAGGGAACTGAGCCTCAGCATCCTCATCTGGAGAATGGAGGTAATAGAAATCCCATGGCAGATTTGTTATAGGAACAGGGCACATTTGTGGCAGCATGAGGCGCCCAGGCACTGGCTGGACATCACCAACTGATTTGCCCCACCTTTCCTCTCCCTCTTTTCATTTTTGAGACCAGAAACTGTGTCTGAATGTCAATATATTGCCAAGAAGACTCCCCAGCAAAATGTTTAATTATGGTGACTGGCCCATCATTTCCAGAAGCCAAAGCAGGAGAGGAGGGAGGGCAGAACGCAAGGACAATAACGGGCACTTGCCGCAGGAGCCTGCCTGCTAACAGGGCTTCCTCTGAGGTGCTCAGGTATTTGCAGGTATTTTCAAGCTAACATCAGGACACAGCTGCTGTCATCTGCTCCACAGCAATAAATTTTTTAGAAATGTAAAATCTCACAACAGCCAGAAAGATGACAGTTTCACACTTACAAACCAGGATGCCGAGGCTCAGGGAAATGCATTTCCTTGGGGAAGGTAGCCCCGTGTCTTGTTCCACCTACCTTTATTGTCCCGCTCTCCTTCCTGCAGGGGGTCTCTCAGGAGCCCACTCCAGCCCAAGGTGGGCCTTTTGGCCTCAGCTCAGCAGGAAGCTCCAGGAAGCTTGTGCAGTGCTCTAAGTGCGGTCCCTCTAACGGGACTTTTTGATAAATTATACATAATTCCTAAGTGAGGAAATAATTATTCCACGTTCATTATTGTGCTTTTACTTTTATTTTACTTTCACATTCTGGGGACCCTTATGTTGTGTCATTTTAATTTTTGTTGTTACTTAGCAAACTATAAATGAATGAGACTAAGCTTAAATGAGACCATGGGAATGTGGTGGAGAAGGAGACCACAATATGGCAGAGAGGAAAGAGAAGGGAAAAATCATTCCCCTGGAACAGGCTGACATCACTAATAATGGCCATTCGCTATCTGACATGTGCAGAGGGTTGAGGAGCTGAATCTGACTTCCCAACACGAGCCTGGCTTTCTCAGTGTACTTTACAGTTTCCTTCCCCTTTTATGAGAGACGCTAGTGTGCATGCGTGATTCCAGATTTACAGTCCTGCCCTGGTTAAAAACAGATGTGAATAAAGCTCACAGAAATGCTTGCTTGGTGCGGAGCCTGGGATGGCCCATGACAGGTCACAGTGACCACCTTTCATCTCCCTGGACTCCCTTTGTCTGGCCCAGGCCTGCTGCAACATCCCAGGGCCTCAGCACAGCACTATCAGGCCTTGCCCTACCCGTGTGCTCCCTGGAGGTACCTTGGGTTGGCCTCAACTTACACAATGTAGAAGAGAAAGGATGGTCAAGGGCAGAAGGTAATGTGGAGGTATATGGCTGGGTGGTTAAGAATGGTGAAATGTTTTCTTCTCCATTACATCCCACAGCATAGTAAAGGGTAGGCACTGAATTGTGTAAATGAGTAGTATAACTGATAGGATCATTGCCCAGAGAACGCCCAGGATAATGGTGAGCTCAGCGCTTACCATCATATTAAAACTGAATTGATTTGAGGAACTGGATGTTCAATGTCCATCTCCTGAAGGACAGGAATTATACATCTCTTGATCACAGCTGCATCCCCGCTTTGGATACAATGCCTGCTTCAGTCCTAGATCAATAAGTACTAGATCAATGGATGAATGAATGGCCAGAGAACAATTGTAAACATCCATTTAAAGGCCTGCTTGGATGTGCTGAGGCAGAGAAAGAGGGCTATGCAGGAATCAGGTTTATTAAATATCTACTCTGAATGCAGTCACATTATGTCATTTAACCCTTCTAATGAGATCTGTGAGGGGTTGTCGCTGAGCATGTCTTATTAGCACAGAGACTGATGCCCTCAAATGCTAACAGGCTCACCTGTGTCTCACAGACTGCATGAATTAGAGGTAGAAATAGAAGCCAGGATTGAACCTGGGTCTCTCAAGTCCAGATCATGAGATCTTTCCATTCCTTTTTTGGATTATAAAGAAAGATCTTTATATGTTCCAGATACTAGTCCTTTGTCGAATGCGTGCTGGACAAATGTCATCTCCCAGTCTGCAGCTTGTCATTTCACCCTCTTCCCATGGGCTTCACCTGAGAAAATTTAAATTTTTCAGGAGAGATAATTCATCAGCTTTTTCTTTTGTGAATTGTGCTTTTGGTGTCAAGTCCATCAGCACTATGATCTTGGTGACTGTAGCTGTATAGTAAACTTTAATATTGGGTAGAGTGATTCCTCCCACTTCATTCTTCTTTATCAAGTTTGCTTTAGCTATTCTAGGGGCTATGCCTTTCCATACAAATTTTAGGTAAGTTTGTCTGGGTGTATGAAAAAGCTTGCCAGAATTTTAATAAGAATTCCATGTACATTATAGATCAATTTGTGGGGAATTGACATCTTCAATATGTTAAGCTATAAAACATGAACATATTATGTCTCCACATTTATGTCTTCTTTGATTTCTATCAACATTTTGTAATTTTCAGCATATAGATTCTGTATGTTTTCTTAAGGATATACCTAAGGATCTCATTTTTTTAAGAGAAATTTTAAATGGTATTGTTTTAAATGGTATTTAAATTCAGTTTCCACACATTCATTGTTAATACATATAAATGTGATTAACTTTGTGTGCTTTTTGTACATACTGCAGACTTGCTGAACTCACTTATTCTAAGAGTGGTTTTTTAAATTGTGTCTTTTAGATTATTTGGGTTTTCTACATAGACAAATAATCCTCAAAAAGGAAGAATTCTATATCTTTCTTTTCAATCTTTATGTCTTTTGTTTCTTTTGCCTTTATTCTGCTTGTTTTGGGTTTACTTTAATCTTTTTCTAGTTTCTGGAGGAAAAATTAGATTATAATTTTGAGGTTTTTAAAAATTTATCTTTAGTTTTCAAAAGTTTAATTATGATGTGTCTTGGCATGGATATGTTTGTTTGTATCCTACTTAGGGTTTGTTTGGCTTTCTGAATTGAAAAATTTGTGTCTTTTGTCAAATATGAAAAGTTTCCAGCCTTTTTTTCCTCCAAATACACTTCAGCTCCACTTTCTTTCTTCTCTCCTTGAGGAACATCAATGATACGAATCTTAGATCTTTTGTTATGGTCTCATAGTCCCCTGAGGTGCTGTTCGTGCATTTCCTCAGTCTATTTTCCCTGTGCTGCTCATATAATATTTTTAATCTATTTTCAAGTTCACTGACCAAGTTCTGTGTTACCTGCACTCTGTTATTGAGACTATCCAGCAAGTTTTTTTTTCACTTTCTATAATTTCCAGCTCTATCATTTTCATTTTTTATAATTTCTACTTCCTTTCTGAGATTTTCTATTTTTCACTTGTCTTTTGATTTGTAATTTCTTATTGAAGCATATTTATCACGTCTGCTTCAAAATCCCTGTTGAATAATTCCAACATCTGATGAGTCTCAAGACCTGAATCCATTGATTGCTTTTTTCTCCTTCGATTTGGTGATTTTCCTGGACACTGGAATGATGGGTAATCTTTTATTGTATCCTAGACACTTTTTCTATTATGCTGAGGGACTGTAGGTCCTATTAAGTCTCTTAATTTAGCAGACCAGGCAGACAATCTGTTTAGGCTTAGCACACAGGTCTTGTGGGCCATAGTTCTAATGGTGTTGAATGGGTAGAGAATTCGCAGAGTTATTTTGGTCTCATCGGTTTTCCTGGTGTTGATGGAGCAGCTCCCACTGCTCCCTGCTGCTGCCTGTGAGGGCAAATGAGACTCCCCCAGGCCTGGGGACTGGCATCTCTTGGTTAGGGAGAGCCTTGGTGGATTCCTTTACTGGTGCCCCCTGCATCTACACATACTTCTGGACAGGGGTGGAGTTTCTTGGGCCCAACAACTTTCTGTGTCTGAGTTCGTCTTTAAGTTTCTCCAGCCAGCCTCACACCTCTTGGTAAGGGAGAGTCTCTGGGCCTCAGGTTCACGGACCTTTGGGATAAAAGAAGCTTCCCCGCTGCTTGCTGTGCTGGGTTTCCCTTGTTGGTCCTGCTTGTCTGCTCTGGTCACTATGGGAAGCAGGGGTGGAAGAGCGTCGGGTGCTGGACATGACTACAGTCAGCAGGCTTTGAGACAGGCTATTTATAGAACAAAATGAATGGAGACATAAGTGTAAACCTGAAATAAGAATCTTTTCAGACTCACATAAGTGAAGCAGCTCATCAAACCTGGGAGCGACAGCATGTCCAGAATTTTTCTTTATGCCTCATGATTTTGTGTGTGCGTGAGTGGGATTTGTGGGTGAAAATTTTCCTGATAAAATAGGAAAGAACCAGGCCGGGCGCGGCGGCTCACGCCTGTAATCCCAGCACTTTGGGAAGCCGAGGCGGGCGGATCACGAGGTCAGGAGATCGAGACCATCCTGGCTAACACGGTGAAACCCCGTCTCTACTAAAAATACAAAAAATTAGCCGGGCGTGGTAGCGGGCGCCTGTAGTCCCAGCTACTCGGGAGGCTGAGGCAGGAGAATGGCGTGAACCCGGGAGGCGGAGCTTGCAGTGAGCCAAGATCGCGCCACTGCACTCCAGCCTGGGCGACAGAGCGAGACTCCGTCTCAAAAAATAAAAATAAAAAAAATAAAAAAAATAGGAAAGAACCTGATGGCTCTGCACCCACAGTGAAATGCAGCCTTGCGATTGAACTTCCTCTTTGTCTTCTTAGAAGACATGGGGATCAACAACAGCAACTGTGCTTCACTGTGGTTTGGTGACTTTTTTTTTTTATTATTATTCCTAGTTCCATCCCTAGCTACTTCAATACAATTCAAGTCAACAAAAACATTTTGAGCAACTACTATGTAGAAAGGCTAAGACAATGAATAAGATAAGATTTCTCTCCTCATAGGCATAAAACGCAGCAAGGGAGGCAGAAGCACCATTGACCACAGCCTGTGGTATGGCTGGGAGATGAGAATGCTGAGCAAAAGAGAGGCAGTTCACTTGGGCGCTGAGCAGGCTTCCTGGAGGAGGTGGCCTAGAAAATGCACTTATGGAGGATAATATGACTTTAAGTCAGAGGTAGGGAAAGATATGAAATATTTTTCTCCGCATTACAGACAAGTAATGGAAAATGTGTACAGACATGGAAGCTTGGGGGCACATTCAAGCAACAGCGATTGTTGTGGTGTGACACTAAGCTAGGTCTAGGTTTTCAGTCTTCAATAAGAACCACCTGAGATGCTACTATAAACACAAGGGTTCAAGTTCCTAGCTATGTCTAAAGGGTGAAGTGAGAGAGAAGGGGAGTGGAGTGTGGGGCAAGGACAGTGGAGAAGCTTGATAGGATCAGATGGAGTTTGAATCTATTCTCTATGTAACTGCAGAATCACTGGTACTTTTGGAACTAGATAGAAGTCTATTGCTTTAGCTTAGACAGCAGGTTATAAGAGCCATCAATAGGGCTCTATCACTGAGGGTAATAAGGAAGGAAAGACTAGCACAGAGGTCAAAATGAAAAGACTTTAATTCTGGACTCCTGAGATCTGAAATTGGCCCTGCCATTAACTAATCACGTGGCCTTGGACAAGGCATTTAGCCACTGCTTCTCAAGAATCTCAACTGTCAAATGAGGATTATAGCAGACAAGTGCCTTTTGTGCTCCCCAGAATCCATATACTTTTTTTCTGTAATTTGGAGACTTTCAAATATGTGGCTCATGTTTGAAGGCAGAGCCAGATATCCCCGTAGCCTGTCCCCTAGCAACTAAGTGTGGGCATGTGACCCAGGCTTGACCCACCGAGGTACCATTTGGGTCTGTGAATTTTACAGGAATGAAGCAAGCCTGAAATATCTGAGAAATCCCTTATGGCAACAGTGAGTGAAGAGGCCAGCAGAGGCTGTGGCTTGGGGAAGATAGGATCAATGAGGTTTGCCAAGTTCAGTGGCACTGACTTCAGATGCCCAGTGGGGCATATATTCTGGGCTGTGGCCTAAATCCTTTCATTGCCTCCGAGCCCACCTAAGCTCCAGCTTCTCTGCCCTTACCACTGATTTGGTGAGGAGCCACTCAGTAGCCTTCCTTTTCTTCTTGATTGGGTATAGTCAGTCATTTACTCTTGCTTGACGGAACTAAGGACTCTGACTAATGCAGAATACGAATGAGAAAAATGTATTATTCATGAAGTCATGTTATGTACTGTGGGCTATTTTCTGTAAGCTAAAGAGGTATTAAGCTTCTGAATTTTGGAAATTTAGAATAAGAGTGATTTATTTAATTTTAAAAAAATGAATTTGGGGAGTCTGGAAGAATTGCTGGGGAGTTTGACTAAATTGGTTTCAGATGTGCTAAGTTTGAGGTACCACTGGGACAACCATTTAGGCAGATGGAAAAATCGATGTATTAATCAGGATTGATCACGCTGTGCTGGAATAACAAGTAAACCTCCATGTCAGGAGCAAAAAAAGTTGATTTCTTGCCCATGGCATGAGGGAAAAGTAGACTATGGACAACATTGAACCTTGTGCCCCCAAAAGGTGAAGTCTAACTCTCCACTCTCTAGGTGTGGGTACAGTGACTTCCCTAAAAACCAGACAACATGAAAATGGTGAGTCACTTTACAGTGAAGGCTCTTGACAGACACAGGTGATCCCTGCTGACATCCACAGTTATAAGCCATGTTGATAGTCTGTGATCTTGATATGATGTGATGAGAATGGCACTTCACCTCCCCAAAACACATTCCCCCGGGCTAATCATGAGAAAATTATCAGGCAAATCCCAACATGGGGACTTTCTATAAAACACCTAACCAGTAAATTCTCAAAAATGAAGAAAACTCATTCAAATGTAGTCATTTTTGTGACAAGAACATGACATAAGAGCACCCTTTTAGCAAATGGTAAATATACAATACAGTATTGTAAACTACAGGCACCATGCTGAACGGCAGATCTCTAGGACTTGTTCATCTTGTATGACTGAAACGTTGGACCACCACCAACATTGTCTCACTACCACCTCGCTGTTTCCTTCTCCCTCTAACCCTGGCAACCACCATTCAAAATAATAACAATGATAAGGCCGGGCAGAGTGGCTCATGCCTGTAATCCCAGCACTTCGGGAGGCCAAGGCAGGTGGATCACCTGAGGTTAGGAGTTCGAGACCAGCCTGATCAACATGGTGAAACCCCGTCTCTACTAAAAATACAAAATTAGCCGGGCATGGTGGCACGCACCTATAATCCAAGCTACTTGGGAGGCTGAGGCAGGAGCATCACTTGAACCCAGGAGGCAGAGGTTGCAATGAGCCAAGATTGAGCCACTGCACTCCAGCCTGGGCAACAAGAGTGAAACTCTGTCTCAAATAATAATAATAAAAATAAATAAAGAGGGAAACTTTGGGAGGTGGTGGGTATGTTTAGGGCATAGATTGTGTTAATGGTTCCATGTGCATTCACTTATCTCCAAATTCATCTGTCACATACGTTAAATATGTACAGCTTTTTGCATGTCATTCATACCTCGATAAAGTGGTTTTTTAAAAAAGAAAACTCTGAGAAACTGTCACAACCAAGAAGAGCCTAAGGAGAGAGTGACTAAATGTGATCCTAGATAAGATCTTGGAACAGAAAAAATACATTAGGTAAGATTTAAGGAAATCTGAATAAAGTATGGACTTTAGTTAATAATAATATGCCAATAGTGGTTCATTAATTGTGACCAGTACCATATTTATGTAAGATGTTAGCAAGAGGAGTTCCTGGGTATGGGGTATATGGTTACTCTCTGTACCATCTTCACCATGTTTTTTATAAATCTAAAACTATTTTAAAGTTTTTTAAAATGTATTTTTTAAAAACCTGGTTTTTACCAGGACACGGTGGTTGCAGTGAGCTGAGATCGTGCCACTGCACTCCAGCCTGGGCAGCTAAGCAAGACTCCATCTCAAAAAACAAACAAACAAACAAAAACTGGGTTTTAAATACTTTGGCCTAATAGTGTAACATGGAACCTTTGCTCACATAACTTAGACAGAACTAGTCACATATTCCCACCTAACCTAACAGCAGGGGGCTGGGAAGTGCCCTCTGTGTATCTGGAGGAAAGACCTGGAAATGGGTGGAGCTTGCAGACGAGATCAGTGCAAAAGAGTCATTTGCAGAAAGGGGTTGACAGGATGGACATTCTCACCAAGGTACAAGCATACAACCACATGAGATGAAGGACAAGAGAGCCTTGGGGCTTTGGAGCATGACTGCAGAAGCTCACCAGTGGGAAATCTCAAGGGGTGATCAGAGACAGTTAATAAGAAATAAGGAACCAGGTCCAGGAAGCTCAGGAAATGAGAGTGAGCAGGATCAGGACAAAGAAGAGGCAGGTAACAAATATTAGCAAATAGAGGACCATGGGTCCCCTTGGAAAACCTATTTCAGCAGACAGTGGTGTGCTGGTGCCATTTTCAGTGGGGTGGAGAGGCACATAAGAGGATAGTGTACAAATATAGTTAAGTTTAAACAAATAGTAATGAGAGGTGAGGGAAAGAAGAGCAGCCAAAAGTGAAAGACACCAGAGTATTTCATGCATGAGGTTTAAAAAGTTAATCTTGGGGAAAAAAAAAGAAAACAACACTATGGTTACTTCTGTTTAAAATGGCAATTGTGTTCTTGACCTCACCTCTTCTAATTTCCCTTTTAAGGTATATTTCAAGAGTAAAAACTGGATTGGCAGAGTAAGATGGCAGAATAGAGTCCTACACTGTTCGTTCCCCCACTAGAACACCGAATTCTAACAAGTATATGCATACAGAAAAGCACCATCACAAGAACCAGAAATCAAGAGAGGAGAGAGAATAAAAAAGAGAACTTTGTTATGCCTCTTGGATACCAGCTCAGCTACAGTAGGGTAGAGCACCAGACACAGTCATGAGGCCTCCTTTCTAGGCCCTAGCTCCCGGATAACATTTCTAGACACCTTGAGCCAAAAGGGAACCTGCTGCCTTGAAGGTAAGGACCCTCTCCTAATAAGATTCATTACCTGCCGACTAAAGAACCCTTGGGCACTGAATAACCAGCAGCAATACTCAGGGAGTACCAGGAGCCTTGGGCTCTGAAATGTGCTGATTACAGGTATGGCTCTGCACATGCCTAGCTGTGGTGGCTGCAGTGAAAGATTTCTTCTATTTGAGAAAAGCAGAGGTAAAAGCAAAAGAGACTGTCTTCCACCCTAGGTACCAGCTCAGCCACAGTGGGGTAGAAAAACAAGCAGGTTCTTGGGGTGCCCAAGTCCAGGCTTAGGCTCTGGGAAAGCATTTCTGGACCTGCTCTGGGCCAGAGGGGAGCCCACTGCCCTGAAAGGTGGGTCCCAGGCCTGGCAGCATTCACCACAAGCTGGCAGAAGAGCTCTTGGGCTTTAAGCAAACATCAGCAGTGGCCTGGTTTAACCCCTTCAAGGAGCAGTGGTAGCAGCAGCCACAGGGAGAGGTGCCTCTGCCTGTAGAAAAAGGGAGGGAAAAGCAGGAAGGAGTTTGTATTGTGGTTTGAGTGCCAGCTTAGCTGCATTAGAATAGAACATCAGGTACATTGCTAAGGTTTTTTACTCTAATCCCTGGCTCCAAGATAGCACTCTGAACAGAGGGGCCTTACCACCCTAAAGGGAAGGGCCTTGGGCAAGGCCCAATGCTCTGTTGGCTTCAGGTCTGACTCAGCACAGTCCCAGTGCTGGTGGCCACAAGGGTGCTTGCATCACTTCATACCCAGTTCAGGGTGGCTCAGCACAGACAGACTCTTTACGTTTGTGAGAAAGTAAGGGAAAAGAGTAAGATTATCTGCCTAGTAATCCAGATAATTCTTCCAGACCTTATCCAAGACCACCAAAGTGGTACCTCTATGAGTCTGCAAAAACCACAGCTTTATTGGGGTTGGGGCCCAAGTCCCTTCAAATACCTAAGATGCCTTCCCAAGAAAGACAGACACAAACAATCCTAGACTGTAAAGACTACAATAAATACTTAACTCTTCAATGCCCAGACACTGAAGAACATCTACAGGCATCAAAGCCATCTAGGAAAACATGCCTCACCAAATGAGCTAAGTAAGGCACCAGGCACCAATCCTGCAAAAACAAAGATATATTACTGTTCAGACAGAGAATTCCAAATAGCTATTTCGAGGAAACTCAAAGAAATTCAAGATAACACAGAGAAGGAATTCAGAATTCTGTCAGATAAATTTAACAAGGAAATTGAAATAATTAAAAGGAAACAGAAATTGAAAAATGCAACTAACACTGAAGAATGTGTCAGAGTCTCTTAATAGCAGAATTGATCAAGCAGAAGAAAGAATGAGTAAGCTTGAAGACACGCTATTTGAAAATACACAGAGGAGACTAAAAAAAAGAGAGCAAAAAATAATAAAGTATGCCTACAAGATGTAGAAAATAGCCTCAAAATGGCAAATCTAAGCATTAATGGCCTTAAAGAGGAGACAAAGAAACAGAGGTAGAAAGTTTATTAAAAGGGATAACATCAGAGAACTTCCCAAACCTAGAAAATGATATCAACATTTCAGTACAAAGTTATAGAACACCAAGCAAATTTAACCCAAAGAGGCTACCTCAAGGCATTTAATAATCAAACTCCTGGCCAGGTGTGGGGGCTCACGCTTGTAATCCCAGCACTTTGGGAGGCCGTGGTGGGCAGATCATGAGGTCAGGAGATCAAGACCATCCTAACACGGTGAAACCCTGTCTCTACTAAAAATACAAAAAATTAGCCAGGCGTGGTGGCAGGTGCCTGTAGTCCCAGCTACTTGGGAGGTTGAGGCAGGAGAATGGCGTGAACCCAGGAGGCGGAGCTTGCAGTGAGCCAAGATTGCACCACTGCACTCCAGCCTGGGTGACAGAGCGAAACTCCGTCCCCCCGCCCAAAAAAAAATAAAAAAATTCAAACTCCTAAAGGTCAAGGATAAAGAAGGGATCCTAAAAGCAGCAAGAGAAAAGAAACAAATAACATAAAATGGAGCTCCAATACATCTGACAGCACACTTTTCAGAGCCACAACATATTTATAGTGCTGAAGGAAGAAAAAAAAACTTTTACCCTAGAATATTATATCTGGTAAAAATAGCTTTTAAGCATGAAGGAGAAATAAAGACCTTCCCAGACAAACAAAAGCTGAGGGGTTTTATCAACACAAGACCTGCCCTACAAGAAATGCTAGAGGAATTTCTTCAGTCTGAAAGAAAAGGATGTCCATAAGCACAAAGAAATCATCTGACTGTACAAAACTCACTGGTAATAGTAAGCACACAGAAAAACACAGAATAGTATAACACTGTAATTGTGGTGTTTAAGCTTCTCTTGACTTAAGTAAAAAGACTAAATGATGAACCAATTAAAAGTAATAACTACAACAACTTTTCAAGAAATATACAGTGCAATAAGACATAAAGAGAAACAACAAAAAGTTAAAAAGCAGGGGGATGCAGTTAAAGTGTAAAGTTTTTACTAGTTTTTTTTTTGCATACTTGTTTGCTTGTTTATGCAATCAGTATTAAGTTGTCATCACTTCAAAATAGAAGGTTATAAAATAATATATGCAATGGGTTATAAGACAGTACAGTAAAAACTAATAGTCATCGGTTTAAAATAATTGGTTACAAGATAGTATTTGCAAGCCTCATGGTAATCTCAAATTGAAAAACATACAATGGGTACCCAAAACTAGAAAGCAGGAAATTAAAAGCATACCACTAGAGAAAATCATCTTCACTCAAAGGAAGACAGGAAAGAAGCAAAGAAGAAAGAGAAGACTGCAAAAAAAAAGAAGAGAAAGAAAAAGAAAAAAACACACTCAAAAAACAGAAAACAAGTAAAGTGGCAGTAGTAAGTCCCTACTCATCAATGATAATATTGAATATATATGAACTAAATTCTCCAATTAAAAGACATAGAGTGGCTGAATAGATTTTTTTAAAAAGATCAAATGATCTATTGCCTACAAGAAACACACTTCACCTACAAAGATACAAACAGACTGAAAACAAAGGGATGGAAAAAGATATTCCATGCCAATGGAAACCAAAAGAGAGAAGGAGTAGCTATTCTTACATCAGACAAAATGGATATCAAGACAAAAACCGTAAGAAGAGATAAAGAAGGTAATTATACAATGTTAAAGAGGTCAATTCAGCAAGAAGAATATAACAATTGTAAATACATATATATTTATTTATTTACACAACATATATATTTATTTACGTAACATTGAAGCATCCAGATATAAAAGCAAATATTATTAGAGCTAAAAAGAGAGATAGGCTCCAATGTAGTAATAGCTGGAGACCTCAACACCCCACTTTCAGCATTGGATAGATCTCCCAGACAGAAAATCAAAAAAGAAACATCAGACTTAATCTTCACTATAGAACAAATGAACCTAATACATATTTACAGAACATTTCATCCAAAAGCTGTAGAATACTCACTTTTCTCCTCAGCATATGGATCATTCTTATGCTAAGGATAGCCCATATGTTAGGTCACAAAACAAGTCTTTAAACATTCAAAATTTGAAATAATATCAAGTGTCTTCTCTGACCACAATGAAATAAAACTACAAATCAATACAAGAGGAATTTTGGAAACTATACAAATGCGTGGAAATTAAACAATATTCTTCTGAATTACCAGTGGTGACATAGAGAAATTAAGAAGGAAACTGAAAAATCTCTTGAAACAAATGATAATGGAAACACAGAATACCAAAATCTAGGGGATGCAGCAAAAACAGTACTAAGAGGAAAATTTATAGCTATAAGCGCTTACTTCAAAAATGAAGAAAAACTTCAAATAAATAACCTAGCGATGCATCTTAAAGAACTGGAAAAGCTAGAGAAAATTAACCCAAAATTAGTACATGAAAAGAAATAATAAAGATCAAGGAGAAACAAAGAATTTGAAGTGAAGAAAATACAAAAGATCAACAGAAGAAATAGTTGGTTTTATTTAAAAGATAAATGAAATTGACAGACCTTTAGTCACATTAGGAAAAGGAGAAAACTAGAATAAATGAAATCAGAGATGACAAAGGAGATATTATAACTCATACCTCAGAAATCCAAATGACCATTAGTGGCTAATAGAAGCAATCATATGCCAATAAATTGGGAATCTAGAAGAAATGAATAAATTCCTTGATTTCCTTGATACATACAACCTACCAAGATTGAAACATAAGGAAATCCAAAACCTTAACAGACCCATAATAAGTAACAAGATGATAGCCAGATAGCCATAATAATAATAAAAAAAACTCCTAGTAATAAAAAGCCCAAGAGCCAGTAGCTTTATTGCTGAATTATATTAAACATTTAAAAATAAACTAATACCAATCCTAATGAAACTGTTCCAAAAAACAGAAGAGAGAATACTTCCAAAATTATTCTACAAGGCCAGTATTATCCTGATAGCAATATCAGAAAAAGACACATCAAAAGAAGAAAACTACAGCCCAGTATCTGTGAAGAATATTGATGCAAAAATTCTCAACAATACCAGCAAACTGAATTCAACAATACATTTAAAAGATCATACATCATGACCAAGCAGGATTTATCCCAGGAATGCATGGATGGTTCAACATATGCAATCAATCAATGGGATACATAGTATCAGCAGAATGAAGGACAAAAACCTTATGATCATTTCAATTGATGCTGAAAAAGCATTTGATAAAGTTCAACATTCTTTCATGATAAAAACCCTCAAAAAATGAGTATAAAAGAACATACCTGAACATAATAAAAATCATATATGACAGACCCACAGATAGTATAGTATTAAATGGGGAAAAACTAAAAGCCATTTCTCTTAGATTTGAGACACAACAAGGATGCCCACTTTCATGACTGTCCTTCAATGTAGTACTAAAAGTTTTCACTAGAGCAATCAGACAAGAAAAAGAAATAAGGGCATCCAAATTGGAAAGGAAGTCAAATTATCCTGTTTGCAGATAATATGATCTTGTATATGGAAAAACCTAAAGACTCCGTGAGAAAACTATTAGAACTGATAAATAAATTCAGCCCAAGTTGCAGGATACAAAACTAACATAAAAATTGTTAGCATTTCTATAAAAATTCTATATAGCATTTCCCAGTTGAAGCCCCCGTTCGTATAATAATTACATCGCAAGATGTCCTACATTCATGAGTTGTCCCCACATTAGGCCTAAAAACAGACGCAATTCCCGGACGCCTAAACAGTGAACAATCTGAAAAAGAAATTTTAAAAATGAAATCCCCTTTAAAATAGCCACACATGCAATTAAATCCCTAAGAATCAACTAAATAAGTGAAAGATCTTTATAATGAAAACTACACAACAATAGTGAAATAAATTAGAGGAATCCAAAAATGGAAAGTTATTCCATGTTCACAGATTGGAAAAATCAATATTGTTAAAATGTCCATATTACCCCCAAAATCTGCAGATTCATTGCAAATCCTTTAAAAATCCCAATGCCATTCTTCACAGAAATATAAAAAAAATCTAAAAATTTATATGAAATCACAAAAGACCCAGAATATCCAAAGCTATCCTAAGCAAAAAGAACAAAACTGGAGACATTGCATTGCCTGACTTCAAATTATACTACAGAGCTATAGTAACCAAAACAGCCTAATAGGGACACTCATTAAAAACAGACACATAGACGAATGGAACAGAATACAGAACCCAGAAACAAATCCATTCACCTACAGTGAACTCATTTTTGACAAAGGTGCCAAGAACACTCATTGGTGAAAAGACATTCTCTTTAATAAATGGTGTTGGGAAATTTGGTTATCCATATGCAGAAGAATGAAACTTAATTCCTATCTCTCACTTTTTACAAAAGTAAAATCAAAATGGATTAAAGACTTAAATTTAATAGCTCAAACTGTAAGACTCTTACAAGACAATATTGGAAACTCTTTAGGACATTGGTCTGGGCAAAAATCTCTTGAGTCATACCCCACAAGCACAGACAACCAAAGCAAAAATGGACTAAAACAAGATCACATCAAGTTAAAAAGCCTCTGCACAGCAAAGGAAACAATCAACAAAGTGAAGAGATAACCACAGAATGAGGAAAAATATTTGCAAACCACACATATGACAAGGGATTAATGACCAGAATATATAAGGAGCTCAAACAGCCCTATAGGAAAAAAAAATCTAAGAATCTGATTTTTTAAATGAGCAAAATATTTGAATATACATTTCTCAAAAGAAGACATACAAATGGCAAACAGGTATATGAAAAGGTTCTCAACATCGTTGATTATCAGAGAAATGCAAATCAAAACTACAATGAGATATCATCTCACCCAAGGTAAAATAGCTTTTACTCAAAAGTCAAGCAGTAAGAAATGCTGGCGAGAAAGTGAGGAAAAGGGAACCCTCATACACTGTTGGTGGGAATGTAAATTAGTACACCCACAAAGAAAAACAGATTGGAGTTTCCTAAAAAATTCAAAAAACTAAAAATAGAGTAATCCCACTGCTGGGTATATACCAGAAAGAAAGAAAATCAGTATATCAAAGAGATATCTGCTCCCTCGTGTTTGTGGCAGCTCTGTTCACAATAGCAAAGATTTAGAAGTAACCTAGGTGTCCATCAACCAATGAAAGGATAAATAAAATGTGGTACTTATACACAATGGAGTACTAGTCAGCCATAAAAAATAATGAGATCTTGTCATTTGCAACAACATGGATGGAACTGGAGGTCATTATAGTAAGTGAAACAAGTCAGGAACAGAAAGACAAACATCACATGCTCTCACTTATTTGTGGGATCTAAAATTCAAAACAATTGAACTCATGGAAATACAGAATAGAAGGATGGTTACCAGAGGCTGGGAAGGGTTGTGGGGGGAAGAGGGAAGGTGGAGATTAATGGTTACAAAAACTGTTAGAAAGAATGAAGAAGACCTAGTATTTGATAGCATAACAGAGGGACTATAGTGAATAATAATTTGTTTGTTTAAAAATGACTAAACTAATATAGTTGTACTATTTATAACACAAAGGATAAATGCTTGAGGAAAGGGATACCCAATTTTCCATAATGTAATTATTATGCATTGTATGCCTGTACCAAAATATCTCATGTACCCCACAAATACATATACCTACTTTGTACCCACAAAAAATAAAAATAAAAAAAGTTAAAGAAAAAAAAGTAAGAACTAGTCTGGACGTTTTTTAATACAATCCCAAGAGGACAGGCAAAGAAAGCAAAAATAGACAAGTGGAATTGCATCAAACTAAAAAGTTTCTAGATAGCAAAGAAAACAATCAACTGAGTGAAGAGGCAACTTACAGATATGCAAACTCTATGGTATTAGTATCCAAAATATATAAGGAACTCATACAACACAATAGCAATAAATAAATAAATATTCCAATTTTAAAAATAGACAAAGGTCTTGAATAGACGGTTCTCAAAAGAAAACCTTCAAATGGCCAACAGGTAGATGAAAAGGTGCTCAACATCACTGATTATCATCAGGAAAATGTAAATCAAAACCCCAAGGAGATATCAGCTCACTCCTGTTAAAATGGCTATTATCAAAAAGTCCAAAGATTACAAGTGTTGTTTAGTATGTAGAGAAAAAGGAACCTTTGTACACTGTTGATGGAATGTAACTGGTACAGTCATTATGAAAAACAGTATGGAGGTTCCTCAAAAAATTAAAAATAGAACTCCCATATGATCTAGCAATCCCTCTTCTGAGTATATATCAAATGCAAACAAAATCAGTGTCTTGAAGAAATAGCTGCACTCATATTCACTGAAATATTATTCACAGTAGCCAAGATACAGAAACAATTCAAATGTCCATTGGTGGATGAATGGATAAAGAAAATGTGGTATAATATACAACAGAATACTATTCAGTCACAAAAAGAAGGAAATCCTACCATTTTTAACAACATGGGTGAACCTAGAGAACATTATGCTTAATGAAATAAGCCAGGCACAGAAAGACAAATACTGCAGGATCTCAAACATAGGATCTAAAAATGTCAAATTCATAGAAGCAAACAGTAGAACAGTGGTTACCAGGGACTGTGGGAGGGAAAAATAGGAAGATGGAAAAAGGGTACAAAGTTTCAGTAATGTAAGATGAATAAGTTGTGGAGAGCTAAGTTCCAGCATGGTAACTATAGTTAATAATAATGTGTTGTCTGCTCAACATTTGCCAGGAGTGTAGGTCTTACATTAATGTTCTCACCACACATATGCAAAAAGAAAATAACAACTATCTCCTATAAGGTGATGGATATGTTAATTAGCTTGATTGTGACCACTTCACAATGTACATGTATATCAAGACATCATATTGTACACGTTAAATATACACAATTTTTATTTGTCAATTATACTTCAATGAAGATGAATGAATAAACACATAAAAGAAAGAACCATGTGGAACCTAAAACACTGAGAACTGATCTTTGTATCCCCCCCATCACCCCTGTCCATGAACATTGATTAGAAACTCCAGATATGGACCGCAGACAGCAGGTAGGGGTGGGGTTCAGGGCACTGCATCCTAGGAGGTACAGCTTGCATACCTGGAGGATGAGGCCTTTAGATGCATTCTGGGGCGATGCACACTGAGGGTTCAAAGGTTTTATACTTTTCACCAGCTTAGAGGCAGGCCATGGAGTAAGGCAGAGAGTCCACTTACATTCAGAAGGTCCTACCTGAATGTTTTTCAGTAGTTGTGAGCGGTGACAACGTGCTAGCAGCCCTCGATCGCTCTTGGCGCCTCCTAGGCCTAGAGGTCCGCCCTGGCCGTGCTTGAGGAGCCCTTCAGCCCGCCGCTGCGCTGTGGGGACCCCTCTCTGGGGCTGGCCGAGGCCGGAGTTGGCTCCCTCTGCTAGCGGGGAGGTGTGGAGGGAAAGGTGCCGGCGGGAGCCGTTGCTGCGCCGGCGCTCGCGGGCCTGCGCAGTTCCGGGTGGGCGCGGGCTCCGCGGGCCTGCACTAGGCGCAGCCGGCCGCGCCTGCTGGGCTTGATCCGGGGATGAGCTCCCTCTGGGCTGCCTGAGTGCCCAGGCTAGGTGCCGCCAAGTCCCCCGCGAGTGCCATTGAGAGGTGAAGCCGGCTGGGCTTCTGGGACGGGTGGGGACTCGGAGAACTTTTCCCTCTAGCTAAAGATTTGTAAAGGCACCAATCAGCACTCTGTCAAAATGGACCAATCACCGCTCTGTAAAATGGACCAATCAATGCTCTGCAAAATGGACCAATCAGCAGGATGTGGGCGGGGCCGAATAAGGGAGTAAAAGCAGGCCACCCGAGCCAGCAGCAGCAAACTGCTTGTGTCACCTTCCACTCTGTGGAAGGTTTGTGTTTTCTCTCTTAGCAGTAAATCGTGCTGCTGCTCCCTCTTTGGGTCTGTGCTGCATTAATGAGCTGTAACACTACCTGCAAAGGTCTGTAGCTTCACTCCGGGAGGGACGAACAACTCCAGATGTGCCATCTTTGTGAACTGTAACATTCACCCCGAAGGTCTGCAGCTTCACTCCTGAGGCCAGTGAGACCACGAGCCCACCAGAAGGAAGAAACTCTGAACACGTCTGAACATCAGAAGGAACAAACTCCAGACACACCATCTTTAAGAACTGTAACACTCACTGCAAGGGTCCATGGCTTCATTCTTGAAGTCAGTGAGACCAAGAACCCACCAATTCTGGACACAGTTGCACGCCTCGGGCTCCCTTCTCCTCCAGCTCTGATAAAGAGGGCACTAACAACACCTGGGTGGAGAGCACTGCCCATTGAGGCTGAGTAGGTTTTCCCTTAGGTAAAAGGCAAAGAAAAAAAAAATTACAGAGCTTTTAAAAAAATCCCACATAATAAATAAATGAAATTAGCCCAAAGCTTTAGTTGAAGTACAAGGAAGAAATGATTTTCTTCAATAAATTGAAATTTAGACATTATCATTTGGTGTCTTCAACAGGATGCAAGTGCACAACTTGTATAAAAATGTAACAAGGTAAGTGTCCAGGGACAAGCTGAGTTGGAAAGGAAACAGATAGTGGAAGAAGTTGAGGACACTCAACATTAAATAACAGAATTAAAAGATGCATTAGAGGCAGAAGAATACACAGTTGAGTATGTGAAAAATTAAAATAGTGAAGATAAAAATAATGCAAGAAAAAGATGCTAAAAATTGAGAACCGAAAAGGGAGATTCGACCTAAGAAATGTAGGGTTAGGAATAACAGAAGCAACAATTGGGGACATAATAGAAGAAAATGTGTTTCCTAATTTTTTAAAAAGCTCTGAGAGTCTATAGATGCAGGGCTTGGCACACTGCTCCTGGAAGAAGTCATCCATTTTTCCAGGGACATCTCTAGTGAGGGCCCGTGCTGTTCATGCCCAGCAGTCTCCGACATGCTGCCAGGCTGTTTCCTGCTCCCAGGCAGCTCATGGGCAGTGGGGAGAGACAGACCACAAGCATGTAAAAGAACAAGATAGCCACAGTTACTGGTAAGCTAGAATAAAGTAAATGCTTGGCATCCAGTACAAATACACATAACCAGTGAGAGTGAAAAGTTGTGACCAATTACAACAGATATCAAAAAACTTTTAGTTCATTAGTTTTAGTATATACAGGCAGAATGTAAGTGCTGGTGATTGGTGATAGGAAGAAACATGAAAAATCGTGAGGCAGCAGACACGGTGGGAGAGGAGTGGAGCAGGCTGTGCAGAGAATGTCTCTTTGGAGAGGAGCTTGGAGCTTGGATCTGGCCTGCCAAGTATCTTGAGGTGGAACATGTCAGCAGAGGGAACAGCAGTGCCGGTCTCTAAGGTGGTAATGATCCAGCAGCACAACCAGGCAGGACTTGGCTCTGCTGGAGTCAGAGGAGGTTTGCAGGGGGAGCCAGGAAAGGGGGTCAGAGAGGCCATCAGAAGCCAAGCCACACCCATCCTTCTGGCCAGGGAGAGGCAGTACTATTCTAAAGGCCATGAAAGACATTGCACGTTTCTAAACATGAAGGTAACAATATAATTTATATTCGAAAGAGATTCACCAGGCTAATATTTAAAAAGTGGATTGTATGGGAGTGAGAGCCGAGAAATCAGAAGACAGTGATATCTGCCTACATTTTTGCATTGCAATTATGAGGGTCAAACATTTTATAAGCATCCACAGACAGACAAATCACAACTATACTCGAATTTCATTGGCCATAGACCTCTTCTCTGAGGCACAAAACGCAGGAGAATGAAGAAACCTGAGGAGTTTTGAAGCAACTGATCAACTTTGCAGAAGCTGGCAGTGCAGTGTTCTCTCCTTCCTCACCCTGCTGCAATGCTTCACCAGGCCCCTGGCTTAGCACTGATGCTGCAGGAGCCTTGGCTGCTGGATCCTGCTGGCGTCTGCTTCATCTTCCCACACTGACAAGACAGACTGTGCACCTCCACTGTATCGCCCCCAGCCCCGGGCACCACACAGAACACTCTGCTAGTATCAACCTCCCTACAAGTTCTGTTTCCTTGTTTGTTTGTTTTCTGACGGAGACAATCAGGGATCTCAGAGTTGAGAAAAGCATGTTCCAGGAAGGAAAATAGAGGTTGAATTTCATAACTGCACTAATAATTATAACAGTAACTAATGGATATCATGAAACCAGGCCTTGCCCTGTGCTTGGCTCTTAACATGTGGTTTCACTGATTCTCTCAAGAAATATTCAAAGGAGATACTGAAATCCCGACGTTTTACAGAAGGAGAAACTGGGGATTAGGAAGGTGAACTAGGCCAGGCGCAGTGGCTCACTCCTGTAATTCCAGCACTTTGGGAGGCCAAGGTGGGCAGATCACTTGAGCCCAGGAGTTTGAGACCAGCCTGGGCAATAGGGCGAAATCTCATCTCTACAAAGAATAAAAAAAAATTAACCAGGCATGGTGGTGCATGCCTGTAATCCCAGCTACTTGAGAGACTGAGGCAAGAGGATCCCTTGAGTAATGATGGAAATGAGGAACACAAAAGATATAAGATGTAAGGAATATAAGTAATAAAATGGTAGAAATAAGTCATCACTAATTGGCAATTTTTAAGTATAAATATATTAAACTTTCCAACCAAAGAACAGATATTGGCAGAAAATTAAAAAAAGAAACATGATCTAGTTATATGCTGCTTTAAAAAGACATACTTTGGACCCCAATACATAAATAAGTTGAAAGTTAAAGGATGGAAATAGATAGTTCATAACAATTATAACCAAAAGAGAGCTGGGGTTAATTAATATATTAATGTCAGACACAATAGACTTTTACATAAAAAATTGTTGCAAGGAAAAAGAAGGTCATATATTAATGAAAGAAGATAAAGCAATTATATACATATATGCAACAAATAATGGAGCCCAAAAATACATGATGCAAGCATTGATAGAATTGAAGAAAAAAATAGTTCTACAATAATAGTTGTGAATTTTAATATCCCATTTACAATAACAGACAGAACAACTGGACAGAAATTCAGTAAAGAAATACAAGATTTGAACACCCTACAAATCAATTAGGCCTAACAGACATACACAGACTCCACTCAACAATAGCAAATGTACATTCTTCCCTAGTACACATAGAGCATTCCTCAAGATAGATCACAGCTAAGGCCACAAAACCAGTCTCAATAAATTTAAAAAGATTAAAATCAACCAAAGTGTCAGCAAAAAGTGAACACATATGGAAAAGCTAAGAGCAGAAACCAATGGTGAGCAAACAAATTTGAAAAACATTTTACTAATCAAACTGCTAAATATAATGGGGAAAAATTGGACTTGAGTTTAACATGATGAATTGAAACATTTTCAGAGAATTTTCCTCTTCTAATAACTAATAAAATCAGATAAAAGTACCACAGGGACACCAGTGATTTACCATTAACAGTAAAACAAATAAAATGGAAGACAGCTTAAAGCAACAACCTGTAAAACCTGGGGCTGGTGGCAAGAACAGAAGGTTCTGGCGTGACCATACTTTGTCTGCTAAGCCCGACTTGACTTCAACCCTTCAAGCAACCATCAAGACAAACTAGGAAAAAACCTCATTTCCTCACGAGTGTCCTGCAGAGAAGCAATCTTACTTGTTGTGCCCTTTTTTTTTCTTATATTGCTTCAAATATAATAATAATAATAATAAACAAATCCAATGTAGTTAGATGAGGTAAAAGGGCAAAGTTCCTAGAACCACATGGCGACTTGGAGGTAAGATGCACAGCCAGAGGGTCTTTCCATGGGAATGGGGTACATTGCACACTTAAGTGAAGCAAATACTAGTACAGTAAATGCAAAAGTCTCTCAAGACAAAGCAGAGACCAAGAAGTTGCAAACAATGCAGCCTTCATTTGTCCCCTTCATGTCCATAATAACATGATTTTACTTATAGAAGAGCATTTTATTTGTCAATCTATTATTATGTATATGACTAAAACTGTCTAAAATACCTAATATTAATATTATGTGTGGCTGATAGGATTACAAGTGACATTGCCTTTTTGTTTATAACTTTTTGCACTATTTTAATTATTTAAAATTAGGATGTATTATTTTGGAAAAAATAATAGTAAATTTTGAGGATGTGAGGGAAAAAAAGTCTGGAAAAATATGCCAAAATTTTTATAATAGTATAATAGCTTAATCTGGGTGATGTGACCGGATGGCTTTTATTTGCATTTTGTACATTTTAACATTTCCCAAAATGGCTTTGAGACTCATTTTTTTTGTTGTTTTCAGTTTTAGATCATACATGGAAAGGCCTTGAAAGTTATTACTTATGTTTTTACACCAAGAAAAAGCTGAGCAAACTGAAACTTAATGACTTTTCTTGGACTCATCATAAAACTAAGGTTGCAAGACAAACTATGACTACAAAATCCTGAGAGACCGGAAAACCCAGAGTCACAGCCAAGAGCTCAATAGCCAAGAGGAAAAGCCACTGCAGCCATAAACCAGTAGGGACATTTAAACAGCAATTTTGACAAATACCTGAAGGCTGAGCATGAGCTAACTTGAGAGTGAGAGATTCCTGGGCATGCAGTATTAGGAATATCCCCACTTTTCTTGTGTTTTATCTCCAGGAACCCCACTAGAGAGGAGAGAAAGAATAATCATTGTGAAATATACCCAAAGTTTCTTTATAACAAAGACCTACTATCCAGGAGAAATGACTTTACCAGAGTGCTATCTTAGCTAGGGAAAGAGCTTTGCTCCCACTCCAACCCCCTCTAGCCTGCCTGTCTCATCAGAGGGGGAGAAATAAACCACACAACTAGAAAAACACTTCTGAACATGAACAGCCTAAAGACACATGCCCAATAATAGACTGACATTTAGCCATAATAGTATAGAATGCTTCACTTCACTCACACCAACTGGGCTTCAGTGTGGTAGTAGCGGGTTACAGATGTACGAACTAAGAGCTGCAGACTTAGTGAGGAGGAACACATAGGGAAACCCAAAATCAAAAAGGAGTCAAAATCAAGGAAGCTGAAGGACTTTGACATCTCTGTGTGGCATACATGTAATTGAATTAATAGAAATAGGAAAAGAGACAATGAAGCAGAAGAAATATTTGAAGAAAGAAGGGTCAATAAGCTTCCAAATACTAATGACAGACATCAAACTACATATACGGGAAGATTGGATAAATACCAAGCAGGATAAATTCTATAGAAAAGCTACACCAAGGGATTCAAAGTGCAGAAAAACAAAGACACAGACAAATTATTTAAAGAAGCAAGAGGAGGAAAATAACAACTTATCTGTAGGAGACAAAAATAAAAATTATCATGGACTTCTTGTCAGAAACTATGAAAGTGAGAACAAAGTGAAGGAAAACATTTAAGTTACTGAAAAAATAACTTCCTAGCCTAAAATTCTATATTGAGAAGAAAAATCATTTAAATATGAAGGGAAAATAAGGACTTTTTCCAGACAAAAATTATTGGAATTTATTGCCAGTAAACCTACCTTACAAGAAATGTTCAAAGAAGTTCTTTAGGGAGAAGGAAAGTAATATAGGTCAGAAACTCAGATCTGCATATTAAAATGTATAGCATTGGAGGAGAAATAAAAATAAAATCTTTATTTTTTTCTTATTATTTTTTACTAATCTAAAATATAACTGCTAAAGTAATCACAGCAACAATGTACTGGGTATTTACAACATATATATAAATGAAAATAATTGCAATATAAGGATGAAGAAGAAGAGTAGGAAATAGTCTGTTGTAATGTTACAACTGTACATGGGAAGTTGCACTGTGTTATTTGAAGAATGTAGGTTACTTAAATCTCTGGAGCAACTACTAAATTTTTAAAGTATAATTGTATAATTGATATGCTAAGTAATGAGGTAAAATAAAATTATATAAAGTATTGAAATAAAAAGCAGAGAAAGCAAGGAAAGAGGAAAGAAACAAACAAAAACCCAAATGCAATGCACAGAATAAAGTTATAAATATGACATATATTAATCCATTTCTACCAATAATCATTTAGAATAGATTTAAAAACATTAACTATATGTTGTCTACAAAAACCCATATTAAATATAATGATTCAGGTAGTGTAAAATAAAGGGATGGTAAATATATACCATGCTAAGACTAATCAAAATAGCTGGAGTAGCTATTTTAATTTCAGACAAAATAGACTTCAGAATGAGGGAATTTAGGCATAAAGAGCAGCATTACATTATGATAATGTAGTCTCTTCTCCAAGAAGACAAAACACAATTTAATGAGGACATACCTAACAACTGGATGTACTCTCTTGCAAGGTATATCAAATATGCAAGCCCAAACTTACAGAACTACAAGATAAAGTAGGCAAATTTACTATTACAGTTACAGACTTCAATCTCCCACTTTTAGTAATAGATAACAGTGGTCAAAAAAATTAGTATGAAAATGGTTGACCTAAAAAGCAGTATCAATCAACTTGATCTAAGAACATTCACAAAAAATCCATCCAACAGCATCAGAATACGTATTCTTCTCATGCTCATATTCTGGGCCCTAAAGTACATTTTAAGAAATTTAAGAGAATGGAATACAATACACCTTCTCTGATTACAGGAATTAAGCTAGAAATCAGTAACAGAAAGATAGCAAGAACACCCCTAAATACTTTGAAATTATAATTTAGCACATGGATAAAACAAGTCTCAAGATAAATTTTAAAAATACAATATTTTGAGTTAAGTTAAAATGAAAATACAACTTACCAAAATTTGCAGGATGTAGCAAAAGCAGTGCTTAGATGAAAAATATGGCGTTAAATGCATATATTATAAAAGAGTAAAGATTGAAAATCGTCATTAAGCCTTCCTTTTTAGAAAAGTAGAGAAAGAAGAGAAATTTAAGCATATAGGAAGAAGAAAAAAATCAAAGCAGAAATAAATGAAATTGAAAACATGAAAACAATACAGCAAATCAATGAAACAAAGTTGGTTATTTGAAAAGATCAATAAAATTGATTAACCAATAACCAGGCTAACTGAGAAAAATGAGGAGAAAACCAATTACCAGTATTAGAGATGAATGAGAGATCATCAGCACTGATTCCATGAAAGGTGAAAGGATAATAAAAGAAAGATAAAGAAGAACTACACCCACAAATCTGATAAATTAGATAAAATGTATCAATTACTTAAAACAAAAACACTGAGAGAAATAAATAATCTGATAATTTAGATAAAATGTATCAATTACTTAAAACAAAAACACTGAGAGAAATAAATAATCTGAAAAGGCCTGTATCTATTAAAAATTTCATCAATAACTTAAAACCTTCCCCCCAAAAATGAACTAATTGCATATGATCTCACTGCTGAATTCTATCAAATATTTAAGAAACAATTAATTCAAACTTTATCTAACATCTTCCAGAAAATATAAGCAAAAAAGAATAGTTCCTAGCTAGGCCAGCATTACCCTAATATCAAAACCAGGTAAGATATTACAGGAAAAGAAAACTACAGACTAATATCTCTCTTGAACATACATGCAAAAACCCACAACAAAATATTAGCAAACAGAATCAATAAAGTATAAAAATAAATATGTACCACAAACAAATGAGGTTTATTCCAAGTATGCAGGGCTGCACTGGCTTTTGAAAATCAAGCATTGTAATCCACCACCCCAATAGAGTAAATATGAAAAATCATATGATCAGATCAATTGATGCAGAAAAAACATTTGACACAACCCAATACCTATTCATGATGAAAACTCCGAGCAAGCTAGGATCAGAACAAGTTGAGGAGGAACTTCATCAACTTGATTAAGAATATCTACACAAATCTAATCTTAACCTGGTACTTATGGGTGAGAAAATGGAAGCTTTGCCCCTCTGATTGTGAATGAGACAAAGATGTCCTCTCTTACCACTCTTATTTATCATCACATTAGCTAGTGCAATAAAACTAAACAAAAGAAAAAAGAAATAAAAGTTGTATATGTTGGAAAAGTCTGAGTCCCTATTTCAGAATGGTATTAGAAACCAAGGTCTGAACACTAGCCGTGCTCACTGCTACCAGCGTTTCAGTGCTTCTAGGCACTCTCAGCTGACAGAGCAAGGAAATGAATGTGTGTATACCAATTTCTGTATACACACATGTGCATACATATGTCTAGCGTTACCCATCTATGTCTGAGTTAAGCAGAGCATAGGTTCATACTGATGTCTTTGACTCTAACCCATTACCACATGGGTCACTCCAGGCCTCTCTGCTTGTTGATCTGTAACCTCCCACTCCAGTGGAGAGATACCACCTGGCTCTCACCATCTGCCTTCCATTTACTTAATTTTTACTAATTTCTAAATGCTGTTTCCATGGTAACTGTAAATATATGTACTACATGGACAGATAGTGGGCATTAATTCTAGCTATATTTGTATGTTCTTGTCCTTTACAAATAATTTTTAAAATTTTCTGTATTATAAAGGGTAACTACATTTCCTTTTCCAGATTATCTGAGTTGACTTTTAATTCCTTTTTATCCTATAAATTCTTCACTTTGGGTTAGTTCAATTCTTGGACTTAGATTTGACACATGGTGAGTAGTGAGGAGTCTCTGAGTTGTCTGGCAAGTACTGGACACTGTGATCTAAAAAGTCCCCAGGAAAGAAAGAAACTTTCTCACAGCACCCTGATCCTATGTGCCATGCCTAAAACTGCCTACGCTCATTACACAAAAATATTCAATTTACTACAGCGATAAAAAGGGAAGGTTGGCTAAATGTTCTAAGACCTCTGGTTCCCATGATCTTCTGTCTTCAGCACTTTTCAGCCTCCACTTTCTATACCTCTCTGTCCAGTTAAAATGGAGCCCTATCATCTTGTCTGTACCAGTTCCTCTTTTCCCAATTCACCCATCCTGCAAGGGTCCACACGGGAAGTTGGGTGCATTTCCTCATTTTGGCAGGTGGTGTTTGATAGTGTCTCCTAATTGCTGCACTAAAAGGAAAATGAGATGGTTATTAATCAGGATATAACATGTAATGCTACAGTGACAAACCAATTTCCAAGTGTCAGTGGCTTAACAAGGTTTATTTGTTATTCAAGTCAGTCTTATGTAGGGTACCCTCTTCTGTCTTGAAACTATTTTTCCCTTTGAAACACACCCTCCAAGATCACTGCAGTAAGAACAGAAAGAACTGAGGATCACAAGAGATAGTTTCAGTAATTAAGCCTAGAAGTGACTTATCAGTTCAGTCCAATGACATAAGCCCAGCATAGCTACAGTGAGGCTGGGAAATGCATACCTGCTTGTGCCTAGGAAGATGTGAGCATATGTTCAAAACTACATTGTATCAGCCACAGTAGACAGAAGCCTGGAGTTTGACTTTCTACTATTGCTACCAAAACGACAGGGGTTCAGTCAGATGCT
Source organism: Pan paniscus (assembly GCF_029289425.2). Classification (NCBI taxonomy): domain Eukaryota; kingdom Metazoa; phylum Chordata; class Mammalia; order Primates; family Hominidae; genus Pan; species Pan paniscus. The sequence continues at coordinate 46,507,274 of NC_073262.2, forward strand.
GCTGCTCACCACACAGAAAGCTAATCTTTTTTATTTTCAGTATTGCCAAGGAAGAAGGCTTTGATTGTGTGCTGCAACCAAAAATACAGGAGATCAGTCTCATATCCATCTTCCCAACTGACTAAAATTAGGGGCTTATATAGCGGGGAAGAAATGTAACCACATGTGGGAAAATAGAAATTAGGGAGGGGTAAGGAAGAGGAGTTGGTCAACAGGAAGCAGGTGGTCAGTTACCCAGTCTTAGTGGGTGAGGGGTCTGGTGTTTCATTGTCCAAATGCAATGATATGGTGAGTTTCGGCTCCATTATACTATCTGGGAGGCCTGATAGTTTGTTCCTGAGACAGGAAGTCAGATAAAATAAATGTAACTTTCTCAAGTTTTAAGACTGGGAGGATCAATTTCTATGTTTATTCAAAGAAACCATAAACATCAGCTCTATGGGAAAATTGGATCAGTTTCAGTCCCTGCTTTTCTGTTTATAAATTCCTCAATCATGCAGAATCTGGTATCAATATTTCTGGCTGCTTCATGCTGATGAGGGGTGTTACGGGCAGCTCCATATCATGGGTGACCACGTGGCCACCCAGGAATCAAAAGTTAATCTAATACTATAGTTTTCTTCTGAAGTACAGTCTTTCTCTCTCCAGTCCCCCAAGTTCGCTAAAGACAAACCATAGCAGGACGCAACCTGCCTACAAAGTAAGCTTCGATCCCATACACTTGGCCTGATTACCCACACAAAGTGGAGCAAGAATCATTGTCCATGTAGGTTCTCTGAAATTGTCTTTGCTGGAACCTCTCAGAAGGTCATTTGAGTCAAAGCCCTGGGAAAATAACTAGTTCCTCCAACTGCGTCCCATTATGCAAGAAAACAGATTCTTATTGAACTTACACAAAGAAACACATTGCCATGAATTAAAAATATTCACAAGTAGTTTATGAATTCTGGCGAAATTAGGCATAGAGAGAAATGGGCCTCAAATTCTGTTTGCAAACCTATACTCTACTCAATTATTAAAGGCAGCAATGTTTCAAATTTTTAAAAAGCCATAAAATTATTTTACTCCTCTATTAGTTCAGTCCATGCAATCAGCTCCTGGTCTGCTTCGTATTGGGTTAACAATCTTTATGAACATACTAGCCTTTCAATTAATGTCCTGGAAGTTTTCTCTCTGATTCAATGGCACAATTTCCAAAGTTGTCGGAAACCTATGTTCAAGAGTCATTTGCGTGGACTCCAACAAAGAAGCAAGCCCTGGACTGTAGCTGATTGTAAGTCATGTTTTGAGAAGAATCAAAGCAAAACAACGATGAAAATTGCAGATAACAAACATCTTAAGACAGCCATAAAGACACAGTTGACAAGGCAAATTGGTTATCTCTGTGTCATACAACAATTTAACATAATAATCATAATTATTACTGACAACATATATTAAGACATATCAGAATTTTAGGAATTCATACAATTCTGGAATGCATATTAACATCACATCTCTATAAAGATAACCCAAAGGAAGTTAAACACCACCTCAGATTTGACAATGCTTCCTGCAGAATTCTAACATGCCAAGTCAAAATGATAAAACTAAAAGTTTTACCTTTTGATAAAGAGCAGACTCAGTTTTCCAAACAATAAGACCGAACAGAGGCAGCATGAGGCCAACTAAATGTCTCTCTGCCCTTCTTTTTTCCCCTGCAGTTTACTCAAAAGCTAAACAAAAATCTTTTATCTCTTATTAATATTACACAAATATTTTGTTCAAAAGAGAAAATCAAATTTTACATTGGTATGGTGTATGATTAATGTTAAAAGCTAGTGTTAATAAAACCTTATAAACAAATGTATCTAGTTTTAATCAATTTGACCATAAGGTATGATTTCCATAAAACTTTTGTAAACTTTTATAATTTTCTGTTAGAGGGCAGATCAACACTCCAAGAAAATCCTGTTATTCCAACACAAGAGCCCAGATGATGGTCTTGCATCAATGTGCTTTTGATATTAACGTTTAATTTATAGAAAAACTTTGAACTAATTTTATCCCTCAAAAGTGGCCCTTACAATCTTGTGCCCACCTCTTATGTGATAGTCCCTAGGCCTAGAGGGATTCAGTGGTTTTAATTTCTGGCCCTGTGTCTCATAAAAGCAGTTGGTTTTGATTGTCACCCTCTCCTGGGTCTGAAAATGAGACCTTCACAAAGATAAATGCTCAAGATATAGCAGGAGTAGGTGCATTTTTCTGACCCAGGAGTCAAAGCCCTGTAACTTAACAGCACAAGGATTAGTTATTAGGACACTTATACCACAGAAAGTCCTATCATTTTCTCTAACATGTCACAAATTAGAACACTGTGATTTGGTGTCCAGTAGTTACCATCTGCAGAACTTCAAATCACTGTTTTAAAGTGGTTAGGTTAATCCTTGCATATATCTAATTGCTAGCATTCTAGTGACAGAACTGTGACCAAAAGCATCAAATATGTAATAGGCCCTATGCCAAACTTACCAAAGTATGACAATTAACTTTTTTCTCCACCATTTAAAAACTGGTAAAAGTAAATATCACTCTTGGAAATTCAGTATGAGGATAAATAATCTCCTTTCATTTAAATATTATATAGCAAAACAGGAACAAAGTGAAAGTAAGCACACAGTAATTTCTTTTCAGCTATTTTAAGAGTATTATCCTTTAAAATATTTCTAAGATTGGTTTCTAGATATAGTACTGACAACTGATTAGGTAACTTTCACCACCAGAATCTTCAAACCAGTGCAACACACTTGTGCATAGTTTGTTTTCAAGTACACACATGAAGGCCCAACTGTGGGACAGCCTGGGATCAAAAATCACTAGAAAGTCTCACATTTTTGTTACTACTTAATCCAAATGAATGCCACTTAATTTTAATAATGGTCAACACAACTAACGTAGTTTGAGAGAAATCCCAATCCCTCTGCTTTCTTTAAGGTCAAAGCCAATCTTTCCTGAACACTAAAACTTTGTACCCACATTACAGTTTTTCCTCACTGCAAGAAAAGACGTGAAACAAACTCAAATTATTGATTGAATTGAATTACCTTGGAAACAAACACCATTTAACTATCACCTACTTTTCCAAATAACAAACATATAATGTACTATTTCTGTTCAGAACTTTTAAATATAAGTGTTTTATGTAATTTTTCACTAGGAACCTTCAAGCTCTTACAGCTTTCAAGATCATCAGAGGTAAGCAAAACCAATCAAATTTTAAATGGCTTGTGTCATGTATCAATTCTGAAAGCTTGACAAAGGTAGCTTAGGAAATTTAGATAAACAGAACAAATGATGAATTGTTGGAAATGCATGAGAAACAAAAATGACTATTCATAGAACCAAATAGAAGCCTTCCATTAGAAACGAAAATCATCAATGGTTATATATGTATATATAAGTAAAACCCAAAGAACAAACAGCTAATAAATACAAGTTAGAAGCAAAAACAACAAAAAAAATGAAAACAAATTTTTCTCTACTCAGTTTACCTTGGAGGCTACAGTGTTACCCAGAATATTAAAAAAACACATGATGGATATTTTGTTCCTGATATACAATTTAGTGTCTTTAAGTCCTCAGATACCACTATATATTTTGTGCAATTGAGAAATTCACTTAGGTACATGACCAGTAAGTGCTTTAATGCTAGTACTATCTATGCAGAAGAACAAGTACGGTGTAAAAAAAAGCAAGCTTGGATGTAAAATTTGGCCCCATGCTAAATCTGGCTTCATGCTTAACTATATTAAACAAGAACTGCCAAACAGCTAATGCATTTCTTTACAATATTTCTTATTTCATCTTCATCAAGACTAAGAACTTTAGCAATGAGCAGTGTTAATTAGTCAAATTTCTCAAATTTTCTATCAGGTTGTAAAGAATATTTTATTACTTAAACTTTTTCAGTGTTCTATTTTCTCTGTATGTGCATGAATATGACACATAGAGAAGCAGGAAATAAAACTACATTTGACTTACACAGACCGTTTATGACTTGGATTTTGCTTTGCCCTAAATTTTTAAAAACTTACCAGTCATTTTACTTTAGGACAAAAATACCATACAAGATCCATTCTTATACAAAATTATTCTCTTTTCTTTAGAGCCTTCATTACCAACGATACATCTTCATATCCATAACTTTCTTCACATCTCCCTCCTCTACTTGCTGGTTCCTGTCTGCCTTGTTTCATAAGTAACCTTTTCAAGTTTATAATTGGAGTTAACCTTCAGATAACTTCTGAATTAGAAAATATTCTTTTTCTCAATAAAAACACATCTTCTTTGGCACATTTTTAATAGAGAATTAGATATTAACTAGCATTTTTATCCCTAGTAACCTTAAATTTTGGTGAAAACCTAGGATGCAAGAAATCCTGAGCTGCCTATGAGATATTAGCATTTTATAGATGAGAACCATTCCAAAATTTTTAGAAACATGTTTCCCCATATCATAGCCTTTTCTTAATTGGAAATGACTCAGACATCCAGTGAGCATCAAAAATGATTTTAAGATTTTAAATGAAATATAAAGTTCACCCAGCACTTACCTACCTAGTTACATTTTATTTATTTTTAGCAGTTTATATTACTTATGCATCATTTTCTTGTTAACCACTTTCTAACCTGTGAATATCAAATGTTCACCTAAGTAAGAAACTTAAAGTTAACTGTACAGGTATTTGCGCCAATAACTCAGAAGATTCAGCTGTTTTCATTAAGCCAACAATATTAAATTAGTGTTATTTATCAAAAAGTTTTCACAGACAAAGACCGTTCTGTTTTGGCTGGGTTTATAGTTTTATAACCTTCTGAGCCAAACCCTGACACCTCAAAATATCTATCAGAAACAAATACAAAACCTAGATAAAAATGTATGCTGACAATTCTGGAGACATTTCTACTTTTATTTTACCAATAATTTTAAAGCCAGCTTGTTTATTAAATATTGACTTAAGTCACGTGAACTTGAAAACTATTTTGGACTTAATTTATGGGCACTCTTATTTATAAGCCAATTTGGCAAGTGCAACATATAACATAATAAATGTACATATACATAAACATATCTATGTATACACACACATAAAGATCTAATAGCTTTTACCATGGAACTCTAGCCATGAGATAGCAACACAAACTCATCAGTCTGTGAACATGTTCACAGGGCTATACTTTGTTTGCCTTGATAGGTAAAATACAGTGAAGGCTGTGAACGAAAATTTTGGGTAAAGCAGTTTCCAGGGCGGTTTTATTTTTAAAGGCCAAACCACCCCAGGGCTAAACAGTACTACAGAAGAACATTACATACTACACAGGCCTCATCTTGCTTAGAATAACAGCATAACAGCCTGTGTACATAAAACTCCAACCAACTTTCTTATTCAACAGCAAACTCCAGATTCCACTGAATCTGGGGCCAAACAATATTACAAAAGAATAACAGTTTATTGAATTCTAATTTCCCGTGACCATATCAACACACAAACATTCACGAGAACACACTCCAACTGCTGCAGCAACAAACAAGCCCCAAGTGTCCAAACTGAAACAGCTTGGGGGCTTCCTTCCACTCTCCGTAGCTGGGCTTAATCAACCTGCAAACAAAAATTCCCTTGGAATTTCCCAAGTTAAGCGGTGCTAATCCCGATGTCTGGTACCCACAAAAGACATTGATTTGACCAGACATACACACAACACACAACAAACAAGCCCCCAAGATTATCCAAACTGAAACACTCAGTATGCTTTCCTCTCAGTAAGTTGGGCTTGTTCAACCTGCAAATGACAATGCCTTTAAAAATTCCCAAATTGAGAGGAGCAGATACTGCTGTCTGGGCCCACAAAGAACGCTCACCTATATGAATGCAGATGTCAGATTTCAAAGGCTGTTCTTCCTGGGCAATCAGGAACAGAGTTGGGACCAGCAGCAGTGGGGCCAGAGAGCCTAAAACACATCTGCAACCAAAATTGGGTAGGCAGCTGGTTAGGAGAGCTTCTGAGGCTCCCAGCACCCTGTAGCTGAGCCAGAAGCAATGCATTCCCAGTCAGAAAACCAAAATCTGTGACTGAAACACCAGGGATTTGGTTTAGGTCCTGCTGCTTGCCACACAGAAAGTCAACAATGGAGATGACAAGTATGGCCAAGGAAGAAGGCTTTAGTTGGGTGATGCAGCTAAGGAAATGGGAAATCAGTCTCAAACCAATCTCCCTGACTGACTAAAATTAGGAGTTTATATAGCAGGGAAGAAGTGGAACCATGCATGGAAAAACAGGAGTTAGGAAGGAGAAAGGAAGAGGAAGGAGTTGGTCAACAGAAAGCAGGTTGTCAGTTAGTCATGATGGGTGAAGGTTCTGGCTAAATGCAGTGATGTGGTGAGTTTCAGCTTCTTGATACTATCTGGGAGGCCTGATGGTTGGTTTCCTGAGGAAAGAACTCAGATAAAAACAGAAGTAACTTTCTCAAGTTTTAAGACTGGGACGACCAATTTCTATGTTTATTCAAAGACATCAGCTCTATGGGACAATTGGGTCAGTTTCATTATTATTATTATAGATACGTATTTTGAGATGGAGTCTCACTGTTGCCCGGGCTGGAGTGCAGTGGTGCGATCTCGGCTCACTGTGAGCTCTGCCTCCCAGGTTCACACCATTCTCCTGCCTCAGCCTCCCAAGTAGCTGGGACTACAGGCGCCCACCACCACGCCCAGCTAATTTTTTGTATTTTTAGTAGAGATGGGGTTTCACCATGTTAGCCAGGATGGTCTCGATCTCCTGACCTTGTGATCCGCCTGCCTTGGCCTCCCAAAGTGCTGGGATTACAGGCACAAGCCACCGTGCCTGGCCAGTTTCACTGTTAACTATACTATCTGCTATAATTACTATTGATAAGTCACACAAACATCCGAAGCTCCAATTTTGTCATTCATTTATTTTTGATGCATTTCACCATTTTACACTTACCATGCACATAGTGCTGAGCACTCTGCAAGGGGCTAGACTATCAAGGTAAATAAGTTAAATAAAACACAGCTCATATCTTGAAGGAGTTCCCAGTGTAGTAAATCCTACAACAGAAATATGTTCAATATGTTTTGGGATCACATGGGAAAAAGCAATCAGCATTCCCTGAGGAAGGCAGGACTAACTTCATAAGAGAGGGTTTGCTGAGGGTCTTCAAAGATAGTCAGGCATCTTCCAGAAGAATGAGGACACCCTGGCCATCCATATACATAGAAGACACTGTGAAAAGGGAAGACGATGGTGTGTACAGAGATGAGGAAGTAATCCAGCCTGGTATGGATCTAGATTGTTCAAAGGCTCAAGTGCAATGGTTGTGTGACTATATCATCACACTTTACCCCTAAATTAGGCTTTTCCTGCAAATAAGGACATTCTCTTATATCATCAAAATACCATTATCATACCTTTAAAAAGCAGCCATCATTCTCTAATATAAACTAATAACTATTCCTTATCCAAATTTTTTCAGTTTTCCAAATACATCCTTTTATAGTTGTTTGCTTTCAAACCAGGATCCAATTAAGACTTGTACATTGCATTTTAATGTCTTGTATCTTTAATCTCATTTAATATGTAGTAGTAAGTTTTTTTCTCTTTTTATTCATGTCTGCCCTTTTTAATAAAACTGGACCATTTATTGTAGACTGCACACATTTTATATTTTTCTGATTGTATTAGTGATGTAACCTACCTCTTCTTCCACTATCCCCTGTATTTACAGAAAAAGCTTAGAGGCTTGGTTCTATTCAGGTTACATATTTTTGGCACATTTTTTATAGTTGATGTTGTGACCTTCATATTGCATCACATTAGTATCAGTGTTACCTTAGTTTTTCCCACTGTAAGTGATGCTTGGTTTATTATTTGGTTAATATGGTGACAATTAGATCTTCTTTTATTGAAAATATATACGTTGATATTATACAAATATACATTACTTTACTAATATTTAAATAAATTGTTTTGGCATTTATTAATAATCCTAGCCTGATGTTGAAAACATACTTTTTAAAACTTTTATCGTTCTATCTATAGTTGTTAGCCAGTATTTTTCTATAAAGAAGAGCCTTCCTACATCAACTGAAAATAAATTTTATCTGCTCAAAAAAGGATCACATAAGTTGTTACTGTTTTCCCTTTAATTATCAATTTTAGGAGTAAAGAATTATAAGTACTTGCAATGGTGGAAAATCTGTTTTTCTTCTGTCTTTATTTTTGAATGTCATTATGGATTAACAATTTCTAGTTAATATGTTATCTTTTAAGAGAGATTTTTGCAAAAGTTGTAGATTTTTTAAAAACTCAAATTATTTCAAATTTGACAAATGGAAGCCTCTTCAATCTGGCCCTTATTGTCCTGTTGACATGTACCTATTAGTCTTTGAATATTTCCTTGTTTTCTTGCACAGGGTCTCTCAAACTTCTTTGCACTTTCCTTGTCCAAGATGTTCGAAGAGCCATTTCTTCCAAGAGCCCTGTTTCCTCTTAATACAATATTGGGTTTAGAAACCAAGCTAGCTGGCTGCTAAGGGTGCTCAGGCTACCCACTGTTGCTCTGGTGTTATTGCTTCTAGCTCTTTTCAAAAGACAGCGATGAGAAGACTACATTATTTTGATGAGTAGGCGCGCGTGTGTGTGTGTGTGTTTGCACACACATTCACATATGAAAACTGATGACAGAATGATAAAATAGGTTGTTAAGGGGCCTGGATGGGAAATAAACACATTAATTAACACAGTGCAACTGAAATAAATATAAATAGATTTGAGAACATGTGAAAGTATTTTATAAACTTTCATGTGTCAAGATGGAAGACTGGTGGCATTGTTAGCCTGCATCTCCCACTTACAAAGACAAAATAGTGTGTAGAGATCCATACAGTAAACTCTTGTCCAAGAAACAACACAGAAACATAACAGAAAAGCTGAATGAAACCACAGACCTTTTGATGAAAGTGTCGGGCAGCATCCTAAACTGTGAACAAGACGGAAAACTCCCGACAGGAGACATTGAACCAGCTCACACACCCAGCACATCACTCCTACAAACAGCATCTGAGAAAGCTGCTGCACAAACATTCTCTATATCTGAGGAACTCATATGGAGTCTTTGCAACTGAAAGCATCCCGAGCCAAGGCTAGGTGACAATAAACTATTCTCAAGAAGGAAAAAAGAAAAATCAAGAAAATCCAATTGAATAAAAAATAAATTTAAAAATAATTAGAAGAAATAGTCTATCCAAATGAGAAGGAACCAGAAAAATAATTCTGGCAATATGAAAAAACAGGGTTCTATGATACCCCCAAAAGATCACACTAACTCAAGCAGTGGATCCAAACCAAGATAAAATCATTGAAATACCAAATAAATAATTCAAAAGATTGATTACTAAGTTACTCAAGAAGATACAAGATAAAGATGAAAGCCAACATAAAGAAATTTTTAAATGATTTAGAATATGAATAAAAAATGTTCTAAAATATACGTATTTTAAAGAAAAAACAATGAGAACTTCTGGAAATGAAAGATACATTTAGGAAACTACTCAGTGCAGTGGAAAGTTTTAACAGACTTGTCCAAGTAGAGGAAACAACTTCATAGCTTGAATACAAGGCTTTGAATTTACCCAATCAGACAAAAATGAAGAAAAAGGAATTAAAATAAATGAACAAAGTCACCAAGAAATATGGGGTTATATAAAATGGCCAGACCTAAGATTTATAGGTGTTTCTTCTTCTGTAGGAGGAGAAAAATTAAAACTTTGGAAAGTCTACTTGGAGGAATAATTGAGGAAAACATCCCTGGTCTTGTTCGAGATTTAAATATCAAAATGCAAGAAGCAAAAAGAACTCCTTGGAGACTTATTGCAAAAAAGACATCACCAAGTCATATAATTATCATGCTATCTAAAGTCAATGTAAAGGAAAGAATTCTAAGAGCAGTGAGACAAAAGCAAGAGGTAGCTCCTAAAGGAAAACCTATCAGACTAACAGCAGGCTTCTCAGCAGAAAACTTACAAGACAGAAGGGATTGGGTTCCTATCTTTATTCTCCTTAAACAGAAAAACTTTCAGCCAAGAATTTTGTACCTACCAAAACTAAGTTTCCTAAAAAGTGAATAAACAAAGTATTTATCAGGCAAGCTCCTGCAGAGGGAATTTGTCAATACTATCCCAGCCCTACAAGACATCTTAAAAGGAGTTATAAATCTTTAAACAAGAGGTTGATGTGTATCAGAATAGAAACTCCTGAAAGCACAAAATTCACAGGACTTATAAAAATGGTAACACAATGAAGAAAATAAACTCACTAAGCAACAATCAACATGAAGACTGGAATAGTACCTCATGTGTCAATATTAACATTGAAACTGGTCTAAATGCTCCACTTAAAAGACATAGATTGGCATAATGGATGAAACATCAGAAACAAAATATATGCTGTATTCAGGAGGCATATCTAACGTGTAAGGATTCTTATAGACTCAAGGTAAAGGGGTGGAAAAATATTTTACACAAATGGAAACCACAAGTGAGTAGGAGTAGCTATTTTTATATAAAATAAAACAGCTATTTTTATATAAAATAAAAAATATATATATTATATATAAGGCAACAACAGCAAGATAATCCACAGACCCTTTCAAGGAGGTGGATTGCTGCTGCAGGCTCTGTGGGACAACCAAGGAACTCCAAAGACAAAGGACATAATCTCTTGGGTGCTACATGGCCCTGCCCATCACCTGATCCTCACTATACTAGTGCAACTGATGTGCTCTTGAAAGCACCACCTCCTCCCTGGAGGCCAACCAACACACACACAAAAAACCCAGTGCACTTAACAAAAATACAACCAAGAACCTTCACAGAGTCCATATCACTTCCCTGCTACCTCCACTGGAGCAGATGCTGTTATCCATGCCTGAGAGACCTGAAGACGGATCACATCACAGGACTCTTTGCACACACTCACTAGTACCAGCCCAGGGCCCGGTAGCTCTGCTGGGTGGCTAGACCCAGAAGAGAAATAATACTCATTACTGTTCAGCTGTCAGGAAGCCCCATCCCTAAGGGAAAGGACAGAAAAAGACATCATGGGAGCCTCCTGAAGGGCAAAAGAATCTGAACAGCAGCCCTTGAGTCCCAGATCTTCCTTCTGAAATAGTCTACCCAAATGAGAAGGAACTAGAAAAGTGATTCTGGTAATATGACAAAACAAGGTTCTTTAACACTCTCCAAAAGATCACACTAGCTTGCCAGTAATGGATCCAAACCAAGACAAAATCTCTGAATTGCCAGAAAAAGAATTCAGAAAGTCAACTAGTAAGTGAATCAAGGAGGTAAGAGAAAGGTGAAATCCAACTTAAAGAAATTATTAAAAAAAAAAGATACAGGATATGAATGGAAAAATCTCCAGTGAAATACATAGCATAAATAAAAAACAATCACAACGTCTGGAAATGAAGGACACACACACTTACAGAATTGCAAAATGCACTGGAAAGTCTCAGCAAGAGAGTTGAACAAGTAGAAGAAAGAATTTCAGAGCTTGAAAACAAGGCTTTTGATTTAATCCAATCTAACAAAGACAAAGAAAAAAGAATTTTAAAAAGGAACAAAGCCTCCAAGAAGTTTGGGATTATGTTAAATGACCAAACCTGAGAATAATTGGTGTTCCTGAGGAAGGAGAGAAATCTAAAAGGATGGAAAACAAATTTGAGGGAATAATTGAGGAAAACTTCCCCAGCCTTGCTAGAGATCTAGACATCCAAATACAAGAAGCTCAGAGAACACCTGGGACATTCATCGCAAAAGGTTCATCGCCTAGGCACATGGTCATCAGGTTATCTAAAGTCAATGTAAAAGAAAGAACCTTAAGAGCTGTGAGGCAAAAGCATCAGGTAACCTATGAAGGAAAACCTATCAGATTAACAGCAGATTTCTCAGCAGAAACCCTACAAGCTAGAAAAGACTGGTGTCCTATTTTTAGCCTCCTTAAACAAAACAATTATCAACCAAGAATTTTGTATTCAGTGAAACTAAGCTTCAAAATGAGGAAAGATACAGTGTTTTTCAGACAAATGCTGAGAGAATTTTCCACTACCAAGCCAGCACTACAAGAACTGCTAAAAGGAGCTCTAAATCTTGAAACAAATCCTTGAAATTACACCAAAATAGAATCTTCTTAAAACATAAATCTCACAACACCTATACAATGACAACACAATGGAAAAAAAAGGTATCAAGCAACAAATAGCACAATGAATACACTAGTGCCTCACATCTCAATACTAACATTGAATGTAAATGGTCTAAATGCTCCAGTTAAAAGATACAGAATGGCAGAATGGATAAGAATTCAGCAACCAAGTAGCTGCTGTCTTCAAGAGACTCACCTGACACATAAAGACTCACATAAACTTAAGGTAAAGGGTGGAAAAAGATTTTCCATGCAAATGGATACCAAAAGCAAGCAGGAGTAGTTATTCTTATATCAGACAAAACAAACTTTAAAGCAACAGCGTTAAAAAAGACAAAGAGGGACATTACATAATGATACAAGGGCTAGTCCCACAGGAAAATATCACAATCCTATGCACCTAACACTGAAGCTCCCAGATTTACAAAAACAATTACTACTAGACCTAAGAAATGAGATAGACAGCAACACAATAATAGTGGGGGACTTCAATACTCCACTGACAGCACTAGAGAGGTCATCAAGACAGAAATTCAACAAAGAAACAATGGACTTAAACTATACCTTGGAATAAATGGACTTAACGGATATTTACAGAACATTCTACTCAATAACTGCAGAATATACATTCTATTTATCAGCACATGGAACATTCTCCAAGGTAGACCATATAATAGGCAACAAAACAAGTCTCAACAAATTTAAGAAAATCAAAATTATAACAAGTACTCTCTCAGACCATAGTGGAATAAAATTGGAAATCAATTCAAAAAGGAACCCTCAAAGCCATGCATATATATGGAAATTAAATAACTGCTCCTGAATGATCATTTGTTTAACAATGAAATCAAGATGGAAATTAAAAATTTTTTTGAACTGGACAATAATAGTGATACAACCCATCAAAACTTCTGGGATACAGCAAAGGCAGTTCTAAGAGGAAAGTTCATAGTATTAAATGCCTACATCAAGAAGTCTGAAAGAGCACAAACGGATAATCTCAGGTAACACCTCAAGGAGCTAGAGAAACAAGAACAAACCAAATCCAAATCCAGCAGAAGAAAAGAAATAACCAAGATCAGAGCAGAACTAAATAAAATTGAAACAAAGAAACAAAAATACAAAAGATAAATGAAACAAAAAGCTGGTTCTTTGAAAAGATACAAGTGATAGACTATTAGTGAGATTAACCAAGAAAAGAAGAAAGAAGATCCAAATAAATTCAATTAGACGTGAAACAACAGATGTTACAACCAATACCACAGAAATACAAAGGATCATTCAAGGCTACTATAAGCACCTTTACTTCCATGAATTAGAAAAACTAGAGAAGATGGATAAATTCCTGGAAGTATACAACCCTCCTAGATGAGAACAGGAAGAAATAGAAACTCTGAATAGACCAATAACAAGCAGTGATATTGGAATGGTAATAAAAAGTTACCAAAACAGCAACAAAAAAGTTTAAGACCAGACAGATTCACAGCTGAATGCTATCAGACATTCAAAGAAGAATTGGTACCAATTCTATTGACACTGTTCCAAAAGATAGAGAAAGAGGGAATCCTCTTTAAATTATTCTATGAAACCAGTATCACCCTAATCCCAAAATCAGGAAAGGACATAACAAAAAAATAAAACTCGAAAACAATACCCCTTATGAACATAGACGCGGAGGTTGCTGTGAGCTGAGATCGTGCCACTGCACTCCAGCCTGGGCAATAGAGCAAGACTCAGTCTCAAAATGAAAAAACAAACAAAAACTCAAAAACAAACAAACAAACAAAAAACATAAATTGGGGAAATAACTGCTATTCAATAAATGGTGTGGGGGAAAATTGGATAGCCACATGTAGAAGAATGAAACTAGATACCTATCCCTCACAATATACAAAAATTGACTTCAGATGAATTAAAGACTTAAATCTAAGACCGGAAACCTTAAAAATTCTAGAAGAAAAACCTAGAAAAACCTCTTCTGGACATTGGCCTAGGCAAAGAATTTACGACTAAGACTCTAAAAGCAAATGCAACAAAAACGAAAATAAATGAATAAGACTTAATTAAACTAAAAATATTCTACACAGCAAAAGAAATAATTATCAGAGTAAACAGACAACCTACAGAATGGGAGAGAATATTTGCAAATTATGCGTCTAACAAAGGACTAATACCAAGAATCTACAAGGAACTCAAAGAACTCAGCAAGAAAAAAATGACGTCATTAAAAAGTGGGCAAAGGGCATGAAGAGACATTTCTCAAAGAAGATAAACACATGGCCAAGAAACGTGAAAAAATGGCCAGCCGGGTGTGGTGGCTCACGCCTGTAATCCCAGCACTTTGGGAGGCTGAGGCAGGCAGATCACAAGGTCAGGAGCTCGAGACCATCCTGGCTAACACGGTGAAACCCTGTCTCTACTAAAAATACAAAAAAATTAGCCAGGCATGGTGGCAGGGGCCTGTAGTCCCATCTACTCAGAAGGCTGAGGCAGGAGAATGGCGTGAACCAGGGAGGCAGAGCTTGCAGTGAGCCACGATCGCACCACTGCACTCCAGCCAGGGCAACAGAGTGAGACTCTGTCTCAAAACAAAACAAAACAAAAACAAACAAACAAAGAAGCTCAACATCCCTTATCAGGGAAACGCAAATTAAAACTACAATGAGACACCACCTTACCCTGGCCAGAATGGCCATTAATAAAAAGTCAATAAACAACAGAAGTTGGCAGGGATATGGTGAAAAAAGAATGCTTAGACACTGCTGGTAGGAACGTAAAGTAGTACAACCTCTATGGAAAACAGTATGGAGATTTCTCAAAGAACCAAATTAAATCTACCATTCAATCCAGCAATCCCACTCCTGGTAGGAAAGAAAAGAAGTCATTATATCAACAAGGCAACTGCACACATATGTTTATCACAGCACAATTTAAAATTGTAAATATATGGAATCAACCTAAGTGCCCATCAACTGATGACTAATGAAAATGAGGTATATATATTCCATGGAATACTACTTAACCATAAAAAAGAATGAAATCATGTTTTTTGCAGCAACTTGATGAAACTTGATGGAGGCCATTATTCTAAATGAATTAACTCAGGAATCAACAACCAAATACCACATGTTCTCACTTATAAATGGGAGCTAAGCTAAGAGTATGCAAAGGCATACAGGGTGGTGTACTGGACATTGGAGTCTCAGAAGTGGGAAGACTGAAGGGGAATAAAGGGTACAAAATTAATAGGATACAATGTATACTACTAAGGAGATGGGTGCACTAAAATCGTAGACTTCGCCACTATCCAATTCATCCATGTCATCAAAGACCATTTGTATCCTTAAAGCTATTAAAATTTAGAAAAAATTTTAAATATTTAATGTGTTTGAGAAATATACCAAACTTCACAAATATAACAAAATTGATATAATGGCATTAACAATGTCATGGAATACAGTTGAATTCACATCAAAGTTTTAACCAGGATACATAGATTAATTCCCAGTTTTGAACACCTACTGGCATCATGAAATAGCTTTATGAACTATTTTATGTCTCTGAGCCCCATCTGTTAAAGTGAGTAATAATATTTGCCCTACTTGTGAGAAGTTCAATTAGACAAGGTATATGCATTTTGCTAAGTATCAAGTATTATACAAATATAGAAACTATTATTATAATGTATTTCCTATGTCTTGTATTACCCAGGGAAGTCCAGGACAGAGGACAGAGTAAACACATTATATTAGGAATAATGAATTGAACCAGCTATGTAGGAAGAAAAAAGGAAAGAAAACAATTATAGCAAAAGAGGAAAGAAGAGAAGGGTTAAACTATACTAGAGAAAAAGGAAGGGAGAAGTGCACATTTGGGGGATTCCCCAAGAATGTCTGGGTGTTAATCTATCTCCATGGGGACAGGCCTGGCTGACCTGTGTTCAGCACCCTGCTGAACTCAGCTGGAATGCAGCAAGAAGGGACCTCAGGGCATGGTATCCATATGTGATTGCAGATATGGGGACAAGTTGGCTTTTACTCCAGATGCAATGGGAGTATTCCAGAAGAGGATCCATAACTCCTTCCCAGGAACCAGCAGGACATCCAGACCTGAGCTGGGTGAATGGAAAAAAAAAAAACAAAAAAAACAAAAAAAACAGAAGAAGTCTTTGCACTCATCTTTTAGGAGGCTGGCCTCTTTTTGAGTGTTGATGGGAGTCATAGAAGAGAGATCAGCCCTTCTACCTGCCTCTTGCTTAATCTACCCAGGACTTGGTGTGAGGGGAAGGGCCTCTCACTACCTTCCTGGGCTATCAGTCCTCATATAATTGACACGACACCTAGGACCCTGGTCAACACTTGCACATTTTCTAGTTAAAGGAACCATGGCTTTCTAGTGTGCTCTTTTGCTTTGAGAAGTTCAAGAGGCAATCCAGCTCTGGCAAAATACAAATAGCACAGTTATATTTCTCCTAAATGGCTACTAAACTGGCAAAATAAATGGATTAACTGCAGCAATATATGACAGGCAGGGCAGGGATGTTATTCTTGAGATAGAAAAAAATCATGTAGTGAGCTTCATATTTTCACCCAACTTTCTGCCTGGGAAACTTTCTAAAATGTTCTTGTGTGTTTCCTGGCACAGAGAACAGGAGCGGGTTAAGGGAATGACCTTGAGGCTAACTATAATGGATGGAATTTATGAGATAGAGTGCAAGTGGGATGGAAGTTACATAGAAAAAGAGCCACAGAAATCTAGGAAGGGGGCCCCTCAGCTCTTTGCTGAATACAAAACTGTGAATGAGCAGATTGAGGCCTAAGAGGCCGAGGGATGAATGAAAATACTTGAGGTTTCCAGGAATGGGAGATGCTGGAATCCATACCCAGCAGAGTAGCGAGGCCTCGCTGAACATGCCGAGCATCCGGGCTAGACCCCAGAGAGCGCCTTAGCAGGAAGGAGCTGCCCAGACCCACCCTAACACAGCCTGAACAAACCTCAGCAGGATCAGGGTGAGCCTCCATGAAATGAACTGCCTGTCCGAAAAAACTCAGCACTCTTTCATGGGAGACTATATAATAGAGACTCAAAATATATCATCTGTAATACCTGTCACCCAATTAAGAAAATGTTTACTAAGGCTGGAATCAGGGCCAAGCAAGGGAGGCACTAGTCTCAGGTACATGTTTAATGGGCGGCCAGAAATACTGAGCACTGAAGAGAAAAATAAATGTCTTAATTCAAAATTAATGCAAAAAATCAATGAGCAAAATATTACAATTTTAAATAGGATCAGGATTATTGTTTTTTCTTTTTGCCTCAGGTTCTAATTTGGCCCAACACAGAACTTCTAGGGATACAAAGAAAAAAAGTGACATTTTTTTCATTTTTAAATCTCTTTAAAAAGGTGATTGGGTAAAAGATAATAATGTATTTGAGATTTATAATATATGTAGAAGTAAAAGGAATATGAACAACAGTGAAAGGGAAGAATGAGGGAAATTGAATTATATTGCTCTAAAATTTTCACATTATATAATGAAATGGTTTCACATTATATAATGAAATGGTATAACATTAATTCAAAGTAGGCTGTGATCATTTAAAGATATATAGTGCAATCCCTAGAGCAACCTGAAAAAAAAAATGAAGAAAGACTCGTCACTAAAAACCAGTGGAGGAGATAAAAAGGAATATTAAAATTGCTAGATTAATACAAAAGAAAGCAGGAAAAGAGAAAAAAAGAGAGTGAAAAACAGTACAGGGAAGCCCCCGACCCCACCCCAAGATTCCAAACTCCTTCTGTACCTGCCCTACGTAATCTTCTCCCATCGATTGCGGGCAGAACCTATGAATCCGATGAGCCATCATCCCCATGATTATGTTACATTACATGACAAAAGAATTAAGATCCCTAGTCAGTCAATTTTGCATTGATGAAAAAATAGATTTTAGGTTAGTAATTCTAACCTGAAAACCTAACCATAGGAAACAATACAAGAAAAAATAGCTGACTTTCTCCTTCTATCCTGGAAGAAAACAGAGCCAAATAGGGAATGGGCATATCTGGGGTCTGAGGGTGGCTTCTAGTCGCTGAGAACAACCTTCAGTTGACAGCCATCAAGTAAACAGGAACCTCAGTCAAACAACACAAGAAATTGAATTCTGTATACAACTTGAATGAACCTGGAAGGGCACCCAAACTCAGGATGAGACTGTATTCCTGGCTAACATCTTGATTTTAGCTTTGTAGGACTCTGACAAGAGAACCCAGATACCCTATGCCTGGACTTTGATCTACATAAACTGAAATAATGATTGTTGTTTTAACCCACTAATTTTGTAGTACTGTATTAAGTAGCAAAAGAAAAGTAATACACAAACATCAATTATAAGAAAACTAGAGCAACTATATTAATATCACACAAAATAGACTTCAGTACAAACCCCTCACAAATTGGGGGTTGGTAAGAAGGTATTGGGAACTCTCTGTACTTAACACTAAATGTTCAAGTAACTCAAAATTTCTTTTCTTTCTTTCTTTTTTTTTTTTTTTGTGAGATGGAGTCTCCCTCTGTCACCCAGGCTGGAGTGCAGTGGCTTGATCTCGGATCACTGCAAGCTCCGCCTCCTGGGTTTACACCATTCTCCTGCCTCAGCCTCCTGAGTAGCTGGGACTACAGGTGTCTGCCACCACGCCTGGCTAATTTTTTGTATTTTTAGTAGAGACGGGGTTTCACCGTGTTAGCCAGGATGGTCTCGATCTCCTGACCTCGTGATCCGCCCACCTTGGCCTCCCAAAGTGCTGGGATTACAGGCATGAGCCACCACGCCCAGCCTCAAAATTTCTTTAAAATGTCTGTTAGTTATTTTTAAAACTATGAAATATAAAATAACATAATTAAAAGGATAAATGGACAAATCTATAATTATAGTTGAAGATACTTAATACTCTTTCCACCAGGATTGATTGAATAAGGAGAAAAAAATTACTAAGAAAATAGATTTGAATAACACTTAACAAACAGCATAGTCTGTTTATAGAACTCTAAAACCAACAATTTAAGATTGTACATTCTTTTCAAGAGCATTCACTAAGAGAGAACATAAACTTTCAGTTACAGTTGTCCCTCAGTATCCACAAGGAAGTAGCTCCAGGATTCTCGATCCCAAAATCTGCAGATTTATAACAGGCTCAAGTGCCTGTTATAAAATGGCTTTGTATTTACATACAACCTATGCACATCCTCCCATATACTCTAAACCATCTCTACATCTCTACTTACAATACTTAATACAATGTAGATGATATGTAAATAATTGTTGCACTATACTGTTTTTCTATTTGTATGATTTTTTTTTTTTCAGACAGTCACGCTCTGTCGGCCAGGCTGGAGTGCAGTGACACGATCTCAGCTCACTGCAACCTCTGCCTCCCGGGCTCAAGCAATTCTCCTGCCTCAGCCTCCCAAGTAGCTGGGATTACAGGGGTGCACCACCATGCCCGGCTAATTTTTGTGTTTTTAGTAGAGACGGGGTTTCACCGTGTTGGCCAGGCTGGTCTTGAACTCCTGACCTCAGGTAATCCACCTGCCTCGGCCTCACAAAGTGCTGGGATTACAGGCATGAGCCACTGTGCCCGGCCTTCTATTTGTATGATTTTAATTGTTGAATTGTTTGATTTTTTTTGTTTTAAAATTTTATTTATTTATTTATTTTTGAATATTTTTGATCTGTGGCTGGTTGAATCTGTGGATGCAGAACCCTGGGATCCAGAGGGCCAACTGCACACTTCTAGATAGATGGGTAGTTCCCACTGGAACAAAAACATCTTTGAGAGAAAGTTTTAAAAGTTGAAAATGTCCCCAAAAAATCACTTAAAGGGACCGGAGAGTGAGAAAAGCAGACTGGTTGTGGAAGAAAGCTGTCGTATGGAAAAACAGAACCACACGGAGCAATTAATTATGCTGTTTTCATAGCTTTTGGTCCAAAAGTAAACTGAAATCAACACCATGTTTGGCAGCTAAATCTTTGATTAAAAACAAACAAAACGCAAAATTTCCACATGAAAGAGAAGACAGAGGTCACAACAACTGTAATTGCTGGAAAGTGAGGCAGAAACAGAAAAAGACAGCAAGAGTGAAGGAGACTCAAATTCTGCGCATAAACTCCACCAAATCTCTAGCTCACTCCGGGCTCGTGCAGGCATGAGGCAGACAGCAACTAAGGATAAAGGAACACCAGTGAAATTTCACCACTTTCCAGGAGAAAGCTTGAAGTTCAAGTTGAAGCAAGTTAGTTGCCTTAAAAAAAAATCCACAACGTATTATTGAGAAAAGTAAATATCAATACTTTCCAAAGCTATTTATAAAAAATACAGTGCTTAATAGGGTGCCATCTGGATTTTTTTTAACAAAAACTGACTGTTTCTAATACCAATATAGACTTGAAAAGGCACCAGAATAGTCAAACCAATACTGAAAAATAGAAACAAACTTGGGAAAATTCGCACTTCGCAATTTCAAAACTTACTCTAAAGCCACGGTAATAAAGACAGTGTGGTGCTGGTAAGGGAGGAACATGTAGATCAGTAGAATACTATTAAGAGTGTGGAAATAAACTCTTTGTTTATGGTCAATTTTTTAAATAAATGCGCCAACACAGTGCAATGGGAAAAAATGGTCCGTTCAATAAATGATGCTCATGTTGTATTGTTTATAAATAAACAATAAAGAATATTTATTTATTTTTCTTTTCTTTTCTTTTTTTTGAGATGGAGTTTTGCTCTTGTTGCCCAGGCTGGAGTGCAATGGTGCGATCTCGGCTCACTGCAACCTCCACCTCCCAGGTTCAAGCAATTCTCCTGCCTCAGCCTCCCGAGTAGCTGGGATTACAGCAGTGTGCCACCATGGCCAACTAATTTTTTGTATTTTTAGTAGAGACGGGGTTTCACCATTTTGGCCAGGCTGGTCTCGAACTCTTGGCCTCAAGTGATCCACCTGCCTTAGACCCCCAAAGCACTGGGAATACAGGCATGAGCCACCATGCCCGGCCTCAATAAATGATACTTATAATAAACAAATACTGTTTATAAACAACACAACAATCATAAATAATACAAACAAAAACAATACAGTGTAACAACTATTTACATAGCATTTACATTGTATTAGGTATTACAAGTAATCTAGAGATGATTGAAAGTCT
Source organism: Pan paniscus (assembly GCF_029289425.2). Classification (NCBI taxonomy): domain Eukaryota; kingdom Metazoa; phylum Chordata; class Mammalia; order Primates; family Hominidae; genus Pan; species Pan paniscus. The sequence continues at coordinate 46,528,742 of NC_073262.2, forward strand.
ACTTGTAGATCTATTGTCTAATATCTACATGCAAGATAATTAATTTATGCCCCTTCCTGATAGCATACAAAAAAATTAATTCAAAATGGACCATAGATCTAAAGGTAAAAACTAAAGCTATAAATCTCTTAGGAAAAAACATAGGAGTAAATATTCATGATCTTGAATTAGGCAATGGAATCTTGGACGTGACCAAATAAAATAAAATAAAAAAGATAAATTTGGACTTCATAAAAAAACTACACTACAAATGACATCACAAAAAGAGTAAGAAGATAGTTCACAAGATGGTAGAATATTTGTAAATGACATATTTGATAAGGGGCTTGTACCCAGAATATATAAATAATTTTTAGAAGTCAGTAAGAAAAACATCTCAAAAAAATTGAAAACCAAAACATGGTAGTATTTACCTAAGGATAGAGACAGAGATAAAAGGATTAAACTGAAAGTCTAGAAATAGACTCACAGATACATGGGCAACTGATTTTTGGTGAAGGTACCAAGGCAATTCAAAAGGATAGTCTTTTCAGTAAGTGGGGCTGATCATCCATAAGATTAAACAAACCAACCAACCCACCGTGACCCTTACCTTACATCATACACAAACATTAACTTGAAATGAATCATGAACCTAAGTGTAAATCCCAAAAACAAAATATTTCTAAAAGAAAGCATAGGAACATATCCCTAGCATTGGTTTGGGCAGATTATTGAATTGCACAAACACATGAACAATAACAAAATTTGGGTGCTATTTGTGTCCCTGTAAAGTTTGCACATTGAAACCTAATTCCCAATGTGATAGTGTTAGTAGGAGAAACCTCTGGGAGGTGATGGAATCCTGTGGGTGAGCCCTCGAGAATGGCACTGTTCTTATGAAAGAGGTCCCAGGAGCCATCTTGCCTCAGGCCACCCTGGGAGGACGCAACGGGAAGGCACCATTTATGAACCTGAGAGCCCTCCCCAGACACCAAATCTGCCGGTGCCTCGGTCTTGGACTGCCCAGCTCTGCAATTGTGAGCAATACATTTATGTTGTTTATAAGCCACTCTATTTATGGTATTTTTGTTGTAATACCCTAAACAGAACAAGACAATTGCCTTTCGGCAAATTAAAAGCTTATTTGAAGGACATTTTTTATTGTTTTTTCTTGTATGCATTTAAGGTATACAAAATAATGTTTTGATATATGTATATATAGTGAAATTATTACTATAGTCAAACAAATGAACACATCCATGATGCTACACGGTTTCTTTTTGGGTTGTATGTGTGGGTAAAGTATGTCAAATGTACTCTCTTAGTAAATTTCTAGTCTATAATACCATATTATTAATGATAGTCCCCATGCTGTACATTATTATTACTATTTTGTTTTATTTTATTATTTTTTTTAGACTGAGTTTCACTCTGTTGCCCTGGCTGGAGTGCAGTGGTGCAATCTTGGCTCACTACAACCTCCGCCTCATGGGTTCAAGCGATTCTCCTGCCTCAGCCTCCCGAGTAGCTGGGATTACAGGCATGTGCCACCATATCCGGATAATTATCATGCTGTATACTCGATCTCTAGATTTATTTATAATAAGAAACTGAGATTTTGTACCCTTTGACCTCCATCTCCCATGACCTCCCACCTTGACCCCAAATAACCACTGTTTTGCTCTGTTGCTACGTATTTGAGTTTTTCTTTTCTTTTTTTTTTCCCTCTCTTTTAGATTTTACATGTAAGTGAAATCATGCAGTATTTTTCTGTGTCTGGCTTATTTCACCTAGCATAATGTGAAAGGCACTGTTAAGAACATTAAAGATAAGTTAGTTTTATAGAAAATATTTGCAAAAACACACAGCTGATAAAGATTCATGTTCAGACTATATAAAGAACTCTTACAATTCAGTTGGAAAATTACAATTGTTCGATAAAAATGTTAGCAAAGATTTGAATAGAAAGTTAAGGAAAAGACATATAGATAGCAAATAATAACATGAAATGAGTCTCAAAGTTACTATTTGTCAGGGAAATGTAAATTAAAATAGCATATAACACAACATACCACTATAAGCCTCCTAGATGACTAAATTTTAAAAGATGAACAATATCAAATATTACTGAGGATTCATGGAAACTGTAATTCTTATGTGTTGCTGATGAGAATGCAAACAGTATAACTATTTGGAAAACAAATTAGCTTTCTTTTTCTTTTTCTTTTTTTTTGAGTTGGAGTTTTTGCTCTTGTTGTCCAGGGTGGAGTGCAGTGGTGCCATCTCGGCTCACTGCAACCTCTGCCTCCCGGGTTCAAGCGATTCTCCTGCCTCAGCCTCCCAAAATGGCTGGGATCACAGGCACATGCCACCACACCCGGCTAATTTTTTTGCATTTTTAGTAGAGATGGGGTTTCGCCATGTGGGTCAGGCTAGTATCCAACTCCTGACTTCAGGTGATCTGCTTGCCTTGGCCTCCCAAAGACCCAAAGAGCTGGGATTACAGGCGTGAGCCACCGCACCAGGGCAAATTTTTTAAAATAAAGTTAAAACTTACACTTATCATATGTTCAAAATATCTCCCTCCCAGATATTTAACCTAGAGACCAAAAAACATGTGCCAATTAAAGACCTCTATGCAAACATTTATTAAGAAGTTTATTCATGGCTGGGCGCGGTGGCTCACGCCTGCAATCCCAGCACTTTGGGAGGCCGAGGCGGGCGGATCACGAGGTCAGGAGATCGAGACCATCCTGGCTAACACGGTGAAACCCCGTCTCTACTAAAAATACAACAAAATTACTCGGGAGGCTGAGGCAGGAGAATGGCGTGAACCCGGGAGGCGGAGCTTGCAGTGAGCCGAGATCACGCCACTGCACTCCAGCCTGGCCGACAGAGCAAGACTCCATTTCAAAAAAAAAAAAAGAAGAATAAGTTTATTCATAATACCCCAAGAGTACAGGTACAGTGAAAACACCATGAATGTACTTCACTTCCTGAATATAGAAACAAATTGTAGTATGTCTATCCATACAATAAAATACTATTCATCAATTAAAAGTATAAACTATTGATATCTGTAACAACATAGATGAATTGCAAGAGTATCCCATTGAGTGCAGGAAGACAGAAAGGAAAAATCACATTCTCTTTGAATACATTTGTCTAAAGCTAAAAAAAGGCAGAACCATCTTTGGGAATAGAAACCAGACTAGTAGTTGCCTTACAGGAGGTGGCTGAGATTGAATGGTAAGGGGGTACCATGAGGGAACGTTCTGTGTAATTAAAATAAACTTTTAAAGTATTATTACTATTTTTTCTTTTTTTGAGACGGAGTCTTGCTCTGTCCCCCAGGCTGGAGTGCAGTGGCGTGATCTTGGCTCACTGCAAGCTCCGTCTCCTGGGTTCATGCCATTCTCCTGCCTCAGCCTCCCGAGTAGCTGGGACTGCAGGCGCCCGCCACCACGCCGGGCTAATTTTTTTGTATTTTCAGTAGAGATGGACTTTCACCGTGTTAGCCAGGATGGTCTTGAACTCCTGACCTCGTGATCCACCCGCCTCGGCCTCCCAAAGTGCTGGGATTACAGGCATCAGCCACCGCCCACCGCGCCCGGCCAAACTTTTTAATTATAATAGCTTCATAATAGGTTGTGGATTATAGAGGTATATGCATTTGTCAAAATACATAAAACTATGCACTTTAAATGCTAACGTCTCTCTGTAGCACATAGGCATACCCTATTTTATTATGCTTCCCAGACATCGTGCTTTCCAAATTAAAGGCGTGCAGCAACTCAATGGAGCAAGGCTATGGACACCATTTTTCCAATACCATGAGCTCATTTGGTGTCTCAGTGTCACATTTTGGTAATTCTATCAATATTTCTAACATTTTCATTATGATTATATCTGTTATGGTGATCTGTGATCAGTGATCTCTGATGTTACTGCTGTCATTGTTTTGGGGCGCCACAAATCATGCCCATATAAGGTGGTAAACTTAGTTGATGACTACTTCACCAACCATCTGATCCTCTGTTCCTTTCTCTCTCCTAGGGCTTTCCTATTCCCTGAAGCACAACCATGTGGCAATTAGGCTTACTAACCTATAACCCTACAATGGCCTGTACATGTTCAAGGGGAAGGAAGTCGCAGGTCTCTCACTTTAAATCAAAAGCTAGAAGTGATTTAGTTCAGTGAGCAGATTGTGTCAAAAGCCGAGATAGACTGAAAGAGAGGCCTCTCGTGCCAAAATTAGCCAAGTTATGAATGTAAAGGAAAAGTTCTTGAAGGAAATTAAAAGTGCTACTCCAGTGAACACCAGGAATGATAAGAAAGTGAAACAACCTTATTGCTGAGAGGAAGAAAGTTTGAGTGGTCTGGATAGAGGACTGACCCAGAAGTCTAATCCACAGCAAGACCCTCAATGTCAAGACAAGACCTTCCACCGGCAAAAAAATTACGACTTGCTGAAGGCCCAGATGATCGTTAGCATTTTTGAGCAATAAAATACCTTTAGTCAAGCTAGGTGTATTGGTATTTTAGGTATAAGGCTACTGCACATTTAATAGACTACAGAATGGTGTAAATAAAACTTTTATATGCACTAGGAAGCCAATAACTTTATGTGACTTGCTTTAATGTGATATTGTCTTTATTGTGGTGGTCTGGAATGCCCGCAATAGCTCCAAGTTATGCCTGTACCTCCACAAAAACGAAAATATTCCAAAAAAGAAGACTGACTTTTATCACTCTGTAATTACAAGTAAACTTGCATATACTTTAAATAGTACTACATGCTTAGTCTTAAGAAACAATTTTTTTTTAACCTAAAAATAAAATCACAGCAGAGTTCGTCCTGGGATTGAACACATTATTTCTTCACAAGTACAAATACCAGATTGCTTGAAGTGCCATTTTATCTTGCTGGACCACTGGGCACCCAGCCTGTGTGCAGAGCCCGCTAGAGCTGGTGAACACCCGCGCTGTGGCCTAGCTCCCACTCCCTGGGTGGGATGGCTGCATGAGACAGGACACCTCGAAAGGCCTCCAGAGTGACTCCTTTGGGATGCTAACTGGTGGGAACACCTCGAGGAATTGTTTCACCCCCACTCGTCTTTCAGACATGCCTGGAGAAAATGATAAAGACCTTTCTGAGGGCCCTAGGAGCCCATAGCTATCTTGGAGGAGCACAGAAGGAAGGGAAGAAAGAATTCCTCAGATTTCCAAGAAGAAACTTATGTGGGCAGCCATTGTTAATACAGTGAATTACATGATATGGAAATGAATTCTCCAGCTAAGGGGCTAAGGGAGGTGGGAGAGAGGGTCCTTCGGAGAATCCTAACTCTGCACCTGTGGAGGCAGGGACCATGGCTTTTTCATCTGTGTGATGCAGATTGGCCTCCTGAGCAGCAGTGATGGATTGCCTGTAGCGCCTTCAGAGTGGCAGAGACTCAGAGGCCTTTTAGTGAGTACTCAGAAGAGTAGCTGACCTGAGGGGTGGCTCAAATCTCGTTTGTGACATGGTGGAAAATGAGCAAATAAGTGACTGAATTAATGCACAGCCACCAAAACAAAGCAAAGAAGTTGGTCTGAACTGACTTCCTGTCTCCTTTCATAGTTGTTATTCCATATTTCAGCCCAGGTGTCACATCCAGCCACCCTTCCATAAACAAGCCATTCATGTCTCTTTGCCCCTCCCCACCCAGTCTTTCACCACCTGTAAAATGGAGCCGCGCTTCACCTGGGTTCAGACACATTAAAGATGCTCCTCATGACAGTCACTGAGTTCAGCCGGGTGAAATGGTCAATATCCTACTATTATTGACTTAGAACAATTATGTTGTAGTATTTCACGTAATACAATTAGTGTCATGATCATTTTCTACCATGTTTTGCTGGCCTGTGGTTAACAGGAGGCACAGTTAAAGCCCTCAGTCAATGTCAGCCTACGGTCTGAAAACCCCATGGAGGCAGGGATTGTGGTCTGTTTTGTTCACTGATGCAGTTCCAGTGCTGGGCATGCTTAGTAAAAAGCAGCTTAGTGCAGGAGTCCCCCCCACCATCTGCAGGAGATACCTTTCAAGACCCTTGGCGGATGCCAGAAACTACAGATAGTGCTAAATCCTGTATATATTTTTTCTTTTATAAACATACCTATGATAAAGTTTAATTTATAAATTGGGCATGATAAGAGATTAACAGTAGCTAATGATAAAATAGAACAATTATAACCACATGCCAACATCACTAATGTTGCACATTGGGGCCACTATTAAGTAAAATAAGGGTGACTTGAACACAAGCACCACGATACCACGATAGTGGATCTGATAACAAAAAGCACTACTTGGTGAATGACAGGCGGGCAGTATCTACAGCACAGGTAGCCTGACAAAGGGATGAGTCATGTTTTGGGCGAACGGAGGGAAACTATTTAATATGTAATTACACTACTCAGAATGGTGCACGATTTAAAAATTATGAATTGTTTATTTTTGAAATTTTCCATTGAATATTTTCAGATCATGGTGAACTGTGGGTTAACTGAAACCATGGGAAGCAAAACTGCAGAAACCACAGATAAGGGGGGTTTATGGTGTCGGTTTTCCCCCACAAAGCCCCTCAAATCTATTCACAAATTGTTTTAAAAACTACTTTTAGCCTGACCAACATGGTGAAACCCCGTCTCTACTAAAAATACAAAAATTGGCTGGGCGTGGTGGTGCACCTGTAATCCCAGCTACCCAGGAGGCTGAGGAAGGAGAATCGCTTGAATTCGGGAGGTGGAGGTTGCAGTGAGCCGAGATCATGCTACTGCACTCCAGCCTGGGTGACAGGAGTGAAACTCTGTCAAGAAAAAAAAAACCCTACTTTTGACAAGTATGAGTTGTTACAGTTTTGTGAAGACCTTGGAGTTATTAACATAAAAACGCAAAAATTCGGACACATTTCCTCTCCCTGAGTAAAGTCTGAGGTCAAATCAAAAATTTCTTTTAAAAAATAATGCCATAAAATAGAATATGAAGTGAATGCAAACCACTAATGGCACCAGGTAGCTGATGTGTTTCCCAGGGACATATCGTGGCATAGAGGAGCCTGAGAGCCATGGCTCATGACTGGTGGAGGCATTCCCAGGCGTGTGCAGGGACCTCATCTCAGAATTTTCTCCTCAAGGTTCTCCTGACAGTAAAGTGGCAGTTTTATCCTTTTAAAAAGCTACTTATCTGAATTGTGCATTTTACTCCAGTATATATCTCAGATGGTCTTAATATAAAAATAATGCACTTCTCACATTTCTTTGAGTAAGACACTCACGAGAGATGAGCCTCACACCTCACCTGTGGCTCTGCACTTGCGGGGCACCTTGCCTCTCACCTGTGGGAAAGCACAGGCCTAGGGACTTAAGGAGAAGCAATTTTCTTCTCCTCACAGTTTTCTTTCTTTTCTTCTTCTTCTTCTCCTTCTCCTTCTTCTTCCTTCTTCCTTCTTTCTCCTTCTTCCTTCTACTCCTTCTTCCTTCTTCTCTTCCTCTTCCTCTTCCTCCTCTTCTTCTTCTTCTCTTTTTTTTTTTCTTGAGATGGAGTCTCTCTCTGTTGCCCAAGCTGGAGTGCAGTGATGCGATCTCAGCTCACTGCAACCTCCACCTCTCGGGTTAAAGTGATTCTGCTGCCTTAGCCTCCCAAGTTGCTGCAATTACAGGCATCATCCACCATGCCCAGCTAATTTTTGTATTTTTAGTAGAGACCAGGTCTCACCATGTTACCCAGGCTAGTCTCAACCTCCTGACCTCAGGTGATCTGCCCACTTTGGCCTCCCAAAGTGCTGAGATTACGGGCTTAAGCCTGGAGGAGGAGGCCTGGCCTCCTCACAGTTTTCTATCAGTCAATCTGATGTCTGGGAATATGCTTCTTCCTCCGTTAACCATGTGTGAAGTGTCTGTTCCACGCCTGCCATTCAATTCTGTAGCCTGGGTTATATGAAGCCAGCACATGCTCCTGTACTTAATGAATTTTACTGCTTTGGTAGGAAGACACAATATAAATATGTAGAGGAAACAGAGAAATCATTTAGTGACAGTAAAATCCAACACAGAGCAAATCTGTCAAATAAATGAGATATATAAATGTTTGAAGGATTTCAGATTAAAAATAGGACGATTGCCTGGTTAGAGAGTACTTGGAGGTAGCTGGATGACAGATTGAAGACTCTTGGAGAAGGCGGGATTGGCAAGGGAAAGGAGACAGAAGAAGATGGGCTGCAGGAGCCACGCCCCACACAGGGGTGGGACGGCCAGGGGAGGGCTCATGGCAGCGGCTTCGTTCATCCCCTTCACTGCTGTCCAGTCTCCACAATTCACCATGTGACCAGAGATGGAGACAGTGTCACTGCCCTGAACCCTTATGGCACACAGGACAGCTGCTCACACTCCTGAGCCCAGGTATTCCAGTAGCAAACCGAGCCTCCACCCCACTCAGCTGCCCTGCGATTTGACAAGGCAGTGTCACTGATCTCACCTCAGCTGCCTGTCAGTCAACCGTTAACCAAGCCACTCATGTCAACCCCAGCCTCCCAGACAGACAGCACAAGTTAGGCATCACAGTTGTTCCTGACCTCACATCTGCATTAGGCACACACCAGACCTTCCTTCTGAAAACTCTCCACCTCTTCCTTGTTTAGGACATCATGGATCTTTCGAGATTCTGCCCTTGGGCTGAGCAAGGTGCAGGTCACCCTGTGCTTGTTTCAGGCCACCGTGCTCAGGCCCTCAGGGACTGGCTGTGGAATAATACCATGTGTTATTATGTGTTCTGACTGCCTATTAGCGTGTGCCTCCACCACTGCATGTAAACTCAGTGAGGCAGTGGCTGGGTCTGATGTCCTTGCACCACCTGGTACCTAACAGCGTCCACCACCTGGGACCGACTGGAAAGGCCCCCAGTAGGGCAGCCTAGAGAATGAAAATGCCGTGGGCAGGGATCACTGTCTGTGGTTTGCTGATGTATTCTCAGTGCCAGGGATTAGGCACCTGCTCAGTAACTGTTTGCTAAATGAATGAATGGCTGCCTGGAGGGAAAAATCAATACGTATTGAGAAAAGGATTAAAAAGAGAAAGAAGGAGAAGCTGAGGGGAGGTTGTGTTCTTCCCGTTTAGATCATGCAAACACATCCTCCTTGAATGCTGCCACTGTCAGGCCCTCCGAACCCTCACTGTTCCGAGAAACCAAACCTCTACCCCACCACAGGCCATTGGAATCACAGCATTTGACTAATTGCCTGAAAAAGCCAATACCCCATTCACTCTCTTGTTTACTGAATCACGTAGCCTATAATTTTTCTTCATCGACACCCCCAATGGATCTAAGGAGAATATTGTGAACTCTATCCAGGGATTTCTAAACTGTGTAGCCTGTGCTATGAATTTTTGCTTTCATGCTTTAAGAAATAAGTCAAACAAGAGTAAGTAAATCCAGTGTCTTCAGGCTGCCACCCCATGAGACCTCAGCCCTCAGCAACTCTGGACTGGAGAAGATGGCGAGAAACATGCACCCATCTCAGATGAGGGCCTGGGTGTGGGGCTGGGTTCCCAGGAGCTGGGATAAGAATGTAAATGCTCCAGCTGTCAGAGCAGGAAGGATGAAGGAAGGAAAGTCTGTTGCCAGAGCTCAGGTTCAAGTTCTGGGGCAGCACTCTCATGCCTCAACATCCATGCATGCACCCCACAAGCACTTACTAAGCACCTCCTAAGTACCAGGCCCATGCTTGGCAGTTAGTGCATGTGGGCTGCAAATTCTGACAAAGTAAAAGCTGAAATAGAGGTTGAAGGTGGCAGGCAGAATCATGCCCCTCCAGAGATGCCCATGCTGTAATCCCCAAAACATGTGAATATGCTGCTTTACATGGCAAAAGAGACTTTGCAGATGTGATACTGTTATGGACCTTAGGATGGGCAGATTATCATGGATTGCCCAGTTGGGCACAGTTTAATAAAATGAGTCCTTGAAAGCTGAGGACCTTCCTTGGCTGTAGCCAGAAACATGGAATATGCCAAAGATTCAACTTTCCCTTGATGGCTTGGAGGATGGAGGAAGGAGCCACAAGCCACAGAACGTGGCGACTTCCAGAAGCTGGAATGGTCCTCAGCTCACAGCCAGCAAGAAAATGCAGCTCAGTTCTATAACCCCAAAGAAATGAATGTGGTCAGCCACCCACATGAGCGGGGAAAGGGATCCTCCCCTAGGGCCTCCAGGAAGGAATGGAGCCCTGCTGATATCAGCACGGCAGCCTGGTGAGAACAATGTTGGACTCCTAGCCAACAGAACTGTAAGATAATAAATTTGTGTTGTTTTAAGCCACTACATTTGTGATAATTGGTTATAACAATGATAGAAAACTATCACTGGAACCAAAAATTCAAAAATAAGTATAAACAAAATCAAATCAGCAGCAGTTGACAATTGGTAACCCTTACCCTAACCCTTGTTAAACACTCTCTGGAACTTGACGCTGTCCGTCCTGGGTGCTGATGCATGACATAGACACGGGAGCAGAAGAAGACTGAGTGCTGGGTGGACACACATACCCGTCAGAAATGTTCATCTTTTTCCCAGTCTCTGAGGATCCTGTTCTTTGTTATGATCAGAGTAGAGCAGAGAAGAAAAAAATAGTGGAGTTAATGAGAAATAAAGCAAAATGGGTGTAGAATTTGCAGCAGCCAGCAGAGATCAATTCAAAGCAATGATGAGGCAAAACCAGCCCTTCTCCCACACAAGTGCTGGTTTCTAAGGCTGCAGTTCTTAACGCTGGTTGCAAATTAGAAATACCTGGGGAGCTCAAGATAAAAAACAAAACAAAACTGAATCTCATGTTCTATGCCTTAGGGACTGTGATTTAGTTGGCCTGGCCTAATGCTCAGGGACAGGTATTTTAAAAAGTCTCTGGGAATGATGTTTGAATGCAGCCGTGGTTGAGGATTATTTTGGGGGTAGGGGATATGGGTGTCTGGTGTCTGATCCTTGAACTTTAAAGAGATTTTATATAAACTAAAGGTAGATGAAGGTCAATGTAGGAAATCTGGAGAATAAGATATGATTGACTGGAAAGAAACCTTAGCCCGGGGAAGACTAGGTTTGGAGGCCTAGGGCAGGAAAACAGGAGGCAGACGGGAAAAGGGGTCAAGCTGCTGTTTGCCATAGCTGGGTCTGCTCCATGGATGCACGCCAACACACCAGGACAATGCACACAGCAGAAACAGGCACCTGCCCTGCATCCTAAAACTATCCCCTTGTCCTTCCCTTTCCCAGTTCCACCCCTCCGCTCTTGGGACTCTGGTGTTTTGGCTGTGCCTTGCTCCTGGCCACTCAACAGATAATCCTGATTTGAGCTTGATCCCTGCCTGACCTTGACCTGCTGCTCACATCCTCCCAGACACAAAAAGTTCAGGGCTCCTCTCTATGCCTTTCCTGCAGGAGAAAATTGGGCACTGGGCATGGTTTCATAATGGTTTCATGCAAAAAAAAATTATTAAATTATGTGCTCCTGATAAATGCAAAATATTTAGCAAAACTGTTAAAATGGACCAAGCTCCAAATTCTTTTACTAGTTGATATGGCTAAAAAAAAAAAAAAAAAAAAAAAAGCTTAGGATCAATTGCTTCTGAGACCCACAGCAATTTAGGAGATATAATCACTTTCACTCATTCACTCTCTCACCCCAGAAGTGCCCAAGAAGCTAATATGTGTGCTAGATATGTGCCAATGTGCTTATGGACTAGACAAACACGGAACTTGTGCTGGGGAAACTGACCATGGGATTCCCATGTGCTGTGGTAAGCTTCAAGCCAGGGAAGTACAGAATGCTGTGGAAGACTTCTCCAAAAACACAAGTGTGAGCCAAGTTCAACATTGGAGGGTCAGGCTGAACCTAAGGCTCTTAGATAAGAAGTCTTAATAAATTACCCAACATCTATTTTACCTATAAGAAAACTCAGGTTCAGAGCAGGAATGTTGCCCAAGGTAACCCAGAAAGTTGAAAAGTCCTAAGCCCATGATGTTTCTACCATATCACAATATATCTCCTGCAGAGCTGCTGCGGGGAGCATTTGGTTCAGCAGTTCCCCCTTACACTGTGCTGCTTTCTGTAGGAGGGAAACAGGGCAGAGCAGGGTCCGTAACATCAACTCCTTGACCACCCCCGCTCCCCAGCATTCACGGGGCTTTGCAGCCCATGGCAGGGATAACCAGACAGAACATGGTATCTGGAATGTTATTTCTACTATTAGAAAAGAAATCTAAGCTTCACCCTGGATGAGGGTGGGTTAACAGAGACTGTGGGAATTTGAAGGGAAGCAGGTGTCAGATCTCTGTGACCTATGAAAGATCTGGGCAGGGACAAGGGTCATGGGGCAGGACTCTGGATACAGCCCGCATGCAAGTTATACTCACCCTGGATCTTGATGCTCTGGCTACAGATCTGATGGATTTTCACCCATCCAGGAGGGTTTAGAACCATGTCACCCAGCTACACACAGAAATTAAGGAAATGGAAACAAGTGCAGGTCGCTCTAATTCCTATAGGCCTCCTCTTCCACTAGTCATGTCATTTCATTCATTTCAAAATATTAAGAACTTTATATACATCCCCTAAGAATTTGCAAATTAAAAATGAAATCTGGAGAAGGCACTGCTGAGCCTAAATGTTTGCATCCCTGACTGCTTGTTGAAGCTCCATGCTGCTTGATCATTACTCTTTTAGATGTTTTGTTGTTGTTAATGTCCAAAGATGGTTTCCTAAACATTACCATTTATACACATATAAGCACCACAAGATAATCATCATTCAACACAGACTCCCACAATTATTCATGTGCTGGGGTTACACCATGAAGGATCATTTGGTCTGATTAGTGATTCTCAGCTTCTAGTCAATTAGCTGAGTAATCTTTGCCTGACTTACTCTGTTAGTGCTCTGCACAGAGCGAGAGAAAAGTTCTCCAATAAGGACACTTCAGCTACTTTTGCATTCACGCAGCAGCAAGCAGTGCTTTGTTAATAAAATTTGCAGCCATTATAAATCCCTTAAACTTTCAAAGTTCATCTACGATAGATTTGTGATATCTATGATCCTGCTCAGCTCAAGCCAAGGGAAAGATAGATTTTGCATTTCATTTGTCTAAAAATTAAAACTTCATTATAGGAAGGAAACTTTTTTTCTATATTCCTATGGAAAAGGAAAGCACAAGGCAATTAGTGACAGGTCACAAATCTACTGGGGTGAGATAAGCCCTGAATTACAGCCTTTGCAGTGCCCAATGCACTCAATTTCTCACAAACTCCACCAATAAATGATAATGAAATCATTTATGATAAAAAGTTGGATGTTCAAAGTCTCAATCCAAAATTATTCCATATCTAAAGAAAATTAAGAAGTATTAACAAATATTCACTGTAGGATTAATTTTGCTTTCCATTACCAAATCTACTTGTTGACTTAAGGCAGTATTTCTCAGAGTATGATTGTTTACCTTGTAACTTAGTTATTCCAGTTATAAGATTATATTATAGAAAATAATGAGAACAACAATATATATACATGTAGGTGTTAATTGCTGCAAAATTTATAACCACTTAAATACATAAAAATAGAGAAATGCTTGAAAAGAGAAGATTAAGGACCTCTGAAAATTTGCACCTCTATTAAAACAATTTATATGTATATATTTTTTAGTGTCAAAACCGAATTTTTCAGAACTCTGTAAATCCAACGATGGCTTGCAACAACCCAGGATGTTTTTATTCAAGAAAAACATCTGCATGGTGTCGAGCTTTGTGGCATTTTAAACTACTCTAGTCCTGTAATAACTTCTTAGCTTCAGTGATAGCCTTGAAAACAATGGCTTTTATTACTAGTACTGGAGGGAACAGAAAGAAGATAATTCCCAAAGCATTTTTATTATTTTACCTGTCTAGTGGTTTTCTGGAAGACCTGACTAGAAATGCCTGTGTTTATTGGTCATCCAGTATTGAAAGCACTTCCCCAATGACAGAAATGTTTGTTGACATCTTTATTGGTAAATGTTTTAAAGATATGACTAAATGAGGCAATAGATAAAAGGTGGCACAAACAATATAGCAACCAAAACCTTAAAGGGAAAAGCTAAGAAGATGTCTACAAGGGTTTTGAAAGCTCCTACGTATTCCTGGAAACACAGCAGGCACACATGTAGGGCTGTTCATATGATCAAAAAAATTCTGGCTAGGCGCGGTAGCTCACGCCTGTAATCCCATCACTTTGGGAGGCTGAGGTGGGCGGATCACAAGCTCAGGAGATCGAGACCATCCTGGCTAACACGCTGAAACCCCGTCTCTACTAAAAATACAAAAAAATTATCAGGGTGTGGTGGTGGGTGCCTGTTGTCCCAGCTACTTGGGAGGCTGAGGCAGGAGAATGGAGTGAATCCGGGAGGCGGAGCTTGCAGTGAGCTGAGATCGCGCCACTGCACTCCAGCCTGGGCAACAGAGCGAGACTCTGTCTCAAAAAAAAAAAAAGAAAAGAAAATTCTAAAAATTTCCTAAGCTCTCACCTCTGGCTGACCTTCAGTCTCTGAAAAAGCAGGAAGTAAATGGTAAGGCAGAGTTTTCAACTGCCTGTTTGAGTGTTAAAAGTACACTCCAACATGAATAAAACAACCCCTGGGAAATTTGAGATTTATTGGTTCCAGGCATTTAAGAAAATCCTGGTCCATTATTAGCTGATCACTAAGATAACCAAGTAGAAACTTCAGCATACACAATAAAAGATGCATTCTACAAATACTTAGTTCAGAAAATCCATTACACAAAAACCAACAACTGCAATGATAAGCAGCAAAAACAAACTCTGGAAGGAGAGAAGAAGCTTATTTCCAGATTACCATATTATATAATTTTAAATGCCCACATTTAGAAAAAATTGCAAGACATGAAAAAGAATTTTAAAAGTATAGTCAATACACAGGCAAAGCAGTTAATACAAACAGTTCCTGAGGAAGCTCAAGCGTTGGACTTACCAGACAAAGAGTTTAAATCAACTGTTTTAAATATGTTCAAGGACCTAAAGGAAAGCACGTCTAAAGAAATTTTTTTTAGAGCATGAGAACAATTTCTCTCTAGTAGGAAATATCACTAAAGAGAAATTATATAATTGAAGAATACAATTGTTGAAGTGAAAAAAAATCACTACAGAAGCTAAACAACAAATTCAAACAGAAAAGAGAAGCAGCAAATTTGAAGTGAGGTCAATTGAGATAACCCAGGCTGATTAATTTTTTTAAATAAGGACAAATAAAAATAGATTCTAAGACACACATGGGACACCATAAAGTATACCAATATATGGGATAATCAAGCAACTAGAAGGAGAAAGGAGAGAAACATACAGAAAAACACTTGA
This sequence comes from Pan paniscus, assembly GCF_029289425.2. NCBI lineage: Eukaryota > Metazoa > Chordata > Mammalia > Primates > Hominidae > Pan > Pan paniscus. Next base: position 46,544,153 of record NC_073262.2, read on the forward strand.
AGAACTGATGTCTGAAAATTTTCCAAATTTAATGAAGACTATTAATCTAAACATCCAAGAAGCTCAATAAACTCCAAGTATAATAAACTAAAAGAGATTCATACTTAAATATGGTATTATAATCAAAGCGTAGAAAGCCAAAGAAAGAATCTTGAAAGAAGCAAGAGAGAAGCAACTTACATACATGGATCCTTAATAAGAGAATCAGCTGACTTATCATCTGAAACCATGGAGGCCAATGGTCAGGAGAATAACATAACCACAGTGCTGAAAGAAAAACATGTCACACAAGAATCCCACATCCAGCAAAACTATTCTAAAGAAGAAAATAGAAATTGAGACATTCTGAAAAAAAAAAAAATGGAGAGAGTTTATCACTACCAGACCTGCCCTATAAGAAATACGAAAATGGAAGGAGACTAGAGAGTAACTCAAATCAACATGAAGAAATAAGGACTGGTAAAAAATAAGTGGGTGAAGGGAGCTATATAGGAGCAAACAAAAAATAAGTTTATGCCGTATTTTGTATTTATCTTATTTTTCGTCTGTAGCACCTTTTTTTAACTGATTTTAAACAACAGCTTCATAAAGCAATAACGATAAATCTATATTGATGCACATAAAATATATAAGGCAATTTGTGACAATAGCAGCATAAAGGCAAGGGTAAAGGGTAGAGCAAAGTTTTTGCATACAATTGAAATTTAATTGGTGGTAATCTGAACTAGACTGTTATACATTAATATAATAATTATAATATTCAGGACACTCATCAAGAAAATGGCTTAAGATATATAGTAAAAGAAATGAAAAGGGAATTAAAATGCTATACAAGGAAATATTTATTTAACTCAAAAGAAAGGGGTAATGGGGAGAATAGAGGTAAAAAGACACCTAAGGCACATAGAAAACAATAGAAAAGTGAATGCTAACTTATGAGTAACTACATATAGAAAGATCAAAATGGTGAGATGGGGCCGGGTGCAGTGAGATGCTAACTTATGAGTAACTACATATAGAAAGATTAAAAGGTGAGATGGGGCCAGGTGCGGTGGCTCACACCTGTAATCTCAGCATTTGGGAGGCCAAAGGGGATAGATCACTTGACGTCAGGAGTCTGAGACCAGCCTGGCCAACATGGTGAAACCCTGTCTCTACTAAAAATACAAAAATCAGCTGGGCGTGGTGGTGTACACCTGTAGTCCCAGCTACTTGGCAAGAGAATCACTTGAACCCAGGAAGGGGAAGCTGCAGTGAGCCGAGATCGCACCACTGCACTCCAGCCTGGGTGAGTGAAACTCAGTCTCAAAAATAAATAAATAAATAAATAAATAAATAAATAAAGGTTAAATGGGCAGAATAGACCTCTTTTTTAAATCATGATTCAACTATATGCTAACTATCTACAAGAGATTCACTTGATATTTAGAAAAAAATTGGTTGAAAGTAGAAGGATCGAGAAAGATATATAAGCAAGCAGTAATCAAAAGAGAGATGGAGTGTTTCTACTAATATTAGACAAAACCAACTTTCAGGAAACAATTTGTTAATGTTGACAAAGAAGAACATTTTATAATGACACAAAGGTCAATCTTTCAGAAAGACATATCAAACATAAACAGATATTTATTTCACAACAGAGCCCTAAAATAAATGAAACAAAAACACACAGAAATGAAGAAAGAAAAATAACTATACAATAGTAGAGACTTTAATAACCTACTTTACAAAAGATCACCACTAAAAAAAAGACCACCAGGAAAATGGACTATTTGAACAATATTACTAATCAACTAGACCTAACAAACATATACAGAACACTCTACTCAACAACAGAGTACTCATTTTTCTGAAGTGTAAATGGAACATCATTCAGGGTAGACAATACATTAGGCTAAAAAACAAGCCTCATTATATTTAAAATGATTGCAGTCATACAAAATGTCTCTCTAAACCACAATGGAAAAAAGTACAAAAAGGCCGGGCGCGGTGGCTCACGCCTGTAATCCCAGCACTTTGGGAGGCCGAGGCGGGCGGATCACGAGGTCAGGAGATCGAGACCATCCTGGCTAACACGGTGAAACCCCGTCTCTACTAAAAATACAAAAAAAAATTAGCCGGGCGTGGTAGCGGGCGCCTGTAGTCCCAGCTACTCGGGAGGCTGAGGCAGGAGAATGGCGTGAACCCGGGAGGCGGAGCTTGCAGTGAGCCGAGATCGCGCCACTGCACTCCAGCCTGGGCGACAGAGCGAGACTCCGTCTCAAAAAAAAAAAAAAAAAAAAAAAAAAAAAAAAAAAAAAAAGTACAAAAAAAGAGAAAAACTAGGAAATCTATAAATACTTGGAAATTAAAGAATGTGCCTTTGAATAATCAATCAATGGGTCAAAGAAAAAAATTAGGAAATACTTCAAGATAAAATGAAAAGATAACATACCAAAATTTATGGGATACAACCAAAGAAGTATTCAGGGATAAATTTATAGCTATAAAAACTTCCAGTATAGAAGAAAAAAGACCTCAAAGCAATACTAATTTTCCACTTTAAAAAAGGTAAAAAAAAGACCAAACTAAACCCAGAACAAGCAGAAAGAAGAAAATAAGAAAGATTAGAGTGAGGATGAACACAGAAAATGGAGAATAGAAAACCAAGAGGGGAAAGTCAGTATGCCAACAGATTTGCAAAGTATCAACAAAATTCACAAAATTTTTGCCAGACCTGCGAAGAAAACAATGCAAGGAGACTCAAATTACTAAAATGAGGAATGAAACAAGGCCGTTATTACTGGTTTTATGTAAGCAAAAAGGATTACGAGGGAATACTATAACACTTTTATGTCAATAAATAATAAAATGTAGATGAATTATAAACAGTTTTGGAAAGATACAAACTACCAAAACTGACTCAAAAAGAAGTAAAAAAAAAACCTGAAGAGACCTATAACAAGTAGAGATACTCAGTGATCAAAAATATTCCCTAAGAAAAATCTAGAACCAGATAGTTTCACTGCTAAATTCTATCAAATACTTAAAAATTAAGACAAATCCTTCATTAACTCTTTTGAAGAATAGAAGAGGAGGGAATACTTCCAAAGTTATTCTATATAGCCATTTTTCCCCAATATCAAAACCAGACAAAGACATCACATGAAAAGTAAACTACAGACTGATGCCCCTTATGAATATAGACGTAAAAATCCTTAGAAAAAACTAGCCAACTGAATTCAATAGAAAATGAAAATAATTATACCCATGAGACTTATTCTAGGAATTAAAGGTTGATTTAACATGAAAACAATCACTTAACATAATATTTTAAGTCCTATAAATAGCATAAAGAACAAAAACCACATGATTATCTCAACATATTAAGATGAAACATTTACAAATTTCAATACTTTTATGATAAAGAAAAATTCAACAAACTTGTAATAGAAGGGAACTTCTTCAGCCAAATAAAGGCTTTAATGAAAATGCATAACTAACATCATACTTCATGGTGAATGACTAAAAGCTTTCTTCCTAAAATTAGGAAGAAGACAAAGAAACTGCCCTCACCACTTCTATTAGACATTGTGTCAGAGGTTCTAATCAGGATAATTAGTCAAGGAAAATAAATAAAACTCATCCAGATTTAAAAAAGCAGTAAACCAATCTCTGTTTGTAGGTAATGTGATCTTATGTATCAAAAACACTATAGCATCTACAAACAAACAAACAAACAAAAACAACTGTTAGAGTCAGAAGGAGTGTAAAAAACAGGATTAGTATACAAAACCTAGTTGTACTTCTATGAAGGAGCAATGAAAATCTGAAATAAAATCAAGGAAACTATTTGATTTATAATTGCATCAAAAATTCAAGAAACATAGTAATCCATTTAACCAAAGAAGTGCAAGATTTATACACTGAAAAGAACAAATTATTGATGGAAGAAATTAAAGAAAATCTATATTAATGGAAAGATATTTTGTTTTTATGAATTAGAAGATTTAATATTAAGATGACAATACTATTCAAATTTATCTATAGATTCAATAAAATCTCTTTCAAATCTAAATTTTTTGGCAGAAATTGACAAGTTTATCCTAAAATTAATATAGAAATGGAAGAGACCCAGAATATTCAAAACAATCCTGAAAAAGTAGAACAAAATTGTATGACTTGTACTTCTAAATTTTAAAAATTACTACATAATTACAATAATGAGGATAGAAGAGTATTGGCAGAAGGATAGATGTATTAGTCAATGAAATCTCATTTAGATTCCAGAAATAAATTTGCATATGTATGGTCAATTGATATTTTACAGTAGGGCCAAGACTAATCAATGGGAGAAAGAATAGTCTTTTCAATCAAATAAATCTGGCACAACTGGATACTCACATGCAAAAAGATGAATTTGCATCTCTACTTCATATCATATACAAAGATAACTCAAAATAGATCAAAGACCTTAATATGAGAACTAAAAGTATAAAACTAAACTCTTAGAAGAAAATATTCATCCAAAATTTCATGACCCTGGACTGGGCAATAATTTCTCTGATATGATATTAAAACACAACAAACAAAGGAAAAAATAGACAAATTTTTACGTGGAAAACATGTTAGCGGTTCCTCAAAATGTTAAAGTGTTAACATATAACGCAGGAAGTTCACTCCTATGTATATACCATAAAAAGAGTTGGACAAATTAAATTTAACAGAGTTCAACTGAGCAAAGAACAATTCACTACTCAGGCAGGCCCCCAAACCAGAACAAGTTCAAAGCCACTTTGGGACTGCCACTTGCCTGGAAAACATTTATGGATAGAGAAAGGAAAATGATGTATAGAAAACAGAAGGGAGGTACAGAAGCAGCTGGAATGGTTACAGCTCAGTTTGCTTTATTTGACAACACGCTGAACAGTTAGCCACCTGTGACTGGCCAAAAGCCAGCTGCTGTGATTGGCTGAGATTCAGGTACTTGTTACAAGAGTACGTCACAGTCTATTTACACATCAAGTTAGGTTACAGTTGAAGGAGCACAGGGAACTTCACTCTTAAAATATGTCTCCCATAAAAAAAGGATGAGTTCATGTCCTTTGCAGGGACATGGATGAAGCTGGAAACCATAATTCTTAGCAAACTATAACAAGATCAGAAACCAAACACCGCATGTACTCATTCATATGTGGGAGTTGAACAATGAGAACACATGGACATAGGGAGGGGGACATCACACACCACACCGGAGCCTGTCTGGGGGTAGAGGGCTAGGGGAGGGAGAGCATTAGGAGAAATACCTAATGTAGGTGACGGGTTGATGGGTGCAGCAAACCACCATGGCATGTGCATACCTATGTAACAAACCTGCACATTCTGCACATGTAACACAGAACTTAAAGTATAAAAAAAAATTGCCAAAACTTATCAAACAGAAATATATATATGTATCTCCCTGGTATAGTGAGCATTTTAAAATTAAAAGCCCTTAGAGATCAAAGAGACACTTGAAGAGACTTCCCCTCTATCTACATAAAGACGAGATGGACCCACCAAAGAGGAGAACACTTTTTATTTTTCCTTCCCCTCCTTGTTAGCTCATTATCTATTGCAGAAAAGAAGACCAAGAATGCAACTATGCCCAGACAGACCCTTTCCAAAGATGATGTCTGTCTCTCAGGCTCATTCAAATTCCAAAGAGAACCATTTACAGGTTAATCTCTGTTCCTTGATCTATTTATTCTGCCTAGAAATTATTTATTGCCCTTCAACAGAATTACCTTTAGTCCCCCACTCCCCACCCCTCTGAAATGAAGTTATATATGTATCTGGGCCCTGATAGGATATGGCATGATCACTCTGTGGTTCTCCCTCTGTGCACGTTAATACATTTGTGTTATTTCTCCTATTAATATGCATTTTGTCAGTTGATTTTTCAGTGAAACTTCAGAGGACAAAGGGAAATTTTCTCATGTCCCCTATACAATTCACTACCTATGGAGAAATTTTAGGCTGAACTTAAAATGTGTAAGAAGGCAGCTATAGGCCAAATTTAACAATACCCAAAGAGCAAAGAAAACATATATTTTCAGAAGAAGTAGTATGCAAATGTCCATAGTATCATTATTCATAATAGCCAAAACATAGAAACAACTGAGGAATGGATAAACAAAAGAGGAACAGGGAGTGACCACTAATGAGAGTGAGGCTTCTTTTTGACGTGACAGAAATGCTCAAACATTAGATTGTAATAATAGTTGTGCAAGTATGTGAATACACTGAAAAACATTGAACTTTATGCTTTATTTTTAAAATTAATTTATTTGATTTTTTTTAGTTGGCAAATAAGAATAGTATGTATTTGTTGTATACAGCATGATGTTTTGAAATATGTATACATTGTGGGATGGCTAAATTGAGCTAATTAACATATGCATTACCTATTTATCTTTTTTTGTGTGGTGAGAGCACTCAAAGTCCACTCTCTCAGTGATTTTCAAGAATATAATACACTGTTGTTAACTGTAGTCACCATGCTGTACTGAATTATGCCTTTAAGTGGGCAGGTTGGATGCTATGTGGATGGTATTTCAATGAAGCGTCTTTAAAAAAAGAAAAAATGTCTGGGCATCATAAAGAGAAAATGAAGGCCGGTTCTTGTCAGTGTTCTTACCTGGACACTGATACTGGCTGAGCTGTAACTGGGTGGTTAGCAAGGTACAAAAACTGGTTAGCAAACTGAAGACGGGTTCAGAGAAGGGAGAGCAATTGTGGGAGGCACGGGTGGGTCCCCCAACTCTGAGGGAGACAGTCTGCACAACTGCAGTCTAGGATTAGGGTCCGCAGAGCCCTGAAGGACAGGGAGGGAAGGAACAGAGCACCTCGGGCTAGAAACACAGGGGAAGCTCTGGGGACAGCGTTGCACTGCAGGAGAACCTGTCTTCAAGGCCAAAGCCCATCAGGATAAAACAAAATGTATTTATTCCTGTAGCACTATTTGGCACTTGCTCTATTATAGAATTTTCACTATGGTATATAAACTCAGACCCAAATATCAACCAATTTGATCTGAAAGGGGCCATGCCCTGGTCCCATGTCTTATACACTGGGGTAAATTCAGGGTTATGAGCCTTTTTGTTTGGTGCAGGTAACACAGCTGCTAGAGGAGCCCCCGCGTCAGGAGACCTGATGGCATTCACAGTCAGGGCAGAATTAACTTCATCCCAACACATGCCAGATGTTACCTATCCTCTTCCTGCCCTCCTTCCACCATAGTCAAGTTGACAGCTTCTTGTGTGCCCACCAGGCCCATAGGTTAGACTGTAGCAACACCGTCTATTACATGTGTTTGCCTGGCCATTTCCCCTTCTCAGCTATTATCTATATAACATGTAAAGGAAGCCAAAAATATTTCACCCCAAAATATACTTCTCTGACATACCCTGCAGACACAAGAATACTCCTGAAAAGCTGTCTTTTGTGGGGGATATTTGCACCTGCGGAGGAAGTAAAGTGAAGTAAACAGCCGGTGCAAACAGGATTTCTCTTATGTCACCCCACAACCCTCCTGGTCTGCATCTATGAAAGATCAGCTGAGAGCTTGACACCTTTCAAGGTCTGACAGAGAAACATTTTCCTCAGACTACCGTCTATATTTTTCCTCCTTGAGAGCAGGACTGCTACCTGTGAAGTTTCATCTGTTTAGCAAGACCATCTTTGCCTCATACATTTTCCCTCTTCTTCTCCCCCCGCTCCCATAACCCATCCTGCAGCAAAACCTGTTTTGCCATGCTGCAAAATCTGGGAAGAGGTTCAGGAACTTTCAGGTGACCTCAGGCTTCAGGGGTATTAGGCCCATGACTGTTAGCCATCCTAAACACCAAAAGGGTAATTCGGTCATTGTTTTATGGCCATAGCCAACTGTATCACAGTCGCTTTGTGTTAATATGCCTCTTCCTCCCACCCACCCAGTGTCTGTCTTTTTCCCTTTGAATCTCACTTCCCACGTTTCTGGAAAACACCAGAAGTGGAAGCAGTATGGTGAGATAATATGAGTATAAACTCTGGCATAGGACCACCCACATTGGATTCCTCTCCACACTTACCGGCTGGATGACCTTGAGCAAGTCATTTTAATTCAGTGTGCCTCAATTTCCTTATTCGTAGATGGGGATAATATTATCTACCTCGTAGGTTTATTGTGAAGACCAAATGAGCTGATACGTGTAAAGTGCTTAGAATGATCTCATGTGTATTATCTATTATTATGATTATTTGTAAAATATCTATGATAATAGGATTTCCTTTATAGGGTTGCTATTAAGCTATTGCAGTGCCTTGTCATTTAAGAATGTGATAAATATTGGCTCTAATCATTTATCAACTATTGTCAATGCTACTTATCTGCACAAATCAGGAGAAAAATTAAATTTGCATCTATAAAGAACTTTTATTTCATTCCACTCTGTAAAAGCAAAGTCTAGAAATAGAAATACCCTCCTCACTTTGCCCTGAAGGAGAAAGGCTGGGCGAATCTTGGCTGCAGCAGACCGCATCACTACCATCTTTGATGGACTGCTGTGGAATGAGGAAGAAAGCAGTCAGCCACTCACCTAAGCTGTTACCAAGGCAAGAAAACTAATCCTAAAGTTGTCCCTCTCTTCCACTTTCCACTCCAGGCATTCACAAAAGCAGGAACTGTGGTATTATAAATCACAATTGCAGACCTGGCCCCTAATCATGAGACAGATGCCAAGTGGAAGCCTGCAGGCTCTGGAAGTATGTGGAAGTGGACACAAATCTGGGATTTCCTCTTCCTAAGCATGGGACACCAGGAAAATTCTTTAAGTTCCCTGAGCCTCTATTCTTCTGAAATAGTTACCTCTTGAATTTGTTATATATACTAAAGAAAAAAAAAAAGAAAAAAAAAACAGATAACAAACACAAAGTGCTTCAGACAGTGACTCCTATTAATGAGTGTTTCAAGGATGGTAGCTGCTTTTATTTAATCTGCTTAGGTCTTTAAAAGTCAAGATGGAAGACTCTTGGCTTCCTCTACCTCAATATTGCCCTCAGACTGTTTAGCTGACATAGTCCTGAGATTCTTCAAATTAGATAATTCCAGTATCTTCCACTCCAACTGGAAAATGTGAGGCTGGGAGGAACAGCAGGAGCAATCAGGGGACCTGAAGACAGATGTTGGGACTAAAAAGGCAAGGCTCACTGCCAGCGCTGGTGTTTTGGGCTCAGTCACCAGGGCGTGGAGGGATCCACCAGGATACTAACTCATGAAGACAAGGCAGCTGTGTGCTAGTCTGTTGGATAAGGTGCCCCACTGGATTCAGTTGGTTCTTCAGGTCTGAAGCTCAGGAAAATGTCCTCTGGGTTGGAGATAAAATCGTGGGTAGTCTTCACCTGGAGAGAGGTTGGGGGTGGTGGGGATAGAAGAAATAAGCACTTGGAAAAAGGCTATCAAACAGAACATTCTCCATAAGGCAGGGCTGAAGACAGGGAAAGTGGGGCCTGTGGAGATACCAAGAAAAGCCTAGCCATAGATGCCAGAGGCTGAGGCTACACAGAGGCCAAGGGGGCGAGGTCAGTCCTAGGAAGGAATAGGGTCTCATGGGCAGCAGAAGCATGACTGTGGACACCAAGGAAATGAGGGAAATAATTAGTATACAGACAGGATTAAAGCTGTCAGACAGGAGAGCTAAGTCAGAGCTGGCAGCAATGCTCAGGGATGGTAGGTAAGAAAAGAGGCGCAGACAGCAAGACCAAGGAGGCCAGGTGAGGAGAACAGACAGTTGCATTTAGAAAAACAGGGCTTAGGCTGGGCACGGTGGCTCATGCCTGTAATCTCAGCACTTTGGGAGGCTGAAGTGGGCAGATCACCTGAGGTTGGGAGTTCGAGACCAGCCTGACCAATATGGAGAAACCCCGTCTCTGCTAAAAATACAAATTAGTCAGGCGTGGCGGGAGATGCCTGTAATCCAAGCTACTCAGGAGGCTGAGGCAGGAGAATCACTTGAACCTGGGAGGCAGAGGTTGCAGTGAGCCGAGATCGTGCCATTGCACTCCAGCCTGGGCAACAAGAGCAAAACTCTGTCTCAAAAAAAAAAAAAAAAAAAAAAAAAAAAAAGGGAGAAAAACAGGGCTTAGAACATTGGAAGTGAAATAAGGATAATGGCCTAAAATATACAGTGACATGAGAAATAAGAAATGTACTAAGTATAGGCTATTAAAAATGATCTTTAAACAAAAAAACAAAATAAGATTTCATAGGAGAAGAAATTAAGCTTGCAGAAGAGTTAAAGCTGAAAGAAGAAAGTGAGCACTGTTGGCCACAGCCTCAGGGGAGTTACTCAGCCAGATTGCACCATATGTTGGGCAAGCATATTTGTACTGAGGTGGGAGGACACAGGCATTTGCTGGGCTTTTTTTTTTCTTTGCACAAATGAGTCTGTGATTGAGAAAATTTTTCCATGTTTCAGTGGCAAAAAAAAAAAAAATGTTCTTAGAAATGTCAATTCTTGACACGAATAAGAGGAAATTCTATTCTGAGGAAAAGAGCAAGAAGTCGTTTGCAGGAGACTTGAAATCTAATTTTCTCTTCTATGCAGTGGGTAGAAGAATGGCTGTGTCATTAAGTTATGAAGACTAAATGAGACAGTGATTGCAGACAGTGGAGGACAGTGCTCAGCATGCAGTAGTGGGTTATCAGCAAATGGTGTTGCTCCTTCTCCATCACATTCTAGTGCCACTGCCTTTCTAGACAAGAGTTACTTATGTAACATTTGGGGCAATGAAATGGACTAAATGATATGCCTTTTTAAAAAATTGAAGAGCTAATATGTACATGTGGCAGAGAAAACTTACATAGTATAAAATCAAACCTCTGTCCTTAAAAAAATCATGAAGTAAAAAGACAAACTGGAAGAGTATATCTGTATCACAAAAAATAATGAATATCAAAAGCTAAAGAACTTTTACACATCAATAATAAAAACCAGCAACCCAAAAGAAAAATGAGCTAAAGATTTGAAGAGGAATTTCACAGAATTTGAAAACTGAACGGTCAATAAACATGAAAAAATGCCCAACCATCTTAGTAATCAGAGAAATGCACAGTAAAGGCACAGTGAGATTCCATTTTACACCCATAAGATTTATATAAATTAAAAGTCTGCTAGTATCTGGTGTTGGTGACACATAGAGCAATGGGAGTTTTTATATCCTGTGAATGGAATTGTAAATTGTCTTTTAAAAATCCCATTTACTAAAATAAAACTTGGCATTATCTACTAATGTTGTGGAAGATTTTCTTTTTAGCTGTGACAAGTTTCTTGTGTCAATGAAAAGAGTAAAACTCTGTAAAATATTTAAAGCAGTTTATTCTGAGCCAAAGATGAGTGACCAAGGCCTGAGGCACAGTCTCAAGAGGTCCAGGGAACATGTTCCCAAGGTATTTGGGCTAGAGCTTGATCTTACACATTTTAAGGGGACAGAAGTTACAGGCAGGTATCAATCAATACATGTAAGGTGCTTCAATCTGGAAACCAGGACAAGTCAAAATGTGGGCTCCCAGGTTATAAGTGGCTTCAAATATTTCTGATTGGAAATTGCTTAAAAGAGTTAAGTTACTACCTAAAGACCTGGAATCGTTAGAAGGAGGAGTGTCTGGGTTAAGACAAGGGGTTGTAGGAAGCAAATATTCTATTATGCAGATGAAGTCTCTAGGCAAGAAGGCTTCAGAGAGAATAGATGGTTAATATCTGATAAGTATCAGACATAAAAAGGTGCCAGACTCTTAGTTAATTCTCTTCTGGATTAAGAAAAGACTTGGAAAGGGAATGGGATTCTCCAAGAATGTAGATATTTCCCTACATGAGACAGCTTTGCAGGGGCATTTCAAAATATGTCAAAAAAATATATTTGGGGGTAAAATACTTCAATTTCTTTCAGGGCCTGCTATGTGTCATGTGATGCTGTACTAGAGTCAGGTTGGAATTTGGTATCTTATTGCTTGGTATGTTATGGCTACAATCTGTTTTGTCAGTGTTAAGATCTCTGTTTTAATGCTGGTCAGTTGTGCCTGAATTCCAAAGGGAAGAGGGCATAATGAGGCATGTCCAACCCCTCTGCTCCAGCATGGCCTGAACTAGGTTTTCAGATTTACTTGGGAATGCCCTTTACTGAAACGGAGGTTAATTCAGTTGATTGGGGAGCTTAGAATTGTATTTGGGGTTCACATTTGTGCAGATTAATCTTCATATTAAGAACAACAAGAAAAGCTAAATACTTTTTTAAAAATCTGTTCATGGCAGTGAAGGGTCTTGAAGACACTCAGGGTTTGATGATCAAAACCTTTGAGATAAGGAAAACACATAAAAGCTTAAAACACATAAAAATTTGCAGTGGCATTTTGCCCTCGAGCATTTGCAAATGCTCATAATGAGGCATAGACAGTGAACAGAAAGTGACATGCCTCCATCTTTCAGCAGGCTTGCTGGGACAGGAGGTGTGAGCTGAAGTTCAGGGCTACCAGCATACCCAGAATCTCAGGACCTTAGCAAGGCCATCTTCATGATCTCAAAAGATGAGAAGAACAGCACATTCAACCCAAAAAAGTAGAGGAAAGAAAATAACAAAGATGAGAGCAGAAAATTATAAAAGGAAAAACAAATAAGAAACAAAAAATTAAAAAAAAAGTTGTTTTTAAAATGACTAATAAAAGCAACAAATCATGAGGGATTGATAGAGACAGAGATGGAGAGAGAGAGAAAGAGGTAAAAGGGAAGGAGAAAGCATGGGGCCCACATCAGGAATTAGCAATGACATTGTTAGAGGCTCTGCACGTTACTTTATGCCAAAATTTTGAAAATTCAGATGATATAGACAAATTCATTCTTTAAAGAAAGGTTTACCAATTGTGGCCAAGAAGAAATAGAAAATATGAAAAATATGAAAAATAAAAGAATCATTTCCAAACTCAAATTCATAAAGCTATCAAACCTAGATATCAGAATTTGACAAAGACATGGGAAAAAATTACAGGCCAATTCTCATTAAATTATCTCATGAACATAGATGTAAACATCTTAAACATAATAATCACAAACTGAATGAATCTAATAAGCCAACTTTTAAAATGTAATTCATAGCAATGAAGTTTGGCTATTCCAGAAATTGAGTTTATTTTAACATTAAGAAACTAATCAATATATCTCGCCACATTTATAGAAAAAGAGAAAAAAACATGTTCATCTCAAAGGACACAGAGGGAGCATTTTATAAAATTCAATGCCCACTTACAATTAAGAGACCTACAACAAAAATTATACTTTTATATGAAATATTAAAAGGATTACCATTGAGATAGTTTAAAAAAACAAAGGCAGTCACTTACATTCAACAACTGTATTGTCCTAGACAGTACAATAAGGGGAAAAGATAATCTAAAAGTACAAAGATTTGAAAGAAAAAAATAAAAAGGTTATTAATTCAAGATAGTAAAATTCTGCATACAGAGAATACAAAGGATATGCATATAGATTATTTGAATTAATAACTGAATTTAGCAACCATGTAAATTAGACTCATTTAGCCAGTATTTGCTGCTTCTGCCTACCTCCTAGAAAGGCGTAGACAGACCTGCCTGCCTCGATGATGGTGAATGTGCCGTGACTGGCTTTGGCCAATGGGCTGTGGGCAGAAGTGAGAGTGTGCTTAGGTCTTCAGGGCTTCATGTGTTTCGTGTGTTTCTATTCAGCCCTCTGAGAGCTTCTACCTCCTCCTGGAGAAGAACACACAGCAGGTCGTGTCTGCTGACCCAGCTTGTTCCCCAGCATGAGAAAATCAGAATAGAGCTATCCCAACCAACCCACAGACTCACTTAGAAGCAGAGCAGCCCTGGCGAATTCCACGTCCCACCACCTCATGCAGAGCTTCGCCACCTTAACCACTGCCACTGAACATTGGGGTTATCTCTATACAGTATCCCTGTGCTCACAGCTGATAATTACAACATGATGCTGGGTACAATGTCAATGTGTAACATTCAATTGCAATTTTATGTACTAAGAAAAGCAATTAGAAAAGGACTTTGTAAAACATAATACCATTTGTAATAGCATGGAACCCGAATTCTGAGAAAGAAATGTAATGAAAGATGTGTAAGGACTCTATAAGAAAACTGAAATTACTAGAGGAAAATAAAGGCCTGAATAAATGAAGCAATAAGCCATTTTCACGTATTAAAAGCCTCAATATTAAAATGTTTCAATTCTCACCCATATTGATTTACAAATTCAATGCAATTCCAATCAATTTTTCATCTGATTCAAAATTTATATGAAAATACAAAAAATTGCAAGAATAGCAAAGATAGTCTTCAAGAAAAACAAAGTTGGAAGACTTGCACTGCAATATACTAAGACTTTTAATAACCGACAGTAATTAAAACAGTATAATATTGGTGAAAGAAGGAAAAAATAGATCAGAACAGACCAACACACACTAAGAGCCCAATAATAGGTGCTTTCATGCACAATCACCTCAGCAAAGGCAGAGGTGACAATGCGATGCAGTGTAAAAATTGTGATCTTTTCAAGTAGGCCAATTTGATATCCATGTAGGATACAACAGATGTTGACCTATCTTATACCCTGAACAAAAACCGATTCTTGATGGGTCATATAGCTTAATGTGAAAGACACACGCATAAAGCTTCTAGAAAGAAGTGTGGGAGAATATGTAAGCAGTCAAAATGCTTTAGCAGGATGTTTATGTCCCTAGCCACAAAGGAAAAGGTTGATACATTAGACATTAAGATTCAGCACTTCTGGCTATTAAAACACTATTGAGAGAGCAAAAAAGCAAACCACAATGGGCTATCTTTCTCAGTATACTGATAAAATTGAGAATTATTACACAGAAAATAAAAAAATCCTACAAAGCAATAAGTAGGAACCGGACAATCTCATATACAAATTGGAAAAATCTTTGAACAGATACTTCCTAAGTGGTTAATAGGCATATGAGACAGTGCTCACTGTCATTAGTCATCGAGGAAATAGAAAGTAAGACCCCAATAAGACACAACCACACACCCAGTAGTATGGCCAAAACATTCCGTGAATGGTAATATTAAATATTGTCAAAGATATGGAGGAAATGGATGTCTCTCTGTCTCAGCTAGTAGGGATATATGTGGAACAGTTACTAAAGCTAAATACACACAAATCCTGTGGTCCAGCATCACTTCCTCCTAGACTGGGGACAGCAAATCCATTTTAGGGAGGAATATATCTTTGCAGGCAGCAGAAACACTATCTGCAGATATCCAAAGGTATGCATACCATATTTTACCAAAAAAACACGTATGAGAATGTTCACAGCAGTTCTACTGGTAATAGTGAAAAGGGTATCTGGTTATAGACATGTGGAGTCACTGATATCAAACTAACTCTTCTGCTCTAAACAATCAAACTAACTCCTCTGCTCTAAACAACTATAAAAACTGCATTAAATATATAAGGCAGCAACCTGTAGACACTGGACAATGATCAAGTCAGAACTATAATTCTTGAGAGATGGAAAGCAGAAGACAAGAGTTCCATATTTGTTACCATGCAAAAGGGGCTTGCTGCCCCATGCACTGAAGCCAATACTACGACACTAGGTTTTTGAGAACAGAAAAATTTTTATTGCTAGTTGACTCAAAAGGAGACAGGACTCCAGCTCAAATTTGTCTTCCTGTGCTGGCTTTAAGGCAGCAATATTATGATTAAAGTTTTAGTGGGCAGATTCTGGGATTGGTGGGTGATTGGTGGAAGGAAAGGGGGAGATGTGGCAAGTCCTTGGGCATGCACAGTTATGGCTTCGTGCTACCTCATGGGTTACATGTGCAAATTTTGAGACAGTTAGTATGAAACATGAGGTGGGAATTTGGGCTGTGATGTCCATAAGCTGGTTCTGCTCAGACTCCAGTTGGCCATATTGGTTCCAGCAGATTTCAGCCAGTTTTGTTATCTTACAAGCAGAGGGAATTGTAGTATTTCAGCAAGTAATTTCTATCCTTAGCTGCTATCCTCTCAACTCCAGAATTTCTGTTAGTTACTTGCTTTAACTTCTTGGGGGCCCGGCTTCACCTTCACCCTAGCTTTCTCCCTAGATGCATTTTCCCAAACCAGAGTATAAGGAAATAGATGGTTTGCAGAAAGCATCTGTCTCATGATGTTCTATATCAATAACTCCAATATCTGCAGTTTTTGTGGGTCTGAGTTTTCTGTTTGTTGCTTCCATTGACACTTAATCATACTGCTTTATTTCCTTTTGTCTTTGACTTTTTGTAACATAATATTTCTTAAAACATTATTTACATGAATTATTTAGAGCCTTTGTTTAAGGTCTTTTCCTCTAGAAGAATTTTACTTTACTTCTTTTAGGGCCAACATAGAATACAATTAGAATAAATTCTCATAATAAATAAGTTAATTTTGGTCACAAAGATTCCAATTCTATTTTGACACCCCAGCTTCTGGTTTAGAATTGTCTGGAAAGGCAATTTTTATTCCTTTAACCCAAAGCTGATGCTGAGGAAGATCAAATTTTCTGACAGTCTCCTTTTGTGCAGAAAGCTTTATTTTTTCATAGTTGAGTCACTGTGGCTGCGTCCCTCTGAGGGCCTCGTGTTTATGCAGGAATCTTCCATCCCACTCTCCCGCTTATGATCTCTACAGACTGTCTCCCAGTGCACAACAGAAGCACGGCGGGGGTAGCTGATTCCCACAGGGTAGCTGCCAGTTTCACTGATTTGCCTCTCTACAGTCACTCTTTCTTGTTTTGTGTCCTTTTTTGTTTTGCGTCCTTTTTTGTTTTGCAGGTGAGAATAAGTGCCTTGAAAGATTGCCATGTTTTTTGCTAGTCCATTTCTAAAAAGATTATTTTAAAACATTTTATATAGCACTTCAATAAAAAAAAAATTTTGTAAAAAGTACCATAAACAATTCTACCCTTCCATAATGCTCATCCCATTCCAGGGCACCATGGAAGTGACACTCAGGGAGATTTTGTTATCCAGAGCCATGTGGGAGGTTTTCTCACACCAAAAGCGGATATAGGGAGTTAAACCAGAGATATGCTGCTTCATAAGTAAACACGCAGGATCTCCAGTACGTCAGCTCCTTTTTTCTGCTGTGGAGTTCTTCCCAGCCAAAATGGCCAATACAAAATAGATTATTGTTTTCTTCTCTTTTGTTCACTAAAATAATATTTAATTACTGCAATAGGAAGTACATCATGTGTTTCAAAATTTAAAAGTTAAAAAATATACAGTAAATATTCTCCCATTGATTTTCCTGCAAACACTCATTTCTTCTCTGAGCAACCAATATATTTTCTAACATTTTTTGAAATATTTAAATATTTTTAAAAAGATAGAATTTTTAACACTTCTCAGTTCTAAAATGTTTTTTAGGACGGAACAAAGATTTAGTGAGCACCTAGTTTGTGCAAGGGTCTTTCTCATTTAACTACCACCAAACAGGTACAAGGTTAGAAATGGCAACATGAAGTGATAGATGAGAGCTTTTAAATAGTAAATCGAGGTATCACACTAAGCCTTTATGATTTAAAAGCACCATGCATGGGTGTTTCTCCACCACCACTGGATAAAACAGAATAATTAAAGTCCCTTATTGGAAGCTTCCAGACACTGATTCCACCGTCAGACCTTTAATTTGACAGGAACATCGATGTCCAGTGAAATCCAGAACTGCTTTCCTCCTTTGTTATGTGTTTTGGAGCAGTCTTAAGGAAGTGAGGCGTCTGTCCTGTGGCTCTCTCACAAACTGCACCTGCCATCCATCCCGGTGAGACTGTCCTTGGGCTACAGCGCCACTGGTCAGGCTCAAAGCGAGACATTGAATAAAGAAAGATGTGTGGTAAGCTGTGTTAGAATGACTGCCTGGCATCATTCAAATGACAATACACTTTGGAAACCAAATATGAATACTGACTTTTCCCTATATTGCCTGTGTGGTCATGTAGGAGGCACTCAGTCTTGCTGGGTTTAGTTTCCTCCTGTAACCTGAAGGGCTGGACCAATTGATGTCCACAATTTCCTTTAGGTCTCACTTTTTCACAGCAGCAGGGTAAAGATGTCCACTTAGCCTTCGGAAGAGGAGTGCTGTCCATTCAGAAAAGGCAGAATCTCCTGACAAGGAAGCTACAAGTCAAGGGTGGGACTATCTCCCCTTCACAGAATCAAGTTGACACCAGGGTGTTCACAGTTAGGAGTCCAAGACGGGAGTGCCCCCTTAGGATTTAGCTTGTCTGAAAATAAGTTTCCTGGAGTGGGGAGAAGTGGGGAAGGGGTTAAGTCAGGCATCCATTCAATAGCTGGTTTTATCTATTTTTTTCTGAAGCAAAACCACGGGTGGTGTAGAGAAAGATTTTTTTTTTTTTTTTTTTTTTGAGACAGAGTCTCACTCTGTCACCCAGGCTGGAGTGCAGTGGCCTGATCTCGGCTCACTGCAAGCTCTGCCTCCCAGGTTCATGCCATTCTCCTGCCTCAGCCTCCGAAGTAGCTGGGACTACAGGCGCCCGCCACCACACTCCGCTAATTTTTTGTATTTTTAGTAGAGACAGGACTTCACCGTCTTAGCCAGGATGGTCTCGATCTCCTGACCCCATGATCCACCTGCCTCAGCCTCCCAAATTTTTGGAATTACAGGCATGAGCCACTGCACCCGGCCGACAAAGATTTAAGAATCAGACATGGGCCGGGTGCGGTGGCTCAGGCCTGTAATCTCAGCATTTTGGGAGGCAGAGGCGGGTGGATTACCTGAGGTCAGGAGTTCAAGACCAGCCTGGCCAGCACGGTGAAACCCCATCTCTACTAAAAATACAAAAATTAGCCAGGCGTGGTGGCATACGCCTGTAATCTTAGCTACTCAGGAGGCTGAGGCAGGAGAACTGCTTGAGCCCGCGAAGCGGAGGTTGCAGTGAGCCAAGATCGTGCCACTGCACTCCAGCCTGGCTGACAGAGCAAGACTCTGTCTCAAAAAAAAAAAAAAAAAAAGAAATCAGACCTGAATTCAAGTCCTGGCTCCACCCTACTTTTCCCACGTGAATTCTTCCAGCCTCAGCTATGTCAGCTGAAAATGAGAACTGGGTAAGCCTAACGAGGAAAGCTTTGTGCAGTGTGTGCCCACGGCATCTAGGATGTGCTCCTGCCTCTTGTGCACACTGGGTTCTCTGCTCCTGTGGACTCTGCTCTGGCATGTGACATTTGGTCCATGCCCCTGCTTGCCTGCCTCTCAGGCTTTGTTCACTCTGCTTCATGAGTACGCCTGCTTGGACTGAAGGACCTCACCTCTCAGGGAAGACAGTGGAGAGCTGCTAATAAGTCCAGATATCTGGGCTCTGCCTCCAGGGGTTCTAACGTCACTGCCCTAGCACTGGGGTCATGCTGTGAGCTGAATGTTTGTGTGTCCCTCAGAATTCATATGTTGAAGCCGTAATCCTGAATGTGGTGGTGTTTGGATGCAGGGAAGTGATTAGATTTAGATGAAGTTTTGAGGATGGAGACCCCCTGATAGGATTAATGTCCTTATAAGAAGAGGAAGAGAGACAGAGTTTTCTATCTTCCATACGAAGACACATCAAGAAGGCAGCTGTCTGCAAGCCAGAAAGCAAACCCATGCCGGACACCCAATCTGCCAGCACTTTGATCTTGGATTTCTCAGACTCCAGAACCATGAGAAATAGGCATTGCTTAAGCCTCCCAGTCTGTGATATTTTCTTATGGCAGCCTGAGCTGACTATGACCGGCCCCAGTGATTTGGCCCCAGTGATTCCTTTATGCAGCCACAGTGTGGTGGGAACCACAGCAGTAGGGCCTCTAAAGGTTCTCAGAAGGTAGACGTCTGAATGAGTGCAGCTCTGTTCACCTGTGTGATAGCTAGATCCCAGGTGTAAATTAGCCTCATCGATCTCAGCAGTTGAATGCCATTCTCTGGGAGCCTAGGAGGAACAACAATAAGGAACCACAGTGACAGGGTTAAAGAGACAGCATACACAGAATTTAGCACCCTCCAGGAAAGCTGAGGACAATGGATTCCTCAGGGCTTGGGGAAAGGCACCAGCAACAATTTTACTGCTTTCTCTTGCATTTTAACTCATCAGAAATTCCAGACTACATTGGGTTTTCTATTAGGTACATGTACCTATTTATATATACATATATATATATATATATTATATATATGTATATATATACTTTTTTCTCTTCTAATCTTTACAAGTATTAACCCAGGAGGTGGATATTACTATTCCTGCTCAGAAAGATGAATTAAGTTGTTGAACATCATATGGGTAGAAGTTCAGAAGTAAGGATTCAGATACGGATCTTTCTCGTTTCAAAATAGAAGCCCTTTCTGCCCTGTTACACCACGTTCTGATCGCAGAGCAGAAAAAACAAATCGTTAAAACTTGTATGTTATATAAAGAAATAGAAATATTTTCTGCAACCAGTAACATCAGAGGTTTGAATTCTCACATTTCCAATGTTCTCAGTGAGTACAAGGGCACTTATAAAATTTTCAAATTCAAGATTCACATAGTTTTATTTTCCTTCTTGGATAAATATATCACTACAAACTGTTTTTGCATATTCAAACATATGCCCGGAACTCCATTCAGCCTGGATTTGGTAGGTTTCAAAGTTCTTTTCATGCCCTACTTTCTGTAGGAGGTCTTTCATGATCCTTCAACCCATTTATAATTGTGTTTCATTATTGCATAGTTTTTAATGATGAGTTGCTGAATATACACATACACAATGGCCTTATACAGCAGCTAAACTCTGACCCAAAACCTTTGCAACAACCAGCCCAGAACAGTGAGGTACTGATTAGCCACTGGCATCTTCCCAAATCATTACCCCTGCTTCCAACTCAGGACCAACCAGAGAAACCCAAATGTGCTCCCCAAACCAATCATATAGTGCCTTAGTCTGTTCAGGCTGCTGTAACAAAATGCTATAAACTGTCTGGGTTAGAAACAGAAATTTATTCCTTGTGGTTCTAGAAGTTGAAAAGTCCAAGATGAAGGTGCTGGCTGTCTGGTGAAGACGCACTTCTGATTCATAGCAGGTGCCTTCTTGTGTCCTCACATAGTGGAAGGGGTGAACAAGCCCCCTTGAGCCTCTTGTATACAATCACTACTCCTATTCCCAAGGGCTTGTCCTCAATCTAATCATCTCCCCAAAAGCCCCACCTCCTAATACCATTCCTTTGGAGGTTAGGATTTCAACATACACATTCGGGAGTATACGAATATTCAGATTATAGCACATAGGTTGTCCTGTGACTAGGTAGTCCACTTACAGACTCCCCATGCTGGCAGCCTCCAATCAGAGCACCCCTGAGTCTTCCTTGTTTTCCACTATAAAGGCTCCCACACCCCTGTCTGCCTTTGAGTTGGCTGCATGCAGGTTATGGTGGCTGACTTCCCTGCAGTATAGCAAGCTCTGAATAAATACTCTATTCTCATTTCAGTGATCTTCATTTATTTCCATAAAGAACTACAACTGAAGTGTTCATAAAATGCAGGAGATGCTGATACGCTTGGGGACTGGAGATTAGACTTTTGTTATTTTATCCTGACCCTCAGCTTTCCCTTACCTGGCCAGATGCCTAGCTGGAAAGGGGAAGGGGTAGAATATCACATCCACTGTGCCCAGAAGTCCACTCCACAACCAAATCTTATTGCATGAGACACCAATAAAAGGGGGGTGAGTTTGAAGCTAGTCAAACCTGTATAGATGCTAGCACTGGTGCTCACTAGCTGGGTGACCTCAGGCACAGGACTGACACCTGTGGGCCCCCATCTCCTGCCCTGTGGAATGGGGATGAGGAGCACTTACCCCATGAGGCTGTTGGAAGAAAACAGTCATCATTCCACATGGCTGCCAGAGCAGGAGCTTAAAGGACATGAGTCCCTCCATATTATCCCTTCTTTAGGTATTTTTATTTAAACAGATCCCCTATAGGAGTTTGCTTTGTTATCACTTGCCTATTTCAAATGGAAGAATGATTTGTTATCTGTGTAAACCCTATGTAAACCTTTAGCATATCTTAACATTTATCAACACAAATTATTCACCCAATTTTTTTTTTTTTACACAAGACAATTGGCTAGGTGCTGAGGGGGCACGACAATACCTAAGGCATGCTTCTCATTCGCTCATAATTTAATTGGGGAGAAAAAATTGTATATACAAACAGAAGAAGTAGATAATGTCATACAATATGCCAGACTAGTGACAAAAGCAATGAGTGTTACTAGAGTTTGTAGGAAGGGGTAGGCAGCCTGTGGTGGCCTGAAAATGATGTGTGGCAAGTTGGAGCTACATTTGGGTGTTGAAACACACATAGAATTGGCTCAAAAATGCAAGTATAGTTTTTTTGAAAAGTCATTATAAAAATGATAGTAGTGAATTGTGTATTATTTTCAATATTAAAATTTTTTGATTGAAAAATATTTATATTAAACATTTTAATTTTTAATTGAAAATGTAAATTAAACAAAATTTTATTAAACATTTTTATTAAAAATAGTTATATTAAAAAAATTAATATTGAAAATAGTACACAATTTTTAAATATATTACATACTAATACACAGTATTACATAATAATACACAATATTTTCAATATTGTATTTCAATATTTTGTTATATTAAAATTTTTCAAGACACAAAAAAGTACAAAAAAAGAGAGAAATTACCCATCATCCACACTCTAATCACTGGTAATATATTAATGTTTTTACTCTTAGCCTTTTTTGCAACATATAATCTTAAAATTGTTAAACAGAGTTGGAATAATTAAATGCATGCATGCATATATACATTGTTAACCTTAAGTAATAAGATTCAGTAAAGAGAATTAAGTATAGAGCATGTTCAAGTGCAGAACTTGAGGATGGCCACCTGAAAGCCACAGTCACTCCAAACTAATGGGGTCAGCGTTCTGAAGTGTATCTTGTTCAGATACGCTTAGGGCAGCCCTCTCACTTTACTATCTGCTATTGATTTCCTTTGCTTCCTGGAGTGTCTGGTTTAAATGGCCTGGAATCTTAATAATGACTAATTATTTTGGCAATAGTATGGCTTCCGATAATTCTGAAATGAAGTGCCCATTTTTTATGGATTGACTGGAAGAAGTTAAAAATCCCCTTTGTTTCTATAACATTCCAAAGTCATGAGTTAGTCTGAAAGCATATCTGCTATCTATGTAAATATTAGCAGTTATTTCTCTTGCCAATTGACAGGCTGTAATCAATGCCATTAACTCTGTTTGTTCAGTTGAGGTCACTTCTGGAAGATGAGCGCTTTCTGTTTCCTCAGTCAAAGCTGCTACAGCATAACCTGCCCTGATATTCCAGATTCATCCTTTAAGTAAGATCCATTTGTAAACCAAATAACATCACTGTTAGTAAGGGGGGTTTCTTGCAGGTCCATTCTAGGAGAGAGAAGCTGGTTGTTTAAGAATATGCAATTATGCATCATTTCATTTGAAGGCAGGGACAGAAGAGTGGCAGGATTTAGGTTATTTCATCTGGAGATTCTAATATGGAGATAAGAAAGAAGAAGAGCTTCATAAGAAAGAAGTCTACTAACTGAATAGCATTGAATGTGGTGCGAGTTTAATGTTAAACGCGCTTCCACAGAATGTGAAATAAAGGAAAGATCCCATCACTATTTCTTCAGTTACTCTTACTAGCAGGACAGTAGTCGTTACTGCCTTCATACAAGGCAGCAATCCTCTAGCCATGGGGTCCAGCTGCTAACTACAGTATCTACAGGTCTATCTTCAGGTTGATCTTCATGTTTTTGAGTCAGAACGCCTAAGGCATTTTCCTGATTTTTATGAACAATGAAAATAAAATATTATAATTTGGATGCCCCAATGCTGGGGCTATCTATAAGACTTTTGATAATTTCTTTTAATGTTAACTGATTTTCCTCTGTTCATTCCAGAGGGTCTGTCTTACCTTGTTTTAAAAGAGTATATAAAGGTTGAGTTTTTAAGAAGTTTGGGATCCAGTTTCTAGAGTATCCTGCCAACGTCCAAAATCCTGTCAGTTGTTTTTCAGTTTTTTTGGGATAGAGAAGGCCGATATTTCTTTTGTTCTATCTAGATTGATTAAAAGCCCTTCCTTTGATATTAGGTGAAATATATTGTTTCTGATGGAATGGAAGCTTTTCCTTTGAACCTTGTGTCCCTTTAAAGCTAATAGTTGTAATAAAGAAATTCCCTCTCCTATGCAGGCTTGCCCATCCCTTGAACAGAGAAGTAAATCGCCCATGTATCATATCAAGGTGGATCTCTAAGGGAATTCAACATCCAATATGTTGGCTTTTAATATTTGTGGAAAATAAGTAGGACACTCAGTGTATCCCTGAGGTGTCTAACTGTCCATGTGTATCGTCTGTCTTCCCACATGAAGACAAAGGGATATTAACTCTCTTTATCTACAGGAATGCAAAAGAATGCACTACACGGCTTTATTGCAGTGAAGAACTCACCTTCTGTTGGGATGGGAGTCAAAAACATATGGGGCTTTGGTGCTACTTGATGTAAGGACTGACTGTCTGTAATTGCTCTCAGATCCTGTACCAATCTCTATCCTTTATCATTTGGATTCCTTATGGGGAGGATACAGTGTTACATGGGCTTGTAAAAAGAATAATCAAGCCTATTTTATATCATTCAAAATTATAGGTCTTATACCCTCTGAGTCCTCTGATCTTCGAGGATATTGTTTAAGGTTCAGAAAAAGTTTCGATGGATCTATTTGAATTTTAATAGGGTCAGCCCAGATACTTTTCACAATACCAGTGGAGATGTTTGACCACAATTAATCAGGTACTATTTTTAATAGCTCTTATAATTCTTCACATCTTCTAACTCTAAATATAGTTCCCCTTTTTGGGAGAAAGAGATGTGGGTATTTTATAATTCTAAAAATCCTCTCCCTAACAAATGGATGGGGCTGAAGAAACCAAGAAAAAACATGCATTCCTTGTAGGGGACCTGCCTGCAAAACTATAGGTTGAGATTTATATACTGATATTTAAGTATTTGTTTTACCCCCACTTGTATTTTTTTCACTCCTTGTAGTAAGGTGGAATTTATCGCTGATAATGTAGCTCCAATGTCAGTAGGAGCTTGTGTTTGGTCTTCAATTAAACTAGTTTCAATTTTCCCTAAGGAATTAGTGAGGAGAAAAGAGAAGATGTCTTTTATTTCCTCAGAGCACCCCTGTTCTCCCTCTTCTTTGGCCTGTTGCTGTTCTTTCCATTTTTAATTTTATATAATCCTTTTTGAAATATCTAGGCTTTTCCCAGTAATTGCAAAGTGGAGGACTGGGTCAGTTTAGGAACTTCTTAAGCTGTTTGGGAGCTACAAATTGGTAGGACAATTGTTTAGCTGATTTTACTGCTTTTGCTTTCTGTTTAACTTTCCTTTCCTTTTCTCCCTTGGTTAGAGTGTGGGACACTAGATCAGCAAAATTAACAAGATCATGAGTTTGACAGGTAGCCCAAAGGGGGCATTCATTGTCTCTTTATTATAATTGCCAATTCTTCATCCAATCTGTTTACAAAGTTGAATAAAGGGGATTCAAGTTGATTTTGGTATGATTTTGGTGGTTAGTGTAACCTTCTTCTGATAGGCCTAAATGTTATTTAAAGACTTTTGTAAACATCTTTTATAGTATGACACTACAGGCTCACTGAAATTTCATCAGCATTGTTGTATTTTTTTCCAATCAACTACTCTTTGGAAAAGTAAAGGGATAGTGTCTAGTAAAGCTGTGGCAGTATCGTTGGCCCATTCACAATGTGCTTCAGAACATTTATGGAAGTCCTCTGAAGGATTTCTCCAATTTGCCTTTGCTATCCAATCTTTGGCTTTACTTTCTGACACCAACATGTGAACCACTGGCCCAGTAATCACTTGATTAATGAATGAAAGCTATAAAGATAAAGAATTGTAGGCATGTTGGGAAAGTAGAATGAAAATGTTATTTTCACGGGGAGGATTGAAA
Source organism: Pan paniscus (assembly GCF_029289425.2). NCBI lineage: Eukaryota > Metazoa > Chordata > Mammalia > Primates > Hominidae > Pan > Pan paniscus. Next base: position 46,570,256 of record NC_073262.2, read on the forward strand.
AACATCGCGGACAAGTTTGGAATGGACTGTGGGGTGCCTTCAATACAAGAACGACTGGTAGAATTGTAATCCTTAAACCTAGGAGACCCACAGAGGAATTCTGCAAGGGCATATCACTATGAGACAATCCCCTGGGTAACTGTGAGAAGGTTGGAAAAGGCAGACTGCAAACAGATAATCCACTGGTGAGTTTGTACCACTCAAGAGTCACCCTTAGGCTATGCCAATTTTCTACGCGTGAAGTAAGCATTTCCGGGATAAGGGTGAGGGTGGGGTGGAAAAGAGGCTGGGAAGAAGTGACCTGCAGGATGTAAGAATGACTGTATGTGGACAGAAGGAGTCCAGTGGGCCTTAGTCACCTGTCCTGGAGGACTGGGGTCCTCTGGGTGTAGATGGAGGCCGCGGGAAAGGAGCTGGTTGGAGCTGCATGAGCATGCTTTTTGGTGTATTGATGTTATATGGGCTGCTGGCATCTGGATCTCAGAAACAGACCAGAGAATATCTGGAGAGCTCCAAGTGATGAACTTTGCTTAATAACGGATGCAGGAAAGTTGAGGTCTGATTAAATTTGGTGGACTTTTCAATTTTAGGAAACAAAAAGAAACAAAAAAAGAAATAAGATGTTTACACAAAAAAATTATTGTGGCGAACAGTGACTATAGACAAGAGAGTTTTCTTTATTCGTTTTAAGGATTAGGAATAACCAACATAAAATGGACTAAAACTTGAAAAAAAATCTGTGTATTGCTGGGGCCTCCCAAGCTTTAAAAAATTTACTCCATTATTATTTTCTAATCAATGCCCACAGCCATTATGCCAAACAGGGCTAGGGGGCTGGAGGACAGGCAGGAAAGCCAGTTCCAGGAGCTACTAACCATCTGTACAGCTGAAAAAAATTCATCTAATCAGCAAACAGTCTGGAAATCCACCAGGGAAACAGAGAACAGAAGATGACAGCATCAAGAAATCAGACGGGTTCAGAGGGAAAAGGTGCATCTGGGTCCTTATCAGAGGCATTTGGCAAAATGCCAGACTGCTGCAGCAATCAAGCACTTTATGCCCCTACCAAGGGCATCGCCTTCACGATCACAGACACAGATCCTCGTGGGGGCATCAAGCAACACCATCCAGACCACCCCAGCTATGTCACCAGTGCTGCACACCAGTGTCCATGTGTCCACATTCCAGGCACCACAACCTCACCTTCATGATATGGAGCCACACAAGTGGCTGCAGAGGGGTTGCCCAGTTCTCCTTAGAGGCCATCTTAGCACAGGAGAACTGAACCCTAACAGATGCTCTGACACCAGGCGGCTGGTGTGACCTTCAAAACGCTCAGGTCCAACTCATAAGAACAGGGTATGTCCTCATGAAGAATTGCAACTACAGAAAGCAACACATAAGCTAAACAACCAGGAGTGCACTCATGGCAGGGAGGGGCCTTGTGGGAGTCTAGGGCAAGTAAAGCTGGGGCAATAACAGGCCATCGACTGAGATCGTGCTTGCAGCCAGGCCCCGCTGCAGCCACCGCCTGTGTGTCATCTCAACCGATTCTCACAGCTGCCTCCACCCTGCAAACAGGAAACTGAAGCTCAAATACATTAAATAGATGGCCCAGAGCTTGGGGGTCCAGGAGTTCTGAGCATCAACCCTCACTCCATCTTTGGCTAGAGAAGACAAAAGGGGCCAGACCCCTCAGACCCACTCCGTGGAGGCTCTGTGTGTGTGTGTCCGAGGATGCCGCACAGTATGCAGAGGACCCGGTCAGTGCTTCCCTCTAATGACATTCCCATTTCTAATTTAAAGCTAGCCTGATGTCAGGAAACTGGCCCTGAGCCCAGGTGTGGCTGTTTACTAACTCTGTGGACTTGGGACATTCACTCTGCCACCCCTCAGGGTAGCAGGAACAGAAGAAAAAAAAACTTTGCTGCTGCAAATGTGCTGGCACCTTAGCACCACCTCCCATTCCTGCACCCGGGGTCTTGGGTGAGAACCTAGCCACCAGGTCTGGTGCTGCCCACGCATGGAATATGAATGCCCACTTTGGGGGCATCATGGCCCCACATACAACTCTGCACATCCACAAGTCCCATCAGAATAAGACTTTGTTTTCCATGACATTCTCTCCAAAACATTCACACACTCTCACCTCTCCGGCCTCAGCCACAGAGCTTCCTGCTGACAGAGGCAGCAGCCTCTGCAGGGCAGCCGCGGAGCCTGGAAGAGATGACCACTTTCTGATGAGGGTACCAAGGCCCTTTCATGACACCCCACAGTCCAGCGTGCTCTAAGCCTGTTTCCTCACGTGGCGGATGGGCTCATGGTTCCCCTCCAGGTGTGCCGTGAGTGTGTGGATGAGAGGACGTGAGCAAAAGCCCGGCACACCACAGGCATGCAACATTAAGCAGCTCCCATTCACTCAGCCAACCTCCTGGAGCCCCCCCGGGTATCTCAGTTTCTAGGCTAAGTGCTGAGAAGCAAAGACAGTTAGGAAGAGCTTCAACTTCTGAAGAACTCCCAACCCACAGGATAGGCAGAGAAGCAGATGGCCCTGGGACAGGTGACCTAAGGAGCACAGGTCAGGAGGCTCCTAATAGAAGATACTTCATGTTGGTGCATAAAGCCTCCCGCAAGGCACCCTCCCGGTGGGGCCCCCAGTACCTGTGGGTCTCTGCTCTCCCCTGCCCCATCTGTGGGAATCGGAAGAGCCTGCCAGCCTGGTGTGATTTAGACGTGGCTGGAATGCTCACTCCCTAAGCCTTACACTGTCACAACTCAACAAGACTGAGCGGTAAAAATGGACTATCTGGTGAGTCCAGAAATAAGAATAAAACTGGTTTTCTTTGGGGAAACGCCACCTTACACTATCAGTCATTAGCACCTTAAAGAAAATCAGTTCATCGTATGTGCCCATTGCCAAGGAAGAGCTTCACAGCTCCAATTTCTCCAGCCCTGAGAAGCTTTCACTGACTGTCTTTCCCTGGAAGGCTCCAAAAGTTCATATTTATATCAGGGAGATTCATCATTCTTTTCGAAGAGCAGTCCCAGGTCGCGTGCCTCCATTGTTATGACATTTGTCCTCAGAACCGCTCATCAAGACAGACACGGTAATGGTCATTTCAAACATAGCACAAATGATGCCAGTGGCAGAGGGGGGCCAAGCCTTCAGAGCCTGGAGTTGAAGTAAGAAGCCAGGCTAGGGGCTTGTCACACCCTGGAGGGAAAATAAATAAAGCTGCAAGGTCTCGGCACACATTCCGGTCTTTGACTGATTTGTAAGCTCTCCACCAGAGGCTTGGCTGGTGTGTGAGTACTCATCTTACCAGCTACATCAATGTCACTAGGTATTGACGGTGATGATTCCCAAAAATAAATTACCTGCAAGAGAAGGAAATAGCAAAAGACTCGCAAATGAAATATCACTCATTTCTTGTCATATATATTAAAATAGATATAATCTATTCTACTTTAAATTAAAAGTATATCGGTTGAACTACGTACTCTTTTAAACCATTTTATTTGAAATAAAAATAAAGAAGTTGGCATAGCAAGCAATTTATTTGTGTCTTCAGAGAGGATTTGAGGTTTACTGCTTTGAGGAATGAGAGTATCATAATTTTTTGGTTTTCGTTTGCCAACTTGACACTTCTGTCGTGGAGACTTTTAAGGGCAGGGAATGAGCCACAGCCCTCCAAGGACAGATCTGCAAATGTCTCTGTCATGAATGTCTGGCAGCCTGGCTGATAGCCTGGCTCCCACACCTGCAAGAAGTGGGGACTCAAGAGAATCACAGTCAGCCTTCTTGGCTTGGGAGGGGACGGCAATTTGCTCTTGAGAAATGTGTTTTTACACCAAAGTGCTCAACCTTCTTTATTCTGCCTTGTTTTGTTTTTTAAAGCACTGGCAGATACTGAAGAAAGAACCCGAGCCAGAGCTCATGTCAACATCCCTGTCGGCAGGTGCCCTTTGACTTTCAGGTGATGGATCGGACTGCAAAACTACATGTGCACACACACACGCACATACATGTACAGACACAACCACACAGAGAAACAGATGCACACACGGACACACATATACATACACTCACTCACATGTATGTACAGACACAGACACACACAGACACACATTCACACAGAGACACACATATACATACATACACCCACTCACACATAGACACACATACACTCACACATATGTACAGACACAGACACACACAGACACACGTATACAGGCAGACACATGTATCCAAACATATATACACACCCACTCACACATAGACACATACAGGTACACACACATCCACACATACATTTGCACCCACTCACACACACACACATACGTACACACACAACCACACACATACAGACACATGCACATACTCACTGGTGCACACATACATACATCCACACATATACACACATACACCCACTCACACGTAGGCACAGACACATTCACACATGTGTACAGACACAGGCACATGCACAGAGACACACACAGACACATACACACAGGCACACACATATTCACACATATATACACATACACCCACTCACACAGACACACACTCACATATATATACAGACACAACCACACACATATACATATACACCCATTCACACACAGACACAAACACTTATACATATGTACATACATAACCACACACACATACAGACACATGCACATACATACTCACCAGTGCACACACACATACATCCACACATATACACACATACACCCATTCACATACATCCACACATATACACACATACACCCATTCACATACAGACACACATATGCACATACATATGCAGATACACACATACACACACCCCTAACTTCTCGATTTTGGGGTGTAATTTTACTGCTCTTATATTGTACCAAGAACATAATATGAAACCAGCCATATGAGAGGTGCAAAATGAAGATCAGCTTCATTATATCTGATTTCCAAAACAGCCAAGTTTTCCAGGGCAGAGAATCCAGCTCAGTGTCCCACCTCGTGCCCTCACGGGCACCTGGACCAGCCCCAGTGGTGCCTCCTGCCAGGTTCGTTCCACCACGGAGGCTCCCAGGGCCATCTCCAGAAACATCCTCCAAAACTTTTCTTTCCAGAGCCTCCCTTAGTTAGAAGCACAGTCAACAAAAAGATTTCACTGTGTCTCTAGGAGAAAGAGATCACTTCAGTTTTCATTCTCCGTGGAGTCTAGGCTGTTTTAAAAATAATTGACCCCATAGTGGGTACATGCCATTATACATTTATTCAAACCCGTATGCTAGAACTAAAATGTGTGTCAGCTGATCCCCACTGTACAGTGGGGAGCTCAGAAACCAAGCAAAGTAAGACACGGCATAGAGAAGCCAAACAAAGCTAAAGAGAAACTTTGCCTTGTGGCATGAGGAAGCAGGGACATGGTGAATTAGAGACGCCATTGCATCTCCTAGAGAACTGCTCTCAGAGGGCTCAGAGAGACAGGTACCAGAGCCACAACACTACAAGCAAGCTAAAGCCCCATTAGGATTGGAGCACAGTTCAGGACTATGGTGCTATCACACTGCAGGATACAACTCAACCTTTACAAGGCACCAGATAGATAGAGTTTAGAATATTTTCCAACTTATCACTGATTGTAAAAGGCAATATGTGGAGACATGAAGAATGATCCTATTTATAAAATACACGTGTGTATATGGACATATATTTTATCATATTTACAATTTATATTATATAATACATTGTATGTAATTACATATAATGTAATACTAATATATAAGGTGTGTGTACATAGATGTTTATATAAACTGTGTGTATGTTTATAATGTATTTAATACCAATCTAGATATCTTTCAGGTAAAGGTGTGCTGGAAGTTTGTAGTGAAGAAGGATAATTTTCACACGTTGCATTTTGAACTTTTGAAATGACAATGTATTTATATGTTATTTCACTAAATTATTAAAGGTAGAAGTAATTTACTGTAGATAAAAAGTTTGCACAATTGTAATCAATTTCTTTAGTTACCAATTGTAGAGTATCTACTGCGTATAAGGGACTGAATGTAAGTTATTACTGATTTTCATACATGACAGGCAAAGGGAATATTGTCATCCCATTTCCCACATAAGGGATCTGAGGCTCAGAGTTAAAGGAATTTGCCCAAGGACACAAAGCCAGGATGGCCACCCATGGCTGCCCTTGGCCTGGGCTCTTTCTATCTTATGCAGCCATGCTTCTACCAGGTGCTCCATGGATGTGCTGATATTTTCAGGAGCATAAAACCCAAATGCTCGCAGTCTAGCATAAGAGGCTTAAACATGAACACAGGAAGGGCTTCTTGGTGCAAAGTTAGGACGCCATAAAACTTAATCCTGGAGTCTTCCCATTTTTATTTTGGAAGCTCTACTACAATCTTAAACTCTTGGCTCTCCCAGAGTCCTATTTCACAGTCTTACCCAGAAGATTGTGTTCTCAATCACTGCCCAAGTTAAAAGGGTCTGATGCAGAGTATGACTTTATTATTTGTCATATTTCTCATTCCCTCCATTCCACCAATATTTACTAAGTTCTTATATTCAGGGCATACACTAAGTAGTGGGCCAAATATAAAGAAGATATTATCCTTACCTTCAAAGAGTATAATGTGCATCGAGAAACAATTTAGATTCCATTAAGTCACTAATGGACTCATCTATGTACATGTAAATGCATCTATGTACTAAACAACATGCTAGGAATGGGGCCACATTAAAAGCTTAAGGAGCTTAGGCTAAAACAAAAAGTAATTTGGCCTCTATAGCATTTACTATTTTATTATTTAGCAAGCTAGTAATTGAGGAGCACTTATTCTGTGACAGACTCTTTGCTAAATGCCTGGGAAGCCAATGTGCCATGCATAGCCCTCATCCTCCCAGCAGACACAGGGCAGGAAGGTCAGCTGACAATGGCAGCAATGGGCTCTTATTTAGAGCTTAGGCGTGCACTTCAGCTGCTCCTGGAGTAAAATGCATGTGCGGGGCAGTTAGTGTACTCTGTGGGAGAGGCAGGAGTTACCAAAGAACAATATTGTTCAGCCAGTTGCCTGTAGGCAGCACTGTTTAGAGATGACCTTCATCAGCCCCTTTTGTGTGTTAGGCTGTGTCCTAGACATCTGCCCAGTGCTCTGCAGATCCTTCCCACCCGCTCTGATGTGCTCAGGCTCCAAATGACCCACAGGCTTTCCTGGTCCAGGGCTTGACCTCCTCCCAGCTGAGCGGAACCTAACATTCCCGGGTATGAGCCTAACTACCCTTCTGGATGACAGTGGAGTCTCTTCACCTGTGCTTTCTAGGCTGGATTCGCAGAATCGTCTGTCTCGCCGATTCCACCACGTATTAGCTTTTCCCAGCCCCACAGCAAGATCTGTTATCTAATTCTTGCCACAGTCAAATTCACTGTAACTTCATCTCATTATTTCCCCTCCAGCTCCTTGCCCACCCCTTCCTCTGGATCCCATGTGGCTGCCTGGTCTACCATCATGGCAGAATGCGAGTCTCTACAGAACTGAACACCCATCATGGGGAGGCTGCTGTGATGACTCAGGAAATGCTTCCTCCTTCATAATATTGAACCCAGCTTCATGATGTTTAATATGATTACTATCTTGCTCCATAACAGAGTCTTTTCAGCATGGAAAAATGTCTTCGATAACAGCATGAAGTGTCTCAGATAACCAACATGAAGAATGCCACATAACAAAGGCACCAAATAACAAAATAATCTGTTTTTCCACTCAGATGCCTTCTAATATTGCTCACACTTTTATGAGAGCACAACAATGTCCATCATAAATAATGCAAAGGCTTGGCATGCCCTGAGCTCTCTGTCACCAGCCAGGACTGAATTGCAGAGTAAAAATATTTCATTTGGGGTACTCTGTACACAGCCATATATTTGTCAAGGTTTTATAACTCTTAGGACTCCGTGAATATAATCAGTCCTGCATCCTCTCACTGACTGAGGATATCAAAGTGTATGTGAAAAGGCAGGTCTGACAGTGCCCTTATTCTCTTTATTGTGGTAGCGGTGTTTGTGCCACTCTAGTTAAGGGTCTGCCAGCAGTTTTATTGGGTACCATGGTTGCAAGAGTTTCTAAGTTGGCTCTGAAAAAAAAAGTTCTTTTAAGATAAAACTTGTCATGCTAGGATACATTTTTTAACTGAATTTCTACAATTTGATATGGCCATTTGAAAAGCGACAGCATTTTATGATTCTTAAAACCCACTTGGCTCATTAGATTACACTATTACAAGAGGTCCTAAACCATCTCACCCTTTATCAAAAATAAGGTATGGAGCAGCAGAAGCAACTCATCTCAGCCCCTCTTCCCCACGGAGATGTTCTGAATGGGTCACTCTCAGACAAAGCACTGAATCTTAGGACTGAGATAGAACAGGGATGTTCCTGTCATCCATTTTCCTGCTTATGGTTGGAGAAAAATATTACTTAATTGAGTAACATAAAAAAATCTAGTTTTAAAGTCATTCAGAGAGAAAAACATAAAAAAAAAAAAAACCTTTATCCATCTCCTGTTGCCAGTTCCAAATTTCACACTTCGTCTCAAAAAATATGTTCTTGCATATTTAAACTTTACCCACAGCATAGGCCCGCAAGCTCTGCTTCATCAGCCAGCCCACAGGAGACTCCTAAAAGTGACTCCAAAACACCTAGTGCCCATTCATCAGTTCATGTCACTAGGCTTCTACAAGGATGGCTGGGTGGATGGATAGATGGACGGACGAACAGACAAACAGATGGATGGACTGATAGATGGATAGATGGATGGGTGGGTAGATGGGTGGATAAAAGAATGGATGGGGTGGGTGGAAGGGTAAATGGAAGAATGAATGGATGGGTGGGTGGATGAATGGATGGATGGATGGATGATGGACAAGTAGATGAACAAATAGGTGGATGGATAGGTGGATGAATTGGTGGATGGATGGATGGATAGATGGACAGATGGATGGATGACTGCAGAGCTCAGCAGCTGAGGCTTTGAAGCTTGACTTAAAGCAAGTCAACTTTTATCTCCATATGCTTAACCTGCCCCCTCCAAGAGACGCAGGTGTAATCCCTGCACCACAGACTAGCTGTGATGGTAATGCACACATGAGAAGCACTAACACAGATGCTGACTCAGCTCAGGCACTAGCTCAGGCCTGCTGCCACCGGATCACCATCACTACCAATGTGAGTATGTTACACTTTGCTGTCCTGTAGCCATCAACATTTCCAGATGTTCAACACTTCTGTACAAAGCATCTTGGTCATCTTACCAAGTAAAATCATTCTGGTTTCCAGTGATTTTGCTTTCTTTTCTAAGCCTCTCCTCAGACTCTCCTTAACACACAGGTCCTGCACATTGCTCTTCCCTTGGGTAGATCAGGACTTATTGAGAGAGAGCTCAACTCCCCAGCAGGCCTTTCTGGTGGGATGCTGAATCACGGCTCTCTCTGAACATTCATGACTCAGCACTGAATTGGATGTCGAGTTAAACGTATTTTGCCAGGCGCGAAGTCAGAGCTTTATTCCAGGCCTTCGGGTCTGTTAAACTTCCCATGACCAGCCCAGGAAACAGGGCTGGAACAAGCTACACTTAGCTTCTGGAAGTCAGATTAATGCACAGACAAGACATGGCTTTGCCAGACTGGCTGTCCTGGCTGTGGTGTCACGCTTGGCTTGGAGTGGTGGCGTTACTTTGAAGCACCCCTTGCCTTCTACCTCCGAGTTCACCTCCTATAGGATGTGGGGCTCTTGCACATTTCGGTCTTCATCTGAAATGTATTTACAGAACAGTTTCCAAATATATCAGAAGGGGACTTTTAAGATATATCTCCATCAGGTCTTTTCTAAATTTGATTACATATGGGCTTCTTCTAAATAATTCAACAGAAAAAGAAAGCTCACAGCTGATTTGGCTTTAAATGCCATCCCAGGGTATAATGCCAGGCACATCATATCTGCTCAAACATTTTGATGAATGAACCAGGGAAAAAATAACAAAATTCTTATCCTTCAGTATAATGAGTTAAATTTCTGGTCCAACGTGAATGTATCAGGCCACAAGCCTCCTCTCTGCCTTACCCTATTCCAGTTTCAGGCCCCCTAAATCTAGCTCCTTGGAGCTTCTGCACTCATCTGTTTCTGCCTCTACCACTAAGCCAGGACTCAAAATCCTATTTCCTAGCAAAGCAGATAAAGCAGCAGCCACTGCAATGACCATCTTGAACCTGGTCCAAACACATGAGGCCAGCAGGGCAATGGTGTGGGAGCCACGTTCTCATTGTGCCTGTGATCTGCAAGGGCAAGTTAAGATCCTCCCAGGCACCTGGAAGCAGCCCTTCGGCATATGGGAAGGAAGACCTGCCGGTCTTCCCCGATTCCAACCCCTGTGAAGTTTAAGCTTTCTTTATAGAGGACAAAGTTTATTTCACTGGTCCCAGAATGCAGGATAATCACTGTGGCTACGAAGCAGCAGCCTCTGCCTGTCAGTGTAACACACAGCCATCCAGTAATGGGGCAGATAAGTAGATATCATGGAGCCGTTGAGCGGAGGTTTGTGGGTTTCAGACAGAAGTGAAATGCATTACACTGCTAGAAGAGACTATGAGTCATCTTCTCTGTTTAAAAACCAATGCTATATGCATTTGTCAGTTGTCAGAAATGTACTATGGTAATGCAATACGTCACAGTTGGGGAAACTGGGTGTGGAGTATGTGGGAACGCAGTACTGTATTTGCAGGTTTTCTGTAAGTCTAAAACTATTCTAGAATTTTTAAAATGTATTTAGAAAATAAGACTGTTGGCTGGGCACGATGGCTCACGCCTATAATCCCAGCACTTTGGTAGGCCAAGGTGGGCAGATCACAAGGTCAAGAGATTGAGACCATCCTGGCCAACATGGTGAAACCCCGTCTCTACTAAAAATACAAAAATTAGCCAGGCATGGTGGTGCACACCTGTAGTCCCAGCTACTCGGGAGGCTGAGGCAGGAGAATCACTTGAACATGGGAGGTGGAGGTTGCAGTGAGCCGAGATTGCGCCACTGCGCTCCAGCCTGGCAACAGAGCGAGACTCCGTCTCAAAAAAAAAAAAAAAGAAAAGAAAAAAAGACTGTGACAGGGGAACACTTGAGGCCAGGAGTTTGAGATTAGTCTAAGCAACATAGCAAGACTCTGTCTCTAAAAACCTAAACTAAAGTAGCCAGCCATGGTGGCGTGTGCCCTGTGCTCCCAGCTACTTAGGAGGCTGAGGTAGAAAGATTGGTTGAGCCCAGGACTTCAGAGTTACAGGGAGCTATGATCATACCACTGCACTCCAGCCTGGGTGACAGAGCAAGACTCTGTCTCTAAAGAAAAATAATAAATAAATAATAATAGTCAATCTATTTTCTCCCAGGAGGGTTATTTTTTGCATAGCTTTGTAACGTTTTTCAAAGTTTGAATAATGTTGTATATACAATTTTGAGTACTACCTTTTAACCTTGTATGTGAAAGTCAGTTATTATTGTAAACTATTTGAATACATTATTTTCAATGGCCTGATCATGATCATTAAAAAGATGTTTAATAGTTTAATTACACATGTCTTTATGTTGAACACTTTACAAAAACAATGTTTCATGTGAGATCTTTGTTTCTATGGAGAGCCACACTATGCCAGAATATATTTCCTTCCACGTCTAATGCACTGAAGGGTAGGGCCTCACCAGACTGGGTTGCTCATGGTAAAGCTGGCCTGGGTTTTACTATCTGGGCCAATTTCTTCATAACGTTGGATGACTCTGTGACCTGGCTGCCCTCTGCCAATGGCACCCAGAAGTTTGTCTGTCTCTTAAGCCAGAGGAGGTAAAATAACCACCCAAAGGACACGTTTCACAGCTGGAGTGCTGTGTCCAGCAAGCCCAGACACCATCCCAGATGCTGTATTGGTACCAGGCTCCCAGCACAGGAGACTGGAGGCAGGAGTCCACCTTTCACAGGCAGCTGAGAAAGGGGAATCAGACAGCAAGGCCTGCTAAGGATGGCACCAAGATGCCGCCACCTATATTGTGATCTTCTAGTGGGGAGAGCAGCCCTGGGGTGGAAGTTAGGAGGCCTGAGTTCTCACTCCCACATTCTTTCACTGTATTCAACAAGTTAGTGAGAAACTGCTCCACGCCATGCCATGTGCTAGACAGGAATGCAGACAAGAAGACAGTCTTGGCTTCCAAAAATGTCTAGGCTGATTTTGTCTTCATTTTTCTTACCACCAATCTTGTATATTTTCACTGAGGTACAAGTGAGGAAATCTCGAACTCTTTGGCCTTGACCCCACAGACCCCAGCGTGGCTATCTGCATGCCTTTCATTGGCAGCTCTCGCATGCAAAGCTGCCACTCATTGTGGCATTGGGCCCTGCTTACCACTCTGTCCCTGGCAAACCAGGCAGGAAAATGAGGAAACCAGCCACAGGTTGGACTTAGGCCACAGGTTGCTGCCACTGAACTTTACTGGGCATGAGGGGATACTACGGCATGTCAGAGAGGATGGAGCTGCCACGTATCAGCTGGGACAAAGGAAGTCCAAGAGAGCAATAGAGCCCGAATCGCTCTCCTGCTGAGACCTCTCCACGAGACCATTTGGTCTGGGTAGCAGGATTGTTTGTCTACTTTATACACCCTCTTCCCCCTTCCAAGGTAAATACTGTCCTGGCTATTTAAAATTGCCAGTGACAATGTTGCTTTTATAGCAGGCCTGACAGGTTCTGTATCCCAGTCTTTGCTACAATTTTTGAGAGATAAAAATGGAACTGGAGTCCTCAGAAGGGCCTATTTTGTGCCCTGATGGCAAATGAATTAATGGAGTGATGTGACTTGCCTCCTCCCTTAGCCCACCCCCTAGTTCATCCCTAATGTCCGCCCTCTCAAAACCATTCACGGGTATAGGACCAGTGAGCTGTATTTCTTGATGTTCATTTTTTTTCCTGGCCGTTCCAAGTTTGTGTGGGGCAGAGATTGTTTTTCATGCTGAGTTATAGTCTACTGGAACTGTTACCTGACAAGAGTCTTTTAAGTGGAATTGCACTTGTTACTGCTATAATAAAATCCATCGAGAAGATGAACAGCCAGCCATTACAGGCTCATCTCCTCTTCTTTTCAGGTGAAAGTCTCACACGTGGAAAGTTTTACAGCACATTAACATTTTTAATGTTATCCCAGGTTTGCAGTTTTAATAGCCGGGAGAGCTCTTGAAAGGCCGGTGGAAAGCCCTGAGGCAGAAGCAGATCGGCGCCCCACAAGGCCAGTCCTCAAGGCAGGCAGTGGTGTTGTGGCCTGTGGAATCTTCCTCCTTCAGTGCCTCACGGGCCAGCCTGCGAGGGGCTGGCACAAGAAGCCCTGTCTCCAGGAGTCCTGGGCCAGCAGGGGGGCAACTGAGGGTGGGGCAGGGCAAGTCTGTCAAATAAAGATGGGGCTGGAGAGCTCTTGGACAAGGGTGTCATATAAACTTCACCGTGTAAGTAACTGGTTTGAAGCCACTGACTCTAGCACGGTGTTAAGAAGGATTCTGTGAGCCCGGGAGCGGTGCCTCATGCCTGTAATCCCAGAACTCGGGGAGGCCGAGGCAGTTGGATTGCTTGAGGTCAGGAGTTTGAGACCAGCCTGGCCAACAAGTCGAAACCCCATCTCTACTAAAATATAAAAATTAGCTGGGCGTGGTGGCAGGCACCTGTAATCCCCAGCTACTAGGGAGGCTGAGGCAGGAGAATTGCTTAAACCCAGGAGGCAGAGGTTGCAGTGAGCTGAGATGGCGCCACTGCACTCCAGCCTGGGCAACAGAGCGATACTCCGTCTCAAAAAAAAAAAAAAAAAAAAAGAAGAAGAAGAATTCTGTGATTCGTCTGTGCTCAGCAGAAAACAGGGCCTCTGTACTGCGGGTGCAAGAATGAGGGAGTCTAGGTGCACACGCCTCTCTGCCCTGAACTTGCCATCCATACCGAGGAAAGCAGACTGTATGCTTCCTACTCTCCAACCACATAAAGACAGAAAAACTCAGCACATGCAGAAACAGGGGCCTGCTCTATTCTGGTGGAGCCACTCCAGGCCTCGACTGTGCGTAAAGGGTGGATTGTCTCACGAGGCACCACGATGCCGCGGGCTACACCATGGTCTTCCAGAGGGGACAGCAGCTCTGGGGTGGAAGTTAGGAGGCCTGAGCTCTCACTCCCTCATTCTTTCATTTTAACCAATAACAAGTTAGTGAGAAACTGCTCCATGCTGTGCCATGTGCTAGACATGAAAGCAGACAGGAAGAGAGTCTTGGCTTCTAAAAGTGTCTGGGCTGGTCTTCATTCCTCTTGCCACCAACCTTGTGCACTTTCGCTGAGGTGCCTCAGGAGGAAATCGCCAAGTCTTCCACTCAACAGGAATGTATAGAGGATAAGGATGGGTCAGGCACCAGGAAGGAGTGGGAGACCCAGGGCACATCTTGACCTTCAGAGGCTTAGAGCAAGAAAGCAGGCAGGTGTGTAAGGCACACAGATGCTCTGCAGGAATCTGCAGAGAGAGCTAGGAAGAGAGGAGGGGCACTACCTGGGGACAGGGTGGACAGGGTGCTAAAGGAAGGCTTTGCAGGTGCCCTTGAGCTGAGCCTTGATAGGTGGAATCAGCACTCTTCATGCAGGAATCAGGCAACGTCAGCAGGAAGAGAAATTTCAGCAAAGTTCCAAAGGTGTGGAAATGAATCAGGCCTGAGCAGCCTCACAAATGTTTTTGTACAGCTGGAGGTAAGCAGCAGCAGCATCTGAGAGGAGCTGCAGAGGGGCAGGGGCAGGTCTGAGAGCCCTTGCCACAAGGTCAAAGTGTGTGACTTTGTCTTGAAGGGCAGAGCGCAGTCTGCAGTCCCATGTTGTCTTAGAAAGCATCCTTACTGACAGCCTGCGAGACAGAGGGCTGAAATGTGCAGGGCAGGAAGGCCCAAGAGTCTGCCCGTGGCTGCAGTCCAGGAGGGAGAGGACTATGGCTGCATTTCCACATCTGGCACAGGGCCGGGCACATAGCCATGCCTGGCAAAGACTTGCTGAGTGGATGGGTTAACAGAGAAAAAGTGGATCTGTGAGATGACACTGGCAGTGGAAATGGGGGAGGGGACATTGGTGCTCCCTAGGGAATCAGTGGGACCTGTACTTCACATGGGCATGAGAATTGCTGGCTGGGTGCCTGTCCTCTGTGGGGAGGCAGCCATGGGACCTATGGCTGCTCAGGGGCCCTGGGCATAAATCCCCAGTGTCTAGTCGAGTTCATTGTGCATGGTTTGACTCCTTTCCTCCCACCTGGTAACCTGGAACATGGAGTTTTGCCTGGGGCAAGGCCTCTGATCCATCCACCTACATGCTGTTCTACAGGGATGGGGCAAGACAAACTCTGAGTCACAAACATGTTCAGGCAGGGTTGGGGCCTGACCCAGGTCTCTCCATACCCCAGCCTCTTTCTAATTCACCATGGAGGCTGCATTCTCTGTAAAAAGTCGAAAATCATTGACCAAATCCCTCTTGACAACTGTAATATCTTTGTTGTGGTTTTTAAGAAACTACTTTTTTTCTTCTCTTATGAGTTTCAGCTCAATTTTATAATTGAATTAGTTGTTAAGAAAAAATAAACACTGCACAATATAAGCTGCAAAACAGCACCATTGTTTAAGAGAAGAATCACTCTGAGCAGCTCTAGCTTCCTCAAGAAACATCTGCCTGGCAATGCCGGTGAGGGGGCACATGAGGGTCATGGGCCACTGACTCCTCCCTGTGAGCCGGTTCCCAGGGGTGTGAGGGAGGCAGTGTCTTGGACTGAGCATCTGCCACTTGCCCGTTGCTATCTGCTTCGCAGCAACCTGCTGCTGAGAATGTGTGCCACTTACGGATAATGGGACAGGCTCAGAGAAGGTCAAGGACTTCCCAAGGTCACCTGGAGAGTAAGCCTAGGCCCAGAAGCTCATGCGTTCTTAGCAAAGTTGAAGGCCAGTGATGAACAGGACTGCCAGAAGGGCTTGCATTTTGCACCCTGAGTGTCCTCCAAACCCTGCGTGGGTTTGGTCATGGCTGAGCAATGACACTGGAATGAGAGATACAGGACTGCTTGAGTCAAAAACATCAGCGCTAGCAGGCTTGAGACTCCAAGCTTCCCGGACATTTCTGAAACAGGCCTTAAAAAGGAGAGAGATGAGGACACAGATAAAGCCCACATTGCTATAAAAGTCAATGTCTTGAACTGAGTTGGAATTCACATCAACATGCCCTTCCCATCCCCAGAAGAAAGCAGAGAACGTGCTGTCAGGGCCCTAGACTGGCAAGGAAATACTTGCGACTTCGGGATGGTTTCTCTGTAATATCTGAGAAGGGATCATCCCCCAGGTCGGGCTGGTACCAAAGTACAGGCTGAATAGTTCAGACAGGATGAGAGCAAGGAGGTGCCGCTGTGGGTCAGCAAAGACCAGGGAGGAAGGAAGGCCCAGGAAAGAGACCGCAGCCCATGCCCCCCACTGTCCAGGATGGCCTCAGACAGGAGGGGAGAAAGTATTTCAAAGCTGCAAGGCACTGCACGTATAGGTGATGATGTTTTCAGTTGTTTCATAACCAGAATATTTTTTAAATAAATAATACTTCAGAAACATTCAAAGCCATTTGGTAGCATGCTTAAGATGGAAAGGTTTGTAACTGAATATCTAAATGAGACCATTGCCCCGAAGGTATTCTCTAATTACTCCCAAAAGACAGCTGAAAACTGCTTTAAAAGTGTCTCTTTAGCAAGCCTGTGTGTCTGCACTATAAACTATCTAGTATATAAAGTAAAAACAGAAAAGGGCACAATGATGCAATAATAAAGTCACCCAATTAAAATAAACCAAAACAGGATCTAAGAAAGTTAGAATTTCTGAGTAACATAACCTCACTCAATTTTCCTTTGCAAAATTGACTGTAATAGATAGTAGTTTAATCACAAAATTAACATGACTTTTCCAATATCAAACATGTTTCATTATTAGAAAAATCATCCTGCCTCATCCTACCATTTGTGTACTTAAATTTATAACTTCATCAGTAAGTTTCCATATTTCTCGCTCAAGGATTTGTTAAAATTTAATAAACGTCTTTGTTGATAAATATGAGTGAAAACTAAGTAGTGACCAAAATGTGAGTGGCAGGGGTTTGCCAGGCAGGTAGAGGAGATACAAAGTGAGGCGCTTCAGGGAGTTGGGAGTCCGCTAAGGGCTGCCTCCGGGCAGCGGCAGCTTTGGTAAGTGGCTTGGCAGGTGCATCCTGAAATAAAATGCCACCTGATGGCTGTGCTTCACAGGAAGGGCATCCCGTGATTTTTCTCACATATCCTTTCATTGAAGTGGTCAGAAAGCAGAAAAGAATGATTACTGAATGTCAACCAGAAGACTTAAAGATTGGCATGGGAGGTCACTGCCTGGAAAGCCAGATCTCAGGGCTGTGCGCATCTTCCCCTGAGTCCACCATTCTTTTTTTGTGTGTGCTATTAACAGTTTTAATGAGATATAATTTATATACAATAAAACTCACCTAAAGTATATGAGCCAATAGTTTTTAGCATATCCACAAAGTTGTGCTTCCATGGCACAAGTGTGGAATCCATAGATTCCAAACATTTCATACAATCCCTAGATTCCAAAGACCACAATCTATTTTAAAGCATTTTGATCTTCCCCAAAAGAAACCCCACATTAGCAGTCACTTCCCACCCTACGCTCCCCGTTCCCCGACACACACACATTCCCCAACCCTAGCCAAACACTAATCTACATTCTGTCTCTATGGATTTGCTCATTCTGGACATTTCACATAAATGGAACAATACAAGATGTGGTCTTTTGTGACTGCCTCCTTTCACTTAGCAGCATGATTTTAAGGTTCATCCATGTGATAGCACGTGTTAGTACATCATTTCTTTTTAAGGCTGAATAATTTTTCATTGTATGGATATATCAAATTGTATTTATCCATTAATCAGTTGATGGACATTGGGTTGTTTCTGCTTTCTGGTTATTATAAGTAATGCCAATGCAAAAATTCATGAGCAAAGGTTTTTGATGGACAAATGTTCTCATTTCCCTTGGGTATCTACCTAGCAGGGGAATTTCTGGGTCATCTAGAACTCTATGTTGAACTTTTTGAGAAATTACCGAAGTGTTTTCCTCAGTGGCTGCACCATTTTACATTCCCACTGAAAATTTATGAGGATTTCTGTTTCTCCACATTTCTGCAAGCACTTTTTTTTTTTTTTTAGAATTACAGCCATCCTTGTATGTGAGAAGTGATATTTCATTGTGGTTTTGATTTGCATTTCCTTAATGGCCAATGCTGTTGAACATTTTTTATATGCTTGCTTGCCACTTGTGTATCTTCTTCGAAGAAATGTCTATTCAATTCACTTTCCAATTTTTTAATTGAGTTGTTTGTCTTTTTGTTGTTGAGTTGTAAGAATTCTTTATACATTCTCAATATTAAACCTTTATCAGATGTATGAAATGAAAATATTTTCTCCCTTTCTGTATGTTTTTTCCCTTTCTTGATAATGTTCTTTCATGCACAAAAGTTAACTTTGATGAAGTTTATTTTCTCTATTTTTTCATTTCTTGCTCACATTTGCTGTCAAATCTAAGAGTCCATTGCCTAGCCTGGGGTCACAAGGTTTGTTCTGGTAGTTCTTTAAGCTGTATGGTTTCAGCTCTTGTATTTAGTTCTATGCTTCACTCTGAGGTTTTTTTATTTTTTTATTTTTATTTATTTATTTTTTGAGACGGAGTCTCACTCTGTCTCCCAGGCTGGAGTGCAGTGGTGCGATCTTGGCTCACTGCAAGCTCTGCCTCCCAGGTTCACGCCATTCTCCTGCCTCAGCCTCCTGAGTAGCTGGAAGTACAGGCACCTGTCACCACACCCAGCTAATTTTTTTGTATTTTTAGTAGAGACAGGGTTTCACCGTGTTGGCCAGGATGGTCTCGAACTCCTGACCTCGTGATCCACCTCCCTCGGCCTCCCAAAGTGCCGGGATTACAGGCCTGAGTTAATTTTTGAGTATGGTATGAGGAAAGGGTACAACTTCATTCTTTTGAATGCAGATATCCAATTGTCCCAGCACCATTTGTTATGAAGACTGATATTTTTCTTATTGATTTATTGGCACTCTTGTCAAAAATCAATTGACCATAAATGTAAGATTTATTTCTGGACTCTCCGTATGTGTTGTTGATCTATGTGTTTATCTTTATGCCATACCACACTGTCTTGATTATTGAAGTTTATAGCAAATTTTTAAATTGGGAACTCTGAGTCCTCTAATTGTGTTCTTTTTCAAGATTGTTTTTGCTATTCGGAGTTTTTATACTTTCATATTAATTTTAGAATCAGCTTATCAGTTGATATAAAAAAACCCACCTGGGATTTTATTAAGAGCTGAGTTGATTTCATAGATCAATTTAAGGAGAATTGCCATCTAAACAATAGTAAGTGTTCTGATCTAAGAGCATGGTATGTCTTTTCTTTCATTTAGATCTTCTTTTATTTCTTTCAACAGTGTACTTTTCTATGTACAAGCCTTGCATTGATTTTATGTAATTTATTTCTAAGTATTTTATTCTCTTTGTTGCTGTGGTAAATTAAATTGCATTCTTAGTTGCATTTTTGGATTATTCATTACTAGTGTATAGGAATACAATGGATTGTTTTTCAATTTCTGATCATGGCAAAACACACATAACATAAAATTTACCATTATAACCATTTTAAGTGTGCCTTTCAGTGATATTAAGTGCATTCATATTGTGCATCCATCACCATCAAGTATCTCCATATATCTTTTCATCTTGTAAAACAAACTCTATACCCATTAAACAATAACTCCCTGTTTCACCCTCTCCTGAACCCTTGTCAACCACCATTCTATTTTCTAAGGTTGAATAGTATTCCATGGTATTCCATTGTGTGAGTATGTGTGTGTGTGTGTGTGTGCATGTATGTGTGTGTGATATCTTGTTTATTCATCCACTGATGGACATCTGGGTTGCTTCCACATTTTGGCAATTGTGAATAATGCTGCTATGAACATGGATATACAAATATCTCTTCAAGACTCCATTTTCAATCCTTTTGGATATATACCCCACAATAGTATTGCTGGATTATGTAGTTCTATGTTTAATTTTTTGGGGAACCACCATAATGCTTTCCACAGCAGCTGTACCATTTTATATTCTCATCAAAACAAGGGTTCCAATTTCTCCACATGCTCACCAACACCTGTTATTTTCTGCTTTTTTAAATGGTAGTCATTCCAAGAGGTGTGAGGTGGTATCTCAAACATATCCACATGCACAAGAATGAAGTTGGGCCCTTACATAACATCACATACAAAATGAACTCAAATTGGATCAAAGGCTGGGCACAGTGGCTCACGTCTGTTATACCAGCACTTTGGGAGGCCGAGGCGGGCAGATTACCTGAGGTCAGGAGTTCGAGACCAATCTGGCCAATATGGTGAATCCCCATCTCTATTAAAATACAAAAAATAGCTGGGCATTGTGATGCGTGTCTATAATCCCAGCTACTTGGGAGGCTGAGGCAGGAGAATTGCTTGAACCCAGGAGGCAGAGGTTGCAGTGAGACGAGATCATGCCAATGCACTTCAGCCTGAGTGACAGAACGAGACCCTGTCTCAAAACAAAACAAGACAAAACAAAACAAGAAAAAGAAGTGGGTCAAAGAGCTAAATGTAAGATCTAAAACTATAAAACTCTTAGAAGAAAATGTAGGACAAAAGCTTCACACTATTGTATTTGTTGGATATGACACCAAAGGCACACTCAACAAAAGAAAAAAAATACAAAAATTGGACTTCATAAAATTTTGTGCATGAAAAAACAACATCAACAGAGTAAAAAGGCAGCCAACAGAGTGAGAGAAAATATTTTCAAATCATATATCTGACAATTAATATTCAGAATATATAAAAAACTCTTAAAACTCAAAAATAGTTTTTGTGCTGGCAAGATGGCTGAATAGGAACAGCTCTGGTCTGCAGCTCTCAGCGAGATCAAGGCAGAAAGCAGATGATTCCTGCATTTCCATGTGAGGTACCTGGTTCATCTCACTGGGACTGGTTGGACAGTGGGTGCAGCTCACAGAGGGTGAACCAAAGCAGGGTGAGGTGGGTCTCACCCAGGAAGTGCAACGGGTCGGGGGATTTCATTTTCCTAGCTGAGGGAAGCCATAAGAGACTGTACCAGAATGAACAGTGCATTTTGGCCAATACTGTGGTTTTCCCATGGTCTTCACAACCAGCAGACCAGGAGATTCTCTCTGGTGCCTGGCTCAGTGGGTTCCACCCCCATGGAGCCCAGCAAGCTAAGATCCACTGGCCTGAAATTCTTGCTGCTAACACAGCAGTCTGAGATCAGCCTGGGACGATGGAGCTTGGTGGGGGGAGGGGCATCCACCATTGCTGAGGCTTGAGTAGGTGGTTTTACCCACACGGTGTAAACAAAGCCACAGGAAGATCGAACTGGGTGGAGCCTACCTCAGCTCCATAGGACAGAGCACCTGGGGGAAGGGGCGGCTGTGGGTACAGCTTCAGCAGACTTAAATGTCCCTGCTTGACTACTCTGAAGTGAGCAGCGGTTCTCCAACCACAGCATTTGAGCTCTGATAAAGGACAGACTGCCTCCTCAGGTGGGTCCCTGACCCTCATGTATCCAGACTGGAGACACCTCCCAGTAGGGGCCAACGGACACCTCATACAGGAGAGCTCTGGCTGGCATCTGGTGGGTGTCCCTCTGGGATGAAGCTTCCAGAGGTAGGAACAGGCAGCAATCTTTGTTGTTGTGCAGCCTCCGCTGGTGATACCCAGGAAAAGAGGGTCTGAAGTGGACCTCCAGCAAACTCCAGCAGACCTGCAGAAGAGGAGCCTGAGTGTTAGAAAGAAAACTAACAAACAGAAAGGAATAGTATAAACATCGTCAACATCAAAGACCAAGGTAGATAAATCCACAAAGATGGGGAGAAGCCAGTGCAAAAAGGCTGAAAATTCCAAAAACCAGAACACCTCTTCTCCTCCAAAGGATCACAACTCCTCGCCAGCAAGGGAACAAAACTGGATGGAGAATGAGTTTGACAAATTGACAGAAGTAGGCTTCAGAAGGTGGAAAATAACAAACTCTTCTGAGCTAAAGGAGGATAGCAAGGAAGCTAAGAACCTTGAAAAAAGGTTAGATGAATTGCTAACTAGAATAACCGGCTTAGAGAAGAACATAAATGATCTGATGGAGCTGAAAAACAGCACGAGAACTTTGTGAAGCATACGCAAGTATCAATACCCGAATCAATCAAGCGGAAGAAAGGATATCAGAGATTGAAGATCAACTCAATGGAATAAAGTGAGAAGACAAGACTAGAGAAAAAAGAGTGAAAAGAAATGAGCAAAGCCTCCAAGAAATTGGGACTATGTGAAAAGAGCAAATCTACGTTTGATTGGTTAACTTGAAAGTGATAGGGAGAATGGAATCAAGTTGGAAGACTCTCTTCAGGATATTATCCAGGAGAACTTCCCCAACCTAGCAAGACAGGCAACATTCAAATTCAGGAAATACAGAGAACATCACAATGATACTCCTTGAGAAGAGCAACCCCAAGACATATAATCATCCGATTCACCAAGGTTGAAATGAAAAAGAAAATATTAAGGGTCACCAGAGGGAAAGGTGGGGTTATCCACAAAGGGAAGCCCATCAGACTAAGAGAAGATCTCTCTGCAGAAACCCCACAAGCCAGAAGAGAGTGGGGGCCAATATTCAACATTCTTAAAGAAAAGAATTTTGAACCCAGAATTTCATATCCAGCCAAACTAAGCTTCATAAGTGAAGGAGAAATGAAATCCTTTATGGACAAGCAAATGCTGAGAGATTTTGTTACCCCCAAAGCCTGCCTCACAAGAGCTCCTGAAGGAAGCAATAAACATGGCAAGAAACAACCAATACCAGCCATTGCAAAAACATACCAAATTGTAAAGACCATTGACACTATGAAGAAACTGCATAACTAACGGGCAAAATAACCAGCTGGCATCATAATGACAGGATCAAATTCACAAATAACAATATTAACCTTAAATGTACATGGGCTAAATGTCCCAATTAAAAGACACAGACTGGCAAATTGCATAAAGATTCAAGACCCATTGCTGTGCTGTATTGAGACCTACCTCACGTGCAAAGACACACATAGGCTCAAAATAAAGGGATGGAGGAAGATTTACCAACGAAATGGAAAGCACATACACAAAAAAGCAGTGGTTGCAATCCTAGTCTCTGATAAAACAGACTTTAAATGAACAAAGATCAAGAGACAAAGAAGGGCATAACATAATGGAAAGGGATCAATGCAACAAGAAGAGCTAACTATTCTAAATATAGATGCACCCAAAACAGGAGCACCCAGATTCATAAAGCAAGTTCTTAGAGACCTACAATGAGACTTAGACTCCCACACAATAATAGTGGGAGAATTTAACACCCTACTGTCAATATTAGACAGATCAATGAGAAAGAAAATGAACAAGGATATCCAGGACTTGAACTCAGTGGACCTAATAGACATCTACAGAACTCTCCACCCCAAATCAACAGAATATACATTCTTCTCAGCACCACATCACACTTATTCTAAAATTGACCACATAATTGAAAGTAAAGCACTCCTCAGTAAATTCAGAAGAATAAAAATCATAACAAACATTCTCTCAGACCACAGTGCAATCGAATTAGAAGTTAGGATTAAGAAACTCACTCAAAACCACACAACTACATGGAAACTGAAAAACCTGCTCCTGAATGACTACTGGGTACATAACAAAATGAAGGCAGAAATAAAGATGTTCTTTGAAACCAATGAGAACAAAGACACAACGTACCAGAATCTCTGGGACACATTCAAAGCAGTGGGTAGAGGGAAATTTATAGCACTAAATGCCCACAAGAGAAAGCAAGAAAGATCTAACATTGACACCCTAATATCACAATTAAAAGAACTAGAGAAGCAACAGCAAACACATTCAAAAGCTAGCAGAAGGCAAGAAATAACTAAGATCAGAGCAGAACTGAAGGAGATAGAAACACAAAAAACCCTTCAAAAAAATCGATGAATCCAGGAGCTGGTTTTTTGAAAAGATCAACAAAATTGATAGACTGTTAGCAAGACTAATAAAGAAGAAAAGAGAGAAGAATCAAACAGACACAATAAAAAATGATAAAGGGGATATCACCACTGATCCCACAGAAATACAAACTACCATTGGAGAAGACTATAAACACCTCTATGCAAATAAACTAGAAAATCTAGAAGAAATGGATAAATTCCTCGACACATACACCCTCCCAAGACTAAACCAGGAAGAAGTTGAATCTCTGAATAGACCAATAACAGGCTCTGAAATTGAGGCAATAATTAATAGCTTACCAATGAAAAAAAGTCCAGGACCAGATGGATTCACAGCCAAATTCTACCAGAGGTACAAGGAGGAGCTGGTACCATTCCTTCTGAAACTATTCCAATCAATAGAAAAACAAGGAATCCTCCCTAACTCATTTTATGAGGCCAGCATCATCCTGATACCAAAGCCTGGCAGAGACATAATAAAAAAAGAGAATTTTAGACCAATATCCCTGATGAACATCGATGCAAAAATACTCAATAAAATACTGGCAAACCGAATCCAGCAGCACATCAAAAAGTTATCCACCATGATCAAGTGGGCTTCATATCTAGGATGCAAAGCTGGTTCAACATACACAAATCAATAAATGTAATCCAGCATATAAACAGATCCAATGACAAAAGCCACACGATTATCTCAATAGATGAAGAAAAGGCCTTTGACAAAATTCAAAAACCTTCATGCTAAAAACTCTCAATAAATTAGGTATTGATGGGACGTATCTCAAAATAATAAGAGCTATCTATGACAAACCCACAGCCAATATCATACTGAATGGGCAAAAACTGGAAGCATTCCCTTTGAAAACTGGCACAAGACAGGGATGCCCTCTTTCACCACTCCTATTCAACATAGTGTTGGAAGTTCTAGCCAGGGCAATTAGGCAGGAGAAGGAAATAAAGGGTATTCAATTAGGAAAAGAGGAAGTCAAATTGTCCCTGTTTGCAGATGACATGATTGTATATCTAGAAAACCCCATCATCTCAGCCCAAAATCTCCTTAAGCTGATAGGCAACTTCAGCAAAGTCTCAGGATACAAAATCAATGTGCAAAAATCACAAGCATTCTTATACACCAATAACAGACAAACACAGAGCCAAATCATGAGTGAATTCTCATTCACAATAGCTTCAAAGAGAATAAAATACCTAGGAATCCAACTTACAAGGGACGGGAAGGACCTCTTCAAGGAGAACTACAAACCACTGCTCAATGAAATAAAAGAGGATACAAACAAATGGAAGAACATTCCATGCTCATGGGTAGTAAGAATCAATATTATGAAAATGGCCATACTGCCCAAGGTAATTTATAGATTCAATGCCATCCCCATCAAGCTACCAAGGGCTTTCTTCACAGAATTGGAAAAAACTACTTTAAAATTCATATGGAACCAAAAAAGAGCCTGCATTACCAAGTCAATCCTAAGCCAAAAGAACAAAGCTGGAGGCATCACTCTACCTGACTTCAAACTATACTACAAGGCTACAGTAACCAAAACAGCACGGTACTGGTACCAAAACAGAGATACAGACCAACAGAACAGAACAGAGACCTCAGAAATAATGCCACATATCTACAACCATCTGATCTTTGACAAACCTGACAAAAACAGGAAATGGGATAAGGATTCCCTATTTAATAAATGGTGCTGAGAAAACTGGCTAGCTGTATGTGGAAAGCTGAAACTGGATCCCTTCCTTACACCTTATACAAAAATTAATTCAAGATGGATTAAAGACTTAAATGTTCAACCTAAAACCATAAAAACCCTAGAAGAAAACCTAGGCAATACCATTCAGGACATAGGCATGGGAAAGGCATGTTTTCATGTCTAAAACACCAAAAGCAATGGCAACAAAAGCCAAAATTGACAAATGGGATCTAATTAAACTAAAGAGCTTCTGCACAGCCAAAGAAACTACCATCAGAGTGAACAGGAAACCTACAGAATGGGAGAAAATTTTTGCAATCTACTCATCTGACAAAGGGCTAATATCCAGAATCTACAAAGAACTCAAACAAATTTACAAGAAAAAAACAAACAACCCCATCAAAAAGTGGGCAAAGGATATGAACAGACACTTCTCAAAAGAAGACATTTATGCAGCCAAAAGACACATGAAAAAATGCTCATCATCCCTGCTATCAGAGAAATGCAAATCAAAACCACAATGAGATACCATCTCATACCAGTTAGAATGGTGATCATTAAAAAGTCAGGAAACAACAGGTGCTGGAGAGGATGTGGAGAAACAGGAACACTCTTACACTGTTGGTGGGACTGTAAACTAGTTCAACCATTGTGGAAGACAGTGTGGTGATTCCTCAGGGATCTAGAACTAGAAACGCCATTTGATCCAGCCAACCCATTACTGGGTATATACCCAAAGGATTATAAATCATGCTGCTGTAAAGACACATGCACACATATGTTTATTGTGGCACTATTCACAATAGCAAAGACTTGGAACCAAGCCAAATGTCCATCAGTGATAGACTGGATACAGAAAATGTGGCACATACACACCATGGAATACTATGCAGCCATAAAAAATGATGAGTTCATGTCCTTTGTAGGGACATGGATGAAGCTGGAAACCATCATTCTCAGCAAACTATCACAAGGACAAAAAACGAAACACTGCATGTTCTCACTTATAGGTGGGAATTGAACAATGAGAACACATGGACACAGGAAGGGGAACATCACACACCACGGCCTGTTGTGGGGTGGGGGGAGGGGGGAGGGATAGCATTAAGAGATACACCTAATGTTAAATGACGAGTTAATGGGTGCAGCACACCAACATGGCACATGTATACATATGTAACTAACCTTCATGTTGTGCACATGTACCCTAAAACCTAAAGTATAATTAAAAAAAAAAGAAAATAGGACACATATACACCACAGAATACTATGCAGCCATAAAAAATGATGAGTTCATGTGCTTTGCAGGGACATGGATGAAGCAGGAAACCATCATTCTCAGCAATCTAACACAGGAACAGAAAACCAAGCACTGCATGTTCTCCCTTATAGTGGGAGATGAACAATGAGAACATATGGACGCAGGGAGGGGAACATCACACACCGGGCCCTGTCTCGGGGTGAGGTGCTGGGGGAGGGATTGCATTAGGAGAAATACCTAATGTAGATGATGGGTTGATGGGTGCAGCAAACCACCATGGCAAGTGTATTCCTATGTAACAAACCGGCGAGTTCTGCACATGTATCCCAGAACTTAAAGCATAGTTAAAAAAATAAAAATAAAAAATTAAACTTAAGAAACTAAAAAAAAGAAAAAAAAAGTTTTACTATTATATTTCTTCTAAAAGTTTATAATTTTAAGTTATTTATTTAAGTTTATAATGTATTTTTAGTGACCTTTTAAGGTCTGAGGTTCAGATAAAAGTTTTTTTTTTTCTTTTCATGGCATATAGATGTCCAGTTGTTCAAAAGCTATTTATTGAAAAACTATCCTTTCTGCATTTTGTTTCTGTACTTCTGTCAGAAAGCAATTGTGTGGGTCAACATAGACTCTCTATTCTGTTTTTTTGATCTATGTTTATTAATTTAAAAATAATACATTCACTTTATTACTGGAAATTTAAAGTGAATCTTAAAATTGGGTATAGTGAATCCTCTAAATTTATTTTTCCTTTTCCAAAATTATTTTCTTACTCTAATTCCTTTGACTTTCCATATAGGTTTTATAATCAGCTTGTCTATATCTTTCAAAAAAAACTCCTGCCGGGATTTTTATTGAGTTTGCATTTAATTTACAAATCAACTCAGGAAACATTGTCATCTCTACACTGCTGTCTTTCCATCCGTGAAAGTGTTATCTCTCCATTCATTTTGGTTTAAATAGAAATCAAAGATATTTTTTCACCAACATCCTGTTGTTATGAGCATGTAGACCCCAACTATGTTCTGTTAGTTTTATATATATATGTATATATAAAATATATATGAATATTTCATTTGTTGGAGCTATTGTAAATGGTATTATTATTATTTAAATTTGATTTCCAATTGTACATTGCTGGTAAATAGAAGTATGATTTTTGTGTGACCTATAACACTGTAACTTTGTAAATTCACATACGAGTTCTAGGAGGTGTGAGTGTGTCTGTGTGCACACATGTTGTCATTTCCTCGGTATGTTCCACACAATTACATCAGAGAAATGATTTTATCCCATTTCAATCTACATGTTTTATATATTTATGTATAAATTCCATTACAAGTTTGATAGGAATAGCTATTTATTGTGAGAATAGCTTTGTATCTCGTTTTGGGGTAAAATTTTCCATCTTTCACCATGAAGCATATTGAGAGCTGAAGGTTTTTTTTAGTGAAGTCCTGTTCTCAGGTTGAGGAAGTTTCCATCCGTATTAGTCCATTTGCATTGCTATAAAATAATACCCAATGCTGGTACTTTGTAAGTAAAATAGGTGTATTTGGTTCACAGTTCTGCAAGCCGTGTAAGAATGGTGCCAAGCATGCTTGGCTTCTGGGGAGGGCTCGGGGAGCTTTCAGTTGTGGCAGGAGGAAGGAGAGCCAGCGTATCAGATGGCAAGAGTGCGAGCAAGAGATGGAGAAGAGGTGCCAGCCTCTTTTAAACTACCAGCTCTTGGTGAACTAATAGAGTGACAACTCACTCATTATTGCAACGAGAGCATCAAATCATTCATGAAAAATCTGTCCTCACGGTCCAAACACCTCCCACCAGGTCCACCTCCAACCTTGGAGGTCACATCTCAACATGAGATTTGGAGGAGCATATCCAAACGACATCACGTTCCTAGTTTTGTTTACTTTGCTTAATTTGCTTAGATTTTATCAT
The DNA here is from genome assembly GCF_029289425.2 of Pan paniscus. NCBI lineage: Eukaryota > Metazoa > Chordata > Mammalia > Primates > Hominidae > Pan > Pan paniscus. Next base: position 46,599,405 of record NC_073262.2, read on the forward strand.
GTGTGGATGTTGCTAGTTCCCTTAGATTTTATCATGTGTGGATGCTGGATTTTGTCTAATCTTTTTCTGACAAAGCTATGGTAACATGTGTTTTTCTTCTTCAGACTGTAAATATGATGAATTACATTGTTGATTTTAGAATACTGAACAGTCTTGAAGTCCTGAGATAAAACTCCACTTTCACTTGGTGTTTTGTTTTGTTTTGTTTTTCTGAGATGGAGTCTCACTCTGTCACCCAGGCTGCAGCGCAATGGCATGGTCTTGGCTCACTGCAACCTCCACCTCCAGGGTTCAAGCAATTCTCCTGCCTTAGCCTCCCGAGGAGCTGGGACTACAGGTGCATGCCATCACATCTGGCTTCTTTTTTTAATTCAGTAGAGACAGGTTTTCACTATGTTGGCCAGGCTGGTCTCGAACTCCTGACCTTGTGATCCACCCACCTCAACCTCCCAAAGTGCTGGGATTACAGGCGTGAGCCAGCATGCCTGGCCAATTGTGTGTTTTCTCTCTTCTCTTCCTCTCTCTTTCTTTCTTCCTTCCTTTCCTTCCTTCCTTTCCTTCCTTCCTTCCTTCCTTCCTTTCTTTTCTTTCTTTCTCTTTCTTTCTTTCTTTTTTTCTTTCTCTCTCTTTCTTTCTCTCTTTCTTTTTCTTTTTCGACAGAATCTCACTCTGTCACCCAAGCTGGAGCACAGTGGCATGATCTCGGCTCACTGTAACCTCCACCTCCTGGGTTCAAGTTATTCTCCTGCCTCAGCCTCCCGAGTAGCTGGGACTACAGGGCTGGTGCTGCCCGGGTAATATTTTTTGTATTTTTATTAGAGATGGGGTTTCATTATGTTGGCCAGGCTGGTCTCAAACTCCTGATCTCAAGTGATCCACCTGCCTTGGCCTCCCAAAGTGCTGGGATTACAGGCATGAGCCACTGTGCCCAGCCTTATTCTTTTTATATATTCCTACCTCCCATTTGCTAATACATTGCTGGAAGTTTATGCCAGTTTTTCATGAGGAACATTGGTCTATAATTTTCCCCTTTTGTGCTGCCTTTGCTTGATGAATCAGGATAATTTCTAGCTTCATACAATGAGATGTGAAGTGTTCTCTCATCTTTGATTCACTGGAAGAGATAATTGAATTGGTGTGATTTTTATCTTAAATTTGTATAGAAATTTTCAGTGAAATCTTCGGCTCTTTTTTGGTTCCAGATGAATTTTAGGATTATTTTTTCTAATTCTGTGAAAAATGACATTGGTATTTAATAGCAATTGCATTGAATCTGTAGATTGCAAATTTTTATTATTGAAATATATTTTTTAATTTTCATTTTAATAGCTTTATGGGTACATGTGGTTTTTGGTTACACGAATGAATTGTACAGTGGTGAAGTCTGGGCTTTTAGTGTACCCATCACCTTAAGAATGTACATTATATCAAATAGATAATTCATCTCTCACCCCTCTGCCACTCTACCTACTTCTGTGTTTCCAATGTTCATTATACCACTCTATATGCCTTTGCATATGCATAGCTTAGCTCCCATGTGTAATTGAGAACATGTGTTATTTGGTTTTCCATTCTTGAAAAACTTAGTTTAGATAAAGGCCTCCAGTTCCATCCAATTTGCTGCAAAAGACATTATTTCATCCTTTTTATGGCTGAGTAGCATTCCATGATCTTTGTGTGTGCACGTGTGTGTATGTGTATATATATATATGTTTGTATGTGCACATGTGTGTGTATATATATATACCATATTATATATATATACCATATTTTCTTTATCCATCAATAGGCACTTAGATTGATTCCATGTATTTGCAATTTTGAATTGTACTGTGATAAATATACACATGCAGTTGTCTTTTAAGTATAATGACTTCTTTTCCTTTAGGTAGAAGCTCAGTAATGAGATTGCTGGATTGAATGGCAGATCTATTTTACAGTTTTTGAGAAATCTCCACACTGTTTTCCATAGAGGTTGCACTAATTTACATCCCCACCAAAAATGTATAAGTGTTCCCTTTTCACTATATTGGGTCCGACATGTATTAGTTTTTGACTTTTTAATAACGATCATTCTGAGTGGAGTAAGGTGGTACCTCATTGAAGTTTTAATTTGCATTTCCTTGATGATTAGTGATGCTGAGCATTTTTTCATGTTTGCGGTACCCTTGTATTCATGTCATTTGCCCACTTTTTAATAGGATGATTTGTTTTTGTCTTGCTGATTTGTTTGAGGTCTTTACAGATTCTGGATATTAGCTCTTTGTCAGATGTATAGTTTGAATGTATTTTCTCCAATTCTGTAGGTTGTCTGTTTACTCTGTTGATTCTTTCTTTGGTGGTGCAGAAGCTTTTCAGTTTATTTAAGTGCCATTTATTTATTTTTGTTTTTGTTGCATTTGCTTTTGGGTTCTTAGTCATAAATTATTTGCCTAGGCCAATACCCAGAAGAAATTTTCCTAGGTTTTCTCCCAGAATTTTTATGATTTAGGATTTTAGATTTGTCTTTAATTCATCTTGAGTTAATTTCTGCATATGGTGGGAAATAGGAATCAAGTTTTTTTGCTTCTGCATGTGGCAATTCAGTTTTTCCAGAACAATGTATTTAACAGCATGTCCTTTCTCCAATGTATGTTTTTGTCTGCTTTGTCAAAAATCAGTTGGTTATAAGTATTTGGATTTATTTCTGAGTTCTCTATTCTGTTCCATTGGTCTGTGTGTCTATTTTTGCACCAATACCATGCTGTTTTATTGACTATCACTTTGCAGTATTATTTTGAAGTCAGGTAATGTGATGCCTCAAGGTTTGTTCTTTTTGTTTAGGATTGCTTTGGCCACCTAGGCTCTTTTTTGGTTCCAGATGAATTTTAGGATTATTTTTTCTAATTCTGTGAAGAATGACATTGGCATTTAATAGGAATTGCATTGAATCTGTAGATTGCTTTGGGCAGTATTGTCATTTTCATAATATTGAATCTTCCAATTCATGAGCATAGAATGTTTTTTCATTTGTTTGTGTCTTTTTTTATTTCTTTCATCAGTGTTTTTTAGATCTCTTTGTAGAGATCTTTTACCTCATTTGGTTAAAAATATTCCTAGGTATTTTATGCTGTTGCAACTACTGTAAAGGGGATTGATTTCTTGATTTGATTCTCAGCTTGTTTGTTATTGGTGTATAGTGGCGCTACAGGTTTGTGTACATTGATTTTGTGCCTGAGACTTTACTGAATTCATTTATCAAATAAAGGAGTCTTTCGGAGGAATGTTTGTATTTTTTATGTATAAGATTATATCACCAGCAAGCAGATAACTATTAAAACTTTTTAACTAAAAATGCAATGTTTTTCACAATCTAGTACCATTTGGGTTATCTTTGTAGTCTTGGGTGACTTTTAGTAGTTTTTAGGTTTTGAGGAGTTGGTCCTTCTGTCTGAGTTGTAGAATTTATGTACCTAGTTGTTCACGGTATTCCTTATTATCCTCTTAATGTATGTAGAGTCTGTAGTGATATCTTCTTTTGCATTCTTGATAATAGTAAGTTGTATCTTCTTCTTTTTAATTAGTCAGTCTTGCTATGTACATCAATTTTATTGATCTTTTTTTAAGAACCAACTTTTGGATTTGTTAATTTGTTCCAATATTTAATTTCATTGATTTCTACTCTTATGTTTATTGTTTCCTTATTTCTGCTGCTTTAAGTTTATTTTGCTTTTCTTTTTCTATTTTATTGAGGCAGCATATTAGGTTATTGATTTGAGAGTTTTTTTTTATAATAAACATCTATCTAAGCACTACATTTGCTGCTTCCTATAAATATTTATTTTAATTTTTGGTCAGTTCAGATTATTTTTTAATTTCCCTTGATGGTTCCTTCTTGATTCATGGATTATTTATAAGAATGTTATTTAATTTCCAAATGTTAGGAGATATTATTGCTATTGTTCTGTTATTGACTTTTAGTCTAATTTAATTAGGGTCAGAGAAGATACTCTATAAGGCTTTTTTTCTTTTTTCACTTTTAAGATTCGTTTTAAGACCCAGGATGTGGTCTGTGTTGGTGAATGTTACATGTGTATTTAAAAAGAATGTGGATCCAGCTATTATTAGGTATTCTGTCAATGCCAGTTAGGTTCAATTGTTTGATAATAATGTCAGACCATATATATCCTTGCTGATTTTCTATATCAATTTTTATCAATTATTGAAAGAAGGGTTTTGAGGTCTCCAAATACAATTGTGGATTTTTCTATCTCTCCTTTCATTTCTGTCGTCTTTTGCTTCATGTATTTTGCCACTTTGTTTTCAGGTACATATGCATTTAGGATTCCTCTGTCTTCTTTGTGTATTAACCCTTTTATGACTATATAATGTCCATCTTTGTATTCGTCTCAGGGGTTTTTTTTCTTTTTTGGCCATGAAGTCTAATTTGCCTGGTATTAAATTAGCTATTGTAGCTCTCTTTTGGTTAGTGTTTGCAAAGATTTTATTTTTTCCATCCCTTTATCTTTGTGTAATCATTGTTAAATGTATAAAACAGAACGTTTACAGTTTTAACCACAGTTAAGTATGCAATTCAGTGGCATTAAATACATTCACAATATTGTGCAACCATCACCACCATCCATCTTCAGAACTTTTTCATCTTCCCAAACCTAAACTTTGTCCCCATAAAAAAAGAAACTCCCCATTTTCCCCTTTCCCTAGCCCCTGATAACTATGATTCTACTTTCTATCTCCCTATATTTGACTACTGAGTGTACCTTATATGAGTGGAATTACACGATATTGTCTTTTCATGTCTGGCTTATTTCACTTACCATAACATTCAAGTTTCATCTATACTGTAGTATACAATGGAATTTTCTTCCTTTTTAAGGCTAAATATTTCAGTGACTGCATGTACTGAATTTTATTTATCCATTCCTCAATCAACTGACAGTTGGATTGTTTCTACCTTTTGGCTATTGTGAATAAAGACGCAATAAACATTGGTTTGTAAAGATCTAATCAGCTCAACTTTCACTTCTTTTAGATATATAGCTGGGAGTGGAATTTCTAAATCATATGGTAACTCTCTGTTTAAGTTTTTAAGGAATCTGTTTTCCACAGTGGCTGCACCATTTTACCATTTTACATTCCCACAAGTAATGTACAAAAGGTTCCAGTTTCTCCACATCCTCACCAACACTCATTATTTTCCGTTTTTTTTTTAAATAATAGCCATCCTAACGTGAATTGGATGGATGTGAATTGGTATCTTATTGTGATTTTGATTACCATTTCCCTAATTGTTAATGATGTTGAACATTTGTATGTGTTTATTGGTGATCTCAACCTATTTGGAAAAATGTCTATTCAAGTCCTTTGCCCATTTTTAAATTGGGTGTGTTGGTTTTTTTGTTGAATTGTAAGATTATTTTTCATTTATTGTAGTTTTACCTTTCAGTTCTAAAATTGCCATTTGCTTCTTCTTTTTGTGTTACATTTTCTATTTTTTTCTGAAACTTTTTGTCTTTTCCTTAAGAGTGTTTGTCCTTACTTGTTGGGGAATTTCTATGACTACTTTAAAGTCTTTGCCAGATAATTCCAACATGTATCATCTCAGTTTTGGAGTCTCTTGATTGTTCTTTCCCATGAGAGGTAAGATTTTGCTAGTTTACTCTATGCTGAGTAACTCTGGATACTATCCTGGATATTACGTATACTGTGTTTTGAGATGCTGGATCCCATTTAAATTCTATAGAGAAAATAGACACTCTATTTTAGCAGCCAAGAGACCCATTTTGGTAAGAACTGCAAGTTCCAATCAACCTTCTGCGTGTTGTAAATGGTGTTTACAGCTCTCCTACATATGTACGCCCAGGGATCAGTGTGCCTGGACAGTAGTCTAGCTAGAGCCAAGTGCTCAAAATCTATTCTATTCTTGTTTGAATAAGACCCACATATAGTCAGCTCAGGAGTTTCCCCTGGAGTTAAACAACTTTGTGGATCATTTTTCCTGAGCTTTATCATGCTGCTGAAGTCTATTGCCTGGTATTGATACTTTGCAGTTCTCAGGTGCTCCCTTTTTCAGTACCCTGGTGAAAAAGCAACAGATGGTATCTGCATCTGTACCCTTGCTAGATATTTCCAAGTTGCCCTTCCAAGGAGTGGTACCATGATTTTAAAATTCCTACTGGTAATTGGGAATAAATGTCTTTCCTCACATCCTCCCCATGGGCAATAGATATGTTCTTTGGAGGGGAGCCCCTGCACCCCTACAGGGGTATGAGTTAGATGAGGTGCTCTACCCATTCAACTTCAGCTCACCAACTTAGCCACCATTTACCAATTTCCCCCTGTCACTACCAGGAATGTGTGATGGGAACCAGCATTTCATTAGTTGCAGGGCTGTCTCCTCTGAGCATTCCCTTGCACTTCTAACCAGTTATGGAACAGACACACACATCCCCTCTGTAAAGATTGTGGTGCCTGGCCTTACTGCCATTAAAGCTTCATGTTCTCTAAAAGCAGAAACAGTCTTTAATCAAGTGTCCAGTGTGCTCTTGGGGCTATGTACACACCAACTCAGTGAGGGCCCTTTAGGTGTGGTAGGGAAAGGGGTTTACTCCCATTTATGCCCAATTTACAAACATTAAAACTGAGTTCAAAGTTTGGTAGCTGGAAGACTTAATGGTCCTAAAGAGCAGACTTGGAAACCCAACCTGTCTGATGTGCATCAACCATTATGAAATATGGAGCACTGGACCCAGCCACAGTGCCCTGTCCCCAACGTAGTTAATTTGCAGTCCACTTCTTCAATGCCCAAGATCCTGAGACCTGTGTGCACTTGACCCCAAAGTGCCTGCTTTTATTTCCTTTCCTGCAAAGTGACAACACAATTGACTTTAACAGTAGGGTTTGGTTCCTGAAGTGAGAAATGAATGAAAGGATAAAGGTAAAGGCTGGCTAGAGTGGAGGGCTAAATACATACCTGATTAAATAAATGACTGTCATACTACTTTGGAGTATGGAATTAACTCCCAGGATCCACTTACTGCCCAGGCTGACTGTTGTTAGAGGTCTAATATCCTCCTCTGAACAAGGAAAGAGGAATGGCTCCAGATGGCTCTAGGCAAGGACAGCAGGACTGTCTGTGATTACAACAGGGCATTTTGGTGCTGGCTCTCACTGCAGCTCCTGCTTCATAGTGATCAGCCAGGATGCACGGCAAGGAGGAACTGTCCAGTATGACAGTAAGGTCAGCTTGGATGTCTGCAATGAGCCCACACTGATCAGCTCTATCCAGGCCCACCCTGGGTATAGCTTTACCTCAAGTTTTCAACAGGTAGTTTTCAAAAAACAAAAGTGAGTGTATTCCTGCTTGGTCCTGTTTCTGCCTCTTCCCTCTCACTGCCAGCCCCTCTGATATGTATGCAGATAAAACTGAAATAGCAATTCTCTAAAAACTTTTCATGCCACACATCAGTTTTGGGGAGGTGGTATGGATGAGGGCCAGAAACCTAGCCTACTTTATGCTCTCAAAATTCATAAATTTCTCATTCAGCCTGGTATAAATCTGGGTTATTCCTATTAAGGTTCATGTGAGAAATCTTTTAGATTTATTGTTACCAATTTCTGCAAGCCAGTCCTGACAGAGGAATGAAACATAATTGAGTCAGGTCGGCCTCTTTTGTTCTGTAGTGTTTGGGGTTTGCATGTATGTATGCACATGTTTTTAAGAAAATAGGACAGCTGCATCAATTCAAGCCCACTAAGGAGAAAGAGAGTCCATTCTGCAATGTTGTTTTGTGTCATCCAGTGCTAAATATTCCTTGCAGGGTTTGTTCCCCTTTTCCTCCCTGGTTTACACTTGTACACTGAGGTAAGCTGACCCAGGGAGAAGCCATTCCCCTGCACCCTGGGATTCCCTCGGTAGCAGCAGAGCATGAAGGGAACAGCATCTCACGCATTTACACTGCATTATCAGTATTTTGGGGAACTATCCACATTCTGCATTTCATGAGCAAACTCACAATTTTCAAGAAAGAATGATGGACATGGATGTCCCAAGATGTGGTCTTTGCTCTGTTTCCATATTAGCGTCATGATCCTACTTCGAGTAACAGAACTACCACCCTTCTTCGAATCAATAACAAACTATTACTTGGAGGCACTCTCTTTCCAGCCAGGCAGCCTTGTGTAATGGAATGCATTTGGTTCCTGGGGTGTAGATAGACCCTACACTTGAAGGGAGTCCTCTCACTATCTGTCATTCAATCTTTCCAAGGGGCTGGCGTCTTCAGCCTGTTGTCCTCCATCTGTTACTTGGGAGATGATGCCTACCTCATGAGGCTACTCTGAGGATTCTCTTGGCAATGTTGGGTGGTGCCTGGACTGTGATGCAAGTGCCTGTACTCTTTTATACCACAGAACAGGCAGCTTGGAAACCAGGGTGGGAATACTGGGGTGCATAGTCCCTCCTACCTGCAGGGGCTGACACCTGGGTAAAAATCTTTACCTCTGCCTGAATTTTTCAGGGCACCAGCTCTTACCCATCACACCAAGAAGAACAAATGCATTTCATTTTTATCATTAGATTGAAAAGAAGACTTCTAAATCCAAGCTCTAGCTCAGCAGGAAAGCATGCTGTGGTTGATTAGTGATGTCTGCCCTGGTCAAGTGTGGGGTGAAATGGGCACCTGTGCTGCACTTAATCTATCCTAGAATGCTATGGTGATCTCCTCAAAAGTGAGCAAATGTGTTAGCAATACCAGTGCTGTGTCTTCAGTTCTCAGCACAAGGCGGGGCATGGCAAATATATCATTCATGATTATGAAAGAATGGAACCATTTGGGATTTGATGAGTTTTGCTCTGATAAGACCCTGACAGGTGTCTGGCATGACAGCCTACACTCGCCAGTGGGGATTATTCTCAGGGCCAAGAAATGACTGAAAATCAGAAAGAAATTCTCTGGTGGAAGGGAAAAGTGATAGCAGTAATGTGAGTAAAATCCTTTGGGGTGACAGCTAACTAAGATTAAATTAGGGTAGAGTGGGAAAATTAATTAATGTCCAAACTGTGGAGCAGATATCTGAAGGTCTCTAGTTTATGAAGATTGATGTGAACACAGGTGAGGTTTATTGAAACATGTGAACACAGGTCTACGGCCTACAGAAACAGATGTGGGTGCAAGTCTGTCATACTACTATTGTCTGTGGAAACAGAAGAGGGCACAGGTTTACAGTCCATGGAAACATGTGGATGCAGGTCTAAAACCTGCAGAAAAAGATTTAAGCACAAGTCTACAAAAATAGATATGGGCAAAAGTCTATAATCTATGAAAACGGGTGTGGGCACAGGTCTATGGTCTATGGAAACAGATGTGGGCACGGGTCCATAGGCTCTAAAACAGACATGAGCATAGGTCTATGGTCTGTGGAATCAGACGTAGGCACGAGACTATGATTTCTGAAACAGACACAGGCATGGGTCTATGGTCTATGGGATCAGACGTAGGCACAAGACTATGATCTCTGAAACAGACTTGGATGTGGGTCTATGGTCTGTGGAAACAGACTTAAGCATGGGTCTATGGTCTGTGGAAACAGACTTGGCCATGAGTCTATGGTCTCTGAAACAGACTTGGACATGGGTCTATGGTCTGTGGAAACAGACTTGGACATGGGTCTATGGTCTATGGTCTATGGAAACAGACTTGATCATGGGTCTGTGGTCTCTGAAACAGACTTGGACATGGGTCTATGGTCTGTGGAAACAGACTTCCACTATAATTTTCATTTCTAAAGAATGAGAAACCAATAAATAAAACATGTGGAATGCACAAAACATACTCCAAGAGCAACCCCATGCTTAGCCATAAAGCAAGTCTGAATACATTTAGAAAAACTGACATTGCACCATCCATGCAGTCAGACTACAGTGGAATAAAACAGAAATCAATACCAAGAATATCTCCCCAAACCACACAATTATTTAAAAATTAAACGACTTGTTCGTGAATGACTTTTGGGTAAACAATTAAATTAAGGCAGAAATGAAAATCTCCTTTGAAATAAATAAAAACAGACACAACATATCAAAATCTCAGGGAGGCAGCAAAAGCAGTATTAAGAGCAAAATTTATAGTGCTAAATGCTTACCTCAAAAAGTTTAAAACACTTCCAATTAATGATCTAACATCACACCAATAACTAGAAAAATAAGAACAAACAAACCCAAAAGCTAACAGAAGAAAATAAATCACTAAAATCAGAATGGAACTGAATGAAATTGAGACCCCAAAATCCATGCAAAAAAAAAAATCGATGAAACCAAAAGTTGGTTCTTGTAAAAGATTATCAATATTAATTGGTTGCTAGCTAGATTAATAAAGAAAAAAAGAGAGAAGGTCTGAGTAAACACAAACAGAAATAAGAAAGGTAACGTTATAACTGATCCCACAGAAATAGAAAGATCCTCAAAGACTACTGTGAGCACATCTATGCACACAAACTAGAAAATGCAGAGGAAATGGATAAATTCCTCTTAGGATTGAATCAGGAAGAAATTGAAACCCTGAACCAACCAATATCAAGTTCCAAAATTTAATCAGCAATAGAAAACCTACCAACCATAAAATGCCTCAGACCAGATGGATTCACAGCCAAATTCTACCAGACATACAAAGAACTAATACCAATTCTACCAGACATACAAAGAAGAACTAATTCCACAAAATTGAGGAGATCCTAACTCATTCTACAAAGCCAGTATTACCCTGATAGCAAAACCTGGAGGTGACACAACGGAAAAAGAAAACTTCAAGCCAAAATCTCTAATGAATATAGATGCAAAAATCCTCAATATAGTATTAGCAAGCCCAATCAAGCAGTATACCAATAAGTTAGTTCATGGCTGGGCATGGTGACTCATGCCTGTAATCCCAGCACTTTGAGAGGCTGAGGCAGGTGGATCATTTGAGGTCAGGCATTCAAGACCAACCTGGCCATCATGGTGAAACCTCTCTCTACTAAAAATACAAAAATTAGGTGGGCAGTACTGCAACCCCAGCTACTCGGGAGGCTGAGGCAGGAGAATCACTTGAGCCTGGAAGGTGGAGGTTGTGGTGAGCCAAGATCCTGCCATTGCACTCCAGTCTGGGCAACAGAGTGAGACCCTGTCACAAAAAAGGAAAACACAGTTAATTCACCATGATCAAGTAGGCTTCCTTCCTGGGATGCAAGGTTGGTTCAACATATGCAAATCAATAAAAATGACTAACCACATATAATTAAAAATAAAATACATATAATTTCAACAGGCATAGAAAAAAAGCCTTCAATAAATCCAACATCTCTTTATGATAAAAACTCTCCCCAAACTAGGCATTTAAAAAACATACCTCAAAATAATAAAATCAATCTATGACAAGCCCACAGCCAACATTATACTGAACAGGCAAAAGCTTGGATCATTCCCCTAGAGAACTGGAACAAGACAAGGATGCTTACTCTCACCACTCCTATTCAACAGAGTACTAGAAGTCCTGGCCAGAGCAATCAGGCAAGAGAAAGAAACAAAGATCATGTATATAGGAATAAATGAAGTCAAACTATCTCTCTTCACTGATATGATTTTATACCTAGAAAATCCTACAGATTCCACCAAAGGGTTCCTGGAACTGATAAATGACTTCAGTAAACTTTCAGGATACAAAATCAAGGTACAAAAATCAGTAGTATTTCTATACACCAATAATGTTTAAGCTTGAGAGTCAAATTAAGAGTGCAATCCCATTCACAATTGCCATACACAAAAAAATGAAACACCTAGGAATCTAACCAAGGAGTTAATGGATGACTGCCAGGAGCACTACAAAACACTGATGGAAGAAATCATAGATGACAGAAACAAATGGAAAAACATTTGATACTCATGGATTGGAAGAATCAATATCATTAAAATGATCATACTTCCCAAAGCAATGTACAGATTCCACAATATTCCTATCAAACTACCAATGTCATTTTTCACAGAATTCCATAAAACTATTCTAAAATTCATTTGGAACCAAAGAAGAGCCTGAATGTCCAAAACAATCCTAAACAAAAAGAATAAAGCCAGAAGCACCACACTATTTGACTTCAAACTATACTATAAGGCTACAGTAACCAAAACAGCACGGTAATGGTAAACAAACAAACAAAAAAACAGACACATAGGCCAATGGAACAGAATAGGGAACCCAGAAATAAAGCCTGACACCTACAGCTATCTGATCTTTAACAAAATGGACAAAAATAAGAACTGGGGAATGGACTGTATTCAATAAATGATGCTGGGATGACTGGCTAGCTATATACAAAAGAATAAAACTGGACTCCTACCTTTTACCACATACAAAAATTAACTCAAGATGAATTAAAGATTTAAATGTAAGACCTTAAACTAGAAGAATTTCAGAAGAAAACCTAGGAAACACCATTATGTACATTGGCTTTAGGGAAAGAATTTATGTTTAAGTTATCAAAGGCAATTGCAACAAAGAAAACTGATGAGTGGAATCTAATTAAACTAAAGAGCATTTGCACAGCAAAAGAAAATATCAACAGAGTAAATAACCTACAGAATGGGGGAAAATATTCACAAACTATGCATCTGACAAAGGCCTACTATTCAGAATCTACAAGGAACTTAATTCAACAAGCAAAAAACAATCCCATTAAAAAGTGGGCAAAGGACATTAATAGACACTTCTCAAACAAAGACATACAAGCAGCCAGCGTGTATTAAAAAAATGTGCAACATCGCTAATCATCAGGGAAATGCATATCAAGACCACAATGAAATATCATCTCACACCAGTCAGAATGGTGATTATTAAAAAGTCAAAAAACAACAGATGCTGATGAGGCTGAGGCAGGAGAATCTCTTGAGCTGAAGAGTTGAAGGCTGCAGTAAGCTATGGTCTGATCATGCCACTGCACTCCAGCCTGGGCCACAGAGAAAAACCCTGTCTCTACAAAAAGAAAAAGAAAGCAAAGTTGGCTATATCTTGATATGTTGAAGCAGGGATGAGAATCCTTAAAATTCTCTCTACTTTTAAATTTATTTGAAATTTCTCATAATAAAATTTCAAACATGAGATTGTGTTCTATAATGAGCAGGGCCATGTTCAGCCCCACCTTCATTACATCCTTATTGTCTTCTGTTAGGCAGACAAGCTCCCGAAGAGCAAAGGGCGTGGGGTCTGCAGCATTTAGGCTTCCCAATAAAGCACTAGCAGGTAATTAGGCAGCAGCAGAACCATGGCCAGCAACTTACACTGCTTATAAACAAGATGTTTCACACCTGGAAGGTTCTCATATGTTCTTTGAAATCAAAACAGTATGGCAAAATCTAAAGACAATTTTCTATAGGAGATTCTTTGGAATTATCTGGTTATTTCCTTATTAAGAAATGGGGAGGTAGTTTTTCAATCTTCACCCTATTATCTGGGTGACAAAATAATCTGTACTCCAAACCCCCATGTATTAGTCTGTTTTCATGCTGCTGATAAATTCATACCTAGACTGGACAATTTACAAAAGAAAGAAGTTTACTGGACTTACAGTTCCACGTGGCTGTGGAGGCCTTACAATCATGGTGGAAGGGGAAAGGCACGTCTCACATGGTAACAGACAAGAGAGGGAAGGAGCTTGTGTGGGGAAACTCCTCATTTTAAAACTGTCAGATCTCATGAGACTTAATTCACTATCATGAGAACAGCATGGGAAAGACCTGCCCCCTTGATTCAATTGCCTGCCACTGGGTCCCTCCCACAACACATGAGACTTAAGATGAGACTTGGGTGGGGACACCTAAACCATATCTTTCCACCCCTGGCCCCTCCCAAATCTCATGTCCTCACATTACAAAACCAATCAGGCCTTCCCAACAATCCCCCAAAGTCCTAACTTATTTCAGCATTAACTCAAAAGTCCACAGATCAAAAGTCTCGTCTAAGACAAGGTAAGTCCCTTGTGCCTATCACTAGTCTGTAAAATCAAAAGCAAGTTAATTAGTTCCTAAATACAAAGGGGGTACAGGCATTGAGTAAATACAGCTGTTCCAAATGGGATAAATTGGCCAAAACAAAGCTACAGACCCCATGCAAGTCCAAAATCCATCATGGCAGTCAAATCTTAAAGCTCCAAAATTATCTCCTTTGACTCCATGTCTCATATCCAGGTCACGCTGATGCAAGAGGTGGGCTCCCATTGCCTTGGGCAACTCCACTCCTGTGGCTTTGCAAGGTATAGCCCCCCTCCTGGCTGCTTTCACAGGCTGGCGTTGAGTGTCTGTGGCTTTTCCAGGCTCACGGTGCAAGCTGTTGGTGGATCTACCATTCTGGGGTTTGGAGGATGGTGGCCCTCTTCTCACAGCTCCACTAGGCTCTGTGTTGGGGTTTTGACCCCCTTCTGCACTGCCCTAGCAGAAGTTCTCCATGAGGGCCCTGCTCCCGCAACAAACTTCTGCCTGGGCACCCAGGCATTTCCATACATCCTCTGAAATCTAAGTGGAGGTTCCCAAACCTCAACTCTTGACTTCTGTGGATCTGCAGATTGAACACCAGGTAGAAGCTGCCAAGGCTGGGGCTTCCACCCTCTGAAGCAACAGCCCAAGCTGTACCTTAGCTCCTTTTAACCATGGCTGGAGAGACTGGAATGTAGGGTACCAAGTCCTTAGGCTGCACAGACCAGGGAGGCCCAAGGCCCAGCCCAAGAAACCATGTTTTCCTCCTAGGCCTCTGGGCCTGTGATAGGAGGAACGGCCATGAAGACCTCTGACATTCCCTGAAGACATTTTCCCCATTGTCTTGGCAATTAACATTCAGCTCCTCGTTACTTTTGCAAATTTCTGCAGCTGACTTGAATTTCTCCTCAGAAAACTGGATTTTCTTTTCCATTGCATTGTCAGGCTATAAAGTTTCGGAACTTTTATGCTCTGCTTCCCTTATAAAACTGAATGCCCTTAACATCACCTCCATGCTTTGCTGCTTAGAAATTTCTTCTGCCAGATACCCTAAATCATCTCTCTCAAGTTCAAACTTCCACAAAACTCTAGGGCAGGGGCAAAATGCACCCAGTCTCTTTGTTAAAACATAACAAGAGTAACCTTTGCTCCAGTTCCCAACCAGTTCTTCTTCCCCATCTGAGACCTCCTCAGCCTGGATTTCATTGTCCATATCACCATCAGCATTTTGGTCAAAGCCACTCAACAAGTCTCTAGGGAGTCCACAACTTTCCCACATTTTCCTGTCTTCTGAGCCCTCCAAACTGTTCCACCCTCTACCTGTCACCCAGTTCCAAAGTTGCTTCCACATTTTCAGGTATCTTTTCAGCAGTGTCCAGCTCCACTGGTACCAATTTACTGTATTAGGCCATTTTCACACTGATGATAAAGACAAACCCGAGACTGGACAAATTACCAAAGAAAGAGGTTTAATAGACTCACAGTTCCATGTGGCTGGGGAGGCCTCACAGTCATGGCAGAAGGGGAAAGGCACATCCCACATGGTAACAGACAAGAAAGAGAAGGAGCTTGTGCAGGGAAACTCCTCCTTTTAAAACCATCAGATCTTGTGAGATTTACCCACTATCACGAGAACAGCACAAGAAAGAACTGCCCCCATGATTCAACTACCTCCCACCAGGTCCCTCCCACAACACATGGGAATTCAAGATGAGATTTGGGTGGATAACCAGCCAAACCATATCACCCGACAACACACAATTTACCTATGTAACAAAGTAGCACTTGTACCCCTGAAACTAAAATAAAATTATAAAAATAAAAACTATAAAAATAACCTCAAGCCTAAAAAAAGGAAAAAAGAAATGAGGAGGAACTCAAGTGCTGAGACCTTATTCACCATGACTTTTGAGGACTACAAATTAACCAGGCCAGTGGAGAAATCTACCTGAGTCCACTGTTCTGTCTCCCCTCATTTTGCCTTTAAGCAAGTTTAATAACTGTGTGTGCTTATTTCACACACAGAAGGTAAAGCCAGCACTGACTTCTAAGGATGTACACCCAAGGCCAGCAGGGGAGACCGTGACCAGGTGACATCCGCATCACATCACCAACTGTGTGTGTGTTAATGCATCCTCTTACTCTACGGCCCTTGCAAGAAGTCTTTTCTTGTTTGAAATAGGGTTTATTTGATTGGCAGATGGCTTTGTGAAAGAGCAAAATAAGAATTGAAGGTGGGAAATGTCAGGGGCCCACTGACTCCTGCTCTAAGTATGGAGCCCTTCCTTGAGCTGGGATGTCTGGCCTTTGCCTAGATTCCTTGCCCCACCCAGATCCCTGCCCCTCCATGGTTTCTACTGTGAAAATTGGAGAGTCACTTCTGGTCTCTAGATGGCTGCGACTTTAAATCAGAGGTTCAGAAGGAAGACTTGAACATAAATGGAAGTTAAAGAGATGTGCTGGTTCACTAAGGTGCTGGGTGACACGGAAGCCCTACGGGGCAGGAGGCTCCCCCGTCTCTCTGCTGACTCTCCCTGCTCTCCCCTTCTTCCCCCGACCCTGTAAAATATGCCTCCTGTGACTCTCAATATCTCCTTATTCGCTCTCTTTTTCTCTTTTTTGTTTTGTTTTCCCTTATTCATTTTTCTTCTTTCCCTTTTTCCTCCTTTTATCAATTTTTATTTACATTTTTTTTTTTTGAAACAGAGTCTCACTGTGTCATCCAGCCTGGAGTGCAGCGGTGCAATCTTGGCTCACTGCAACATCTGCCCCCGGGTTCAAGCAATTCTCCTGCCTCAGCCTCCCTACTAGCTGGGATAACAGGCATGCACTATCACACCCGCCTAATTTTTGTATTCTTAGTAAAGATGGGGTCTGGCCATGTTGGCCAGGCTGGTCTCAAACTCCTGACCTCATGCAATTCGTCCATCTCAGCCTCCCAAAATGCTAGGATTACAGTCATGAGCCACTGCACCTGGCCTAATTTTTAATTTAAAAACAACGTAATACTCATTTTTTAAAAAAAGTCAAGCAATTCCAACATAGAATAAAGGACATGCATGACGTGTCCCACCATCCAGGCCCCTTTCCTGCCTGCAGGGGTGTGTTCTTAAGTAATGAGTGGTGATTCTAATTTAATAAAGCAATTGCCTTGTTTGTTAGACAAAATTTGCTTGAATTATTTAAGGGCCATTTCAAATTTCTCTTATAGATTCTCAATAATGCTTAGGTAAATTAATTTGAGATATATGTTTTACTTTTGCCTTATGGACCTAAGATTATATTTTCTGCATCAATGACCCTCAATAAAAAGTGGTTTAGCCACCACTGGGTTGAGTCAGGGCCATAGGACAACCTGTCTCCTTTCTGCTTGGGAGTTTGGTTGTAGTTGGACAGGCAGGGCAAAGTGCATCCACATGCTAAGCATTTAGTACCTCTTGTCTCAGAATCAGTCCCTGCAGGGAAGGAAACTGATATAACTAGGGTCGAGAATAGATCCTGAGATCCGAGTTCCATGATCCAGGCAGCTGCATTGATCCTGGGATCTGAGCTCCATGATCCAGGCCACAGCAGCAGGTGTCGAGCCCAGAGTCCAAGATTGGTCCTGGGTGGTGAGCCTTGCTTGCTGACGGAGCAGAGGAGGCAAAAGTAGCTTCACTGTCAGGAGCCCCTCATCTCCTCTTAGGTGAGTCTCCCTAACTCAGGGCTCCAGAGCTAGCCATGTGTGCTCCTTCCTTGGGAATAAAATTGGGGGAAGGGGTCTGGCCCAGCTGGGGTAGGCCCACAGGTTTCTATTTCACTTGGAAATTAGCTGAGTGGGAGATCCCCCACTCTCAAACCAGGGAAGTGCCAAGTAGTTGAGGGACCCAGGGGCCTTGGGAATTTGGAAGCCCAAGGTCACAGGTGACTGTCATGCTCAGGGCCAGAGCCAGAGAATCAGAGAGAGGTGATGGGGGTAAAAATCAAGAGACAGTGGAGAAAGTGAAAGGTATGGCATAGGTGACCGCTGGTGCATTGACCCTGGGGTCATCTAGGGTGGATAGATTAGAGGGCAGAGCGACACACAAAAGAGTGGATCATTTCTCCTGAGTTGTGCCTTGGACCATGAGGGAATCCAGCGTCAGACAACTGGGGGTGTGCGACTGCTCCAGGCCCAGCTTCCCTTGCCTCCTTTGTCCATGAGGAAAGCAACACTCAACACCAGCATTAAGGGGCATTAGGGCTGAGGGTTGCTCGAGGCCAAACCCAAGGACTCTGTTCTGGGGTGAGAGCTAAAGCGGTCAGTAGCCTCACCCACCTGGGATTGGGGCCCACTGGGCATGGTCACTGCCCGTGGGGGGAAGCCAGGCTGCATTAGTCACATTAGCATGAGCTGCTGCAAGCCAAGAACTCTAAAATCTCAGTGCCCCATTCAACAGAAATTTGTTTTTTGCTCATGTAAAGTACAATTAATAAGGGAGTGGGTGTGGAGGGGAGGCTCTGCTTCACCCAGTTATCTGGGAACCTGGCTGAAAGAAGCTCCTGAGGTCATCATCCTGGGTGTCACCCTCTGCAGGGCAGGCCAAGGAAGACAGAACAGAGAACACAATGGGTTTCTATGGGCCGAGGGTCAAAGCGGGGCACGTTTGCTTCCACCCCATGCCATTAGCCAGACTCAGTCCCCTGGCTACACCCAATTGCAAGAGCTCTGGGAAGAGTCATCCAGCTGAATGTAGGCCTAAGAGGAGGGAGAGAGCACGGATTCAGCGGAGGCCTGGCTCCTGCCACACCCACTATCTGCATGCCTCAGTCCCAACTCAAAGCACACAATCACATTGGGAGGTCAATAACTATAAACTCACCAATGTAGGTGGCTTTTCTCATTCACTGTCTACATCCATACCAGAGGAAAAAAAATGCTAGTGGCCAGTGGGCCACATTTCATCTGTACAATGGTTTCACTTAGTACATACGGTGTGTAAAAATATATTTGTAAAGGCAAAGCACACAAAAGCGACTTAGTTTTTCCTTCGACATTAGAAAGTCCAGAGTCTTCACAGATAAGGCAGGTGTCCTACCTCTTGAGTCACTGAAAGGTTCACCTTCCGGTTCAGCAGCATGATGAAGCCACATCATGCTTCACACAGGGTGAAGACACCCTATCACAGTCTCTGCCACTCCCTATTGTCCCCCAGAACAAGCTCACAGGTTCTACATGAGACACCCATGTCGTTTGTGTGCACGTGAGGGGTGCCCTCGAGACCACACTGCTATATCTATCTACTCGGGGACAGATTGCTCCTGGGAATCAGAGGGTACTGGGTCCCCTGGGGCAACACTCTCAACCTGCCAGAGGCCTCATAAGAGATTCCTGAACAGAATGATGTCAGTGCTGTGCTTTGAAGTCCATTGCTTAAAGAACGGTGGTGGTCTATGGGGGCTGTTTATAGAAGCCTAACAGTGGAGATACCAGAAGGGCCATCTGGCAGGCAGTGCAGGGCGGGGTGAAGTAGTGGGAAATGATGTTGGGGAGGCAGGAGAGGCCAGACCTAGCAGGAGTCCAGCTAGACGAAGAGCTTGACTTACCTTCCAGGGCAATGGGAAGGCCATGAAGCATTTTTAAAAGGGAAAGTTGTGACCAGATTTGCATTTTAGAAAGCTGATTTTCCTTGTTGTCAACTGAGGGATGGACAAAGTACAAAATAGGAAGACATGGTGCGGAAATGCAGGTGTCAGGTGAGGCTTGTTCGCTACCTGCTGGATGGGGCATGAAAACAGGACCCATCTGACAGAATGAGGAAGCCCAGGGCACCTGGTCTATCTCACACAGCAGCATTTATCATTTCAGGCCCAGGGGAGCAAATGGCAACATCTTGTCCGGAAGTTTCTATTTGATCTGGGGCCCCAGGGACTGACTCAGAAGTCATCATCACGAAATGAGCTCCTGAGTGGAGCTTAATGCTTTCCAATGGATCACACACACTCGAGTGGTAATTAATGATTTGATTCATTGTGCTTTGGGGAGCCACTGTTCAACAGAATAATCCAAGTAATTTAAATCTGCAATAAACTAGGAGTGCAACAACATTTCATGGCTGCACACAGAAATGATTTGCTAGAGAGGGGAAAAAAAGCATTTTTATTAAAGCCACATCCAAATGGTCCACAGGAAAGCAATATTGAGTTCACAAGTGATTTGATTACGTTCCTCCACAATAGTCCTCCAAGGCAGACCCAAGTCCAAATGCATTTCTGTGAATGTGCATAATACCAAAGGTTCAGTAAACCAACACGTTTCATCAAAATTACTCTGTGCATGTCTGAGATAGAAAATGTTTGCAGAATGTTAACCACCCTTTTATTCAGAATAACTTTCTTCCACCATTAGCATCTGGCATCTGCAACTGATATGAGCTCAAATGCATCCCCTGTGGAGTTGGGTCTTCCTCTACAAGCCCCTCTCCATCAGTGTCCCTGGCTGCTGGCATATGTACGCAAGCTTGCCTGTCCTTCACACACCCACGGAGGGACTAAGCTCTGCTCTGTGCCAGGAGCGCCCTGAGCTCAAGGAGCATCTAGGTAATAGAAGAGGCAGACACACTCTGAAATGGGCAAATGCAAATGAAATTATCAAATTGCAGGGCAGGAGGGCACCAAGAAGAAACCTCATGCTATGAGGATCAGCAAGTGCTCCCTAAAGGCAATAAGACCTCAGAAGTTAGCTACGGGCAGAGGTGGGGAGGGTCAACTGGGTATTTCAGGTGGCAGCTGGTATTCCAGGTGGTATGGAAAGCACACACATTTCTTTAACAGACCACTGACCTTAAATGGGAAAACATAAAATAGCTAAATCAATAATCCATTATAGATTCAATGAGCCTTCAAGGCAAAGAATCCTCAAAGGGGCATCTGTGGAGCCCTGCTTAGTTTATTTACTCCTTGGATTCATGCTTACTGAGTGGCAGCTGTATTCCAGGCACAGTCTTAGGTGCTGAAGATGAAGGTAAGACCGGTCATTGTCTTTGCAGATTTCACATGTAAATGGGTACGAAGACAATTAGCTAATTATTGCAATAAGAGCCATGGAGGGAATTATCTTGAGGTGTGCTGACAGTGAGAACTTGAGAAGAGCCAACTTTGGATACTGAGGTGTTAGAGTCAGGAAGACATACAAGAACTGAGGTCAGAAGGGTGAGAAGGGTCAAATTGGAGAGGAGACACAGCAGGTAGAGGAAACTATGAGCACTGAGGCTTGAGAGTGACAGCCTGGGCATGTTCCAGGGCCAGTACAGCTGGAGCTGAATGAGGAAGCTGCGAGGGAGGAGGAAGAGGGGCATGGGATGAGGCACCTGGACTTCTGACATGCTCTGCAGCCCTGATCATTTCCCAAAGCTGTCATCCTTCACGATGCCTTCCCTTGACCATAAGCTATGGTCATTAATGAAATGCCCTCTCTTCGTTCATTCACAAATACGTCCTGGCTTAGATTATAAATTTTAGAGTCAACCTAGCTATGAACAGGACAAAATTTTCAGGCCAAACCTATATAACCCACTCAGGTGATTTGTTTTCCCTCTCTCATGAATATGAACACTATGTAAAATCTGTAAACACCCAAATCATAGCCACTTGGTCTTAATCAGAAAGCCCTGGTCCAAAACAGTTTTAGGCTGGTGTTATATTTCACTGTATCTAAAAAGATAAATTTTACCAAATTTGGAGATGACACACATGACATCGAGTTCAACTTCCATTCATAAACATATTTTTAAGACTATACTAGACATCCCATGTTCATAGATTGAAAAATTAATATTGTTGTCTATACTATCCAAAGCAATACACAGATTCACCACAATCCCTATAAAAATGCTGATTGCATTCTTTACAGAAGAAAAAATATCCTAAAATACTTCTGAAACCACAAAACCCTGAGGAGCCAAAGCAACACTGAGAAGATAAAACAAAGTTGAAAGCATTACACTTCCTCATTTAAGACTATATTACAAAGCCATAGTAATCAAATAGTATGGAATTGGCATAAAAACAGAAACATAGACCAATGGAACAGACTAGAGAGCCCAGAAATAAGTCCAGATGTATATGGTCAACTAAGTTTTGACAAGGGTACTAAGAGGACACAACAGGGAAAGGACAGTCTTTTCAATAAATGATGCTGGGAAAACTTATTTTCATATGCAAAAGAATAAAACTGGACTCTTGTTACACACTATACACAAAAATAAACTTGAAATAAATAAAAGACCTAAATGTAAGATCTGAAACCATAAAACTCTGGCAAGAAAAAAATTGGGCAAATGTTCCTTGACACTGGTCTTTGCAATGAATTTTTTGGATATCACACCAAAAGCTCAGGCTACAAAAGCAAAAACAAATGAGGCAATATCAAACTGAAAAACTCCTACACAGTAAAGAAATCAATAAGTGAAATGATAAGGTAACCTACTGACTAGGTATAAACATTTGCAAACCACATATCTGATAAGGAGTTAATATTCAAAATCTACAAAGAACTCTTATGACCAGTAGCAGAATAACATGATTTTAAAAATGAGTAGAGGACCTGAAAAGATATATTTCCAAAGAAGACATTAATAATGACCAATACATAGATGAAAAGGTGTTCAATATCACTAATCAACAGGGAAATGCAAATTAAAACCACAAGGAGATAACTAACACCTCATAGCCAATAGAATGGCTATTATCAAAAAGATAAGAGATAACAAGTGTGGTAAGGGTATAGAGAAAAGGGAACCTTAGTACACCGTTGATGAGAATGCAGATTGGTACAACCGTTATGGGAAAGAGTATGGAGGTTCCTCACAAAATTAAAAGCAGAACTACCATATGACCCAGCAATCCCATTTCTGGCTATATACCCAAAAAAGATGAAACCACCACCTCATAAATATATCTGCACTCCAGCATTACTCTCAATAGCCAAGATAGAAAACAACCTAAGTGTTTGCTGATGGACAAATGGCTAAAGAAAATGTTGTATAGATACGCAATAGAATATTATTCAGCCTTATTTTTTTTTTAAAAAAAAAGCAGATTCTGCCATTTGCCACATATGAATGAACCTGGATGACATTATGCTAAGTGAAATAGACCAGACCAGAGAGAAAAATACTGCATGATCTCACTTATGTGTGTAATTTTAAAAATCAAACATACAGAGATAGAGAATAAAATAGTGGTTACGGTGGGCAAGCGGGGAGAGCAGGGCAGAGGGATAGAGGGTGGATGTAGGTCAGAGGATACAAAGTAGCAGTTATGTAGGATGAACAAATCCAGAGACCTAATGAACAACATGAAGACTGTAGCAAATAAACCTGTATTGCATTAGGGATTTTTGTTAAATAAGTAGATATTAGCTGTTCTTGTCACACACACACACACACCCCTATGTGAGATATTAGATATGTTAATCTTCCTCACTATAGTAACAATTTCACTATGTATCCTTATAACATCATATTGTAAACCTCAAGTACACACAATAGTTTTTTTTTGTTTTTTGTTTTTTGTTTGTTTTTTAAAGACTGTACTACATGTGCCAGGCACTGTTCAAAGGGATTCACATGAATGACCTCACTCTATCCCACAAGATCACGCTCCCTGTTTCACACTGAGGATTTGGGAATCTTATCCAGGGCACAGGCTGATGACTTGAGCTGAGCCAGAGGCTCCAGGGATCGTGCTCTCCCCCAGGTATCTGCAGCCCAGCCCTCTCTCCTGAGCTTCAGACTTCGTCCCCAGTTGAAACTGGTCATATCTACCGGGACACCTCACAGACATTTTAAATCCAACTCATCCAAACTGGAACTCTCCTTTTCTTCCCTCCCATATCTTCTCCTTCTGTGTTCTTCAGTGGCAGATTGGCGGGGAGGGTGTAGATGCCCTCGAAGCAATCTTCACCACTGCACTTATCTTTAATGCCACCCAACTGCCTGCAGACTCCCAGCTGCATCCTGCTCTGCACTCTCCCCTGTCTGGCTCTCTGCCCCAGCTCGGAAGCCCTAACCTCGTTCCAGTCTGTGTACTCTTCTCAAACTCAGATGCTCCCCTCGACGCAGCCCCTTGTCCTGTGTCCCAGGCTCCTGGGCACTGCTGTCTCACTGGCCGGACCCCATCAGATCAGCCTTTGGAGTGACAGCACAGCAAACTAGAAAGAGTAATGGGAAGAGACTCCACAGTCATACAAGGGCCAGGGGACAACTCTGCCACGGACTGGCGCTGGGACCTTGCGTAAAGAACTGGATCTTACTGGCCTTCGGCTTCCTCTTCTACTCATTGGTCCTTCATGGGATTTTAGTGAAGTTAGCAACATGCCCCGTCAGTTGTTCAACAAGTAAAAGTTATCTCTAAACACACAGACAGTCCAAATATTCAATATCCCTCTCCCTCCCTCATTCTCTCTCTCTCTCCCATCCTTGTTCTCTCTTTCTCTTCTTCTCTCTCCCTTATCTTCTCTCTCGTTTCACTCTTGTTGCCCAGACTGGAGTGCAATGGTGTGATCTCGGCTCACCACAACCTCCGCCTCCCGGGTTCAAGAGATTCTCCTGCCTCAGCCTCCCGAGTAGGTGGGATTACAGGCGTGCACAACCATGCCCGGCTAATTTTGTATTTTTGGTAGAAACTGGGTTTCTCCATGTTGGTCAGGCTGGTCTCAAACTCCCGATCTCAGGTGATCCACCTACCTTGGCCTCCTAAAGTGCTGGGATTACAGGCATGAGCCATCACACTTCTCTCCTTTTCTCTCTCATCCTCTCTCCTCTCTTCCTCATCCTCCCTCCCCTCCCTCTCTCTCTCATCCTTGCTTCCTCTCTCTTTGTCTCTCTCTTTCTTTCTCATCCTCTCTCTTTCTCTCTTTTCTCTCTCTCTCTCACAGACTCTCTCTCTCTCTGATTAAACCGAGCACTTAATAAGTGGCAAGGGCTGCACTCTGCATTTTTCAAGCTCCTCAACCTCACCCTCTGAGGAAGACACTACTCTCTCATTTTATAGATGGTTTGTGACTCATTGGCCTTATTTGACACCAAAACTCTAACAAAGCAACTGAGCCTACTTTTGTCTCATAAGTTCACAAGCTGAACACGGCGGGAAGTATTGAATAGAAGTAGAGGTAGTGCCAAGCAGAAAAACCCAAAGACCTTCACCCAGGTGCAAGGGAGAATCATGGAAGCCGGCAGCCAGGTGACTTAATGCACAGCCCTGCACACCCCAGAGCACGGGGAGTCTCAGGGAGGATAGAAGAGCCAGTCCCTACTCATCCCCTCCTGTGTGCATGCCGATGTGATAGCCACACCAGCACGTCTCTGCATTTACTTCACAAAATAAAATTACAGGAAACAGCAGCAATTTGTGAGGTAGCCAGGATATCTTTGAGCTAAGTACTCTGCCAAATAGAGAAACAAAGACTCAACTAAGTTTGGTGCCCTGGCCAGGCTTCCACGGCTAGTACTGCAAGAGCAATACTGTCAGTTCAGCCCAGCCCTGGGGACATACTCTGTCCCTGAGACGTACTTGTGTGTTTGATGTGACATTGTCTAAAAAAAATGCTTCAATTCAGAGAGAAACTGTGTACCTCTGCTGACACACTATGACACGTGCTCCATCACCTTCTCACACACCACGAGAGTGGGATGCTACAAAGAAGACTCAGCCCCTCTGCTGCCTACTTAGGTGAAATTAGTGGGAGGAGAAAATAAAGATGAGAATTTGGACCAGTTTTTGAAGGGACCTCCCTCCTCTCAATTCATTTGTTAGGTGACTGTCACCCATCCTCCCAACCCTCCTGTTGGAAGGACAGTGGGCTGCCTGGGCAGACAGGCTGGGCAGAGCCCTGGAGACCCATCTGGACCCCATCACTGCCTGTCTAAGCAGAGCCAGGTGTAGTCTCGGAGGCCACACGCCCAGTGGAGTTTCAGCTGAATCACCTCCAGGCAGCATCCTATACTGAGTGCTGTGACACCACCAACCAGGGCTGCAGGAGGGGCTCCCCCTCTTTGTGGAACACCACACAGTTGCTCTCTCCAAAAGCCTGTGGGTCACTCTTCATCCTGCTTTTGCCCTTGCTTTCTACGTTCAGTCACTTAGCAAGACTGTGGACTTTGCCTCCACTGTATGGCCGGCCCACAGCCACTCGTGTCCCAAGTTAGCCACTTGCAGTATGCCCAGGCCATGGGGCCCTTGTGGTATCGCCAGGCCACGGGGTCCTCGCAGTATCTCCAGGCCACAGGGTCCTCACAGTATCATCAGGTCATGGGGTCCTCGCAGTGTCACCAGGCCACAGAGTCCTGCCACAGGGAGGCTGAGCCTGAGCTCCCAATCCCTGTACCCTCACCGGTGTCCACCATGGTGGTCCCAAAATTGTTCTTGGCTCCTCTTTTTCTCGGGTGCTGCAGAGGGTCCCTCTGGCACTCTTTGGAGTCCTCCTTCCCACCTGCCCCACTCCTGCAGAGGCCGACTGGCCACTCTCCCTTTTTGTGCTGTTGGCCCCTCACACTATTCCAGGACAGGAGCCTGCAGGTAAGTCAGACCATGTCATTC
Organism: Pan paniscus; assembly: GCF_029289425.2. Classification (NCBI taxonomy): domain Eukaryota; kingdom Metazoa; phylum Chordata; class Mammalia; order Primates; family Hominidae; genus Pan; species Pan paniscus. The sequence goes on from NC_073262.2 coordinate 46,625,959, forward strand.
CTCTGCTTAACACCTTCTCAACTTTTCCCATCTCTCTCCAAATTAGCAGTCTTGGCCTACTGCACAGCCACAGGGCCGTGCCTCACATCCTCGTTCCCTCACCCCGGGCTCGGCCCCCATTCTCCCTGCACCCGTCCCTGGCCTGCCTCTCCCTGGAGGACCTGCACCTGCCTGGGCATCCTCTCCAGGGCCATGCCTCTCCTTGTTCACACTCTACCCAGTGTCCCCCAGCAGAGGGGCTCCCATCTGACCTTGCTTTTAGGATCAACACGCCCAGTTACTCTCTATCCCCCCATTCGCATGTCTTCTGCCTGGCAACACTGGCTGGCACTGGCATACCACACAGGTGCGTCCTTATTGCATCTCCATGGGGCAGGGCAGAGGCTCACCTGGGCACAGCCATGCCCCACCTTGCACCTGGTGCACAGGAGAATCGGCTTGCCTGTGGAATAAAGGAGGGCACACAACTCTGACATCACCTCTAAGACAGTTCTCTTGGCTAAACTAAATAAATGCCTCAAGTGTTAAAACTCAAGTCTGTTCGCATGATTCAGATTCTATCTCAAGAGGAACACGGTCTGCCTGATGCCAATCCTGTCCTATTTTCAAAAGGACTTCCCTCATCACAAGGTGCCCAGTAGCCTGAGTGTCTTGTCCTCCCTGGGCTCCCATGGGGCCAGACCCACAGCTGGCACAGAGCAGGGGGTGCAGCTGCTGACTGGATGATGTTAGGGAGGGGACTCCAATCCTCAATCCCTACAAATTGGACTGGTAGAAGGGTTTGTGTTGTTGCTTCCATTTGTGTTTTTAAATTTGCATTTGTATTGTCTGCCCACAATAGGCTAGACTTGTGTGATTCATATAAAAATGAGTAACAGGGAGTCCCTGTCTCCAAGGACTTCATAACCACAGAGACAGAATGAGGTGGCAAATCCTTAGGGAGCCACATGATAAAAGCTGCTAGAGGTATCAGAGGTGGTAGGGCACAGCTCAACTGGGAGAGATGTGGCTGGTTGGGGGCTGGACAGAGATGCTCTCCTACAGGAGTGGGGCATTCTGGGGCTGAGACTCATTGAGGGGTGCTAAGGGAGCTGCGTAGAGAGCAGGCAGATAGTCAGCAGGAGCAGGAGCATGGTGGGGCTGATGGCAAAGGCAGGAGTGAGTTCATGGAGTGATGTGCAGGTCATGGCATGCATCTTAGGGTGCCCATGCCTCAGGTGAAGTCCTTTGCACAGATATCCCATAAGGGAAAACACTAATTAAATCTGCCTTTGGCTTTGCCCTCAGAGTCTCTGGCCCACTTGCAATGTTCTTCCAGGGTTTGCTTCACTGTGGTTTTCAACAGAAGCATGAGAACATTGAGGAGATTCCTTACATTCAGCTCTTGAGACGCTTCTGTGCAGGTACCTGCAGCCCTCAATGCCCTGGCCACTCATCTCTCCCTTCCTCCCGAATTTTCAGCTCAGCCCATTTTTCTTTTTTTCTAGAAAAAGAACACATTGCTAATAGGTAACGTCAATTTCATCTTGCTGGAGTAGAGCTTGAAACATTGAAGACTTCAACATGTACAAAATAAACAAGTTTTGAGCTTAGTTAACTCTAAGTCTGAAGCTACATAAGGTGATTTGCCCAAGGAGACTTGTTTTTGACAAGCCAGGTCTGAACACATGGAAACTGGAGACCCTGGCCCTGTAGCCATGAGGTCTTCATCTCTACGAGGCTGAGCCAGGGGCTGTGGCCCACCAAATCTGACCTTCCAGGCTCATGGGGAGAAGCCACTTGGCAAGCCCATTTTAAGCACTTTTAATGTTCTATGGAAATGTGTTTTAGCTGCGCTCTGATAAGCCTGCCTCCTAGCTGGTGCTGAGCTGAATCAGAAACAGGTCAGAGAGACTGCCAAGCCTTAGCTAAGAACTCAGCTGAGCTAGGTTTATTCTATAAATGTTGCTCTTTTTAAGGTGGTCAAAAACCACCAGCTTTAGCTATCAAAAGACAACAAAAGTAAACAAAAGACATCGATGGATAGGCTGCGGAGATCAATCTCAAAGGAATCAGTGAGAGGTTAAGGTTCTGCCATTCTGGTTATGTGTGTGGAAGGAGCCATGGATTATTAATCCCCTGCTTTAATAAGGGTGATGGGAGATGGCACGACTTCCAGCCAACTTGAAGCCATAGCCTTCGTCTCCTGAAGTGGGAGCCTGGGCACAGCAGAGCTCCTGTGTGTCTGTAAATGCCGGATGATCTCACATTTGAGGAACTCTCACGTACAGATTTGAATGTAACACTGAGCAGTGGATCCTGCATCTATGTCCTGCCCTGGGAGGAGACAGTCCAGGGATGTTTCTGGCTGCTGGGTCTGGACCATTTGATATTGGCACTATCTGACCATTTCCACCTGCAAAACTCGCAACTTTATGTGGTTCAACCTAATATTAAGTCCAGGCTGAATGGGAAGCAGGTCTGTATTACTGCTTAGCCATTTTCTCGGAACAAAATCACACATAATATGGTAAGAGTACTACATTTTATTCTAAAAGAATGTAGAGTATTCATGATCTCATAGAGCACCATTAATATGCTCTATCGATGGCAAGGTGTCTCCACCTAGGCCTGGGCCTCTCGGTGGCAGGGCCCGTGTGCTGGGCTTACACAGCAATGTGTTCCCCTATTGCATTGTCAGGCAGAAAGTGACACTTAATCAATGTGGGTTTATAAATTAATAATTGAATAAATTAACCAAGGAATCAGCACTGCTTTCTTCCTTTTTTTTTTTTTTTTTTTTTTTTTTTTTTGAGATGCAGTCTCGCTCTTTCACCCAGGCCAGAGTGCCATGGCATGATCTCGGCTCACTGCAACCTCTGCCTACCGGTGTGTCTGGAGTTTGTTCCTGCCGCTGGGTTCATGGTTTTGCTGACTTAAAGAATGAAACCGCGGACTTTCACAGTGAGTGTTAAAGCTCTTAAAGCTGGCACAGACCCAAAGAAGGAGCAGCAGCAAGATTTATTGCGGAGTGAAATAACAAAGCTTCCACAGGGGAACCTGAGCGTGTTGCCCTGCAGGCTGGAGTGGCCAGCTTTTATTCCCTCATTTGTCCCCGCCCATGTCCTGCTGATTGGTCCATTTTACAGAGTGCTAATTGGTCCATTTTACAAACCTCTAGCTAGCTACAGAGCGCTGTTTGGTGTGTTTTTACAGAGCGCTTATTGGTGCATTTTACAAACTTCTAGCTAGCTACAGAGTACTGATTGGTGCATTTTACAAACCTCTAGCTAGCTACAGGGTACTGATTGGTGCATTTTACAATCCTAGCTGCGGAGTCCTGATTGGTGCATTTTACAATCCCCTTGTAAGACTGAAAAGTTCCCCAAGTCCCCAGTCAACCCAGGAAGTCCAGCTGGCTTCACCTCACACCGGCTTCAAGTGATTCTCCTGCCTCAGCCTCCTGAGTAGCTGGGATTCATGCCTGGCTAATTTTTGTATTTTTAGTAGAGACGGGGTTTCATCATGTTGGTCAGGCTGGTCTTGAATTCCTGACCTCATGGTCCGCCTGCCTCGGCCTCCCAAAGTGCTGGGATTACAGGCATGAGCCACCATGCCTGGCCCAACTACTTTCCTCTTAAGTGACATAGTGTGTGAAACATTATCTCAAGCATAGCTCCACCTATGAGTTAAGATTTGGGCACATCTCCTGACCTTGCAGACTTTCCTATTTCTTGGCTACTCAATGGAGAAAGAAAGATGTGATTTCAGTCAGTTCCTCAGTTCCATCTTCTACCAAGTCATGTTCCTTGGGAAGAAATCACATAACCAGATGACACTACTTTCTACTCAGGCCTGGCCTCCTGTTGTTCTCACTGCCTCTGCAGTTTGGATGACAAGAACAAAGACACATGTCACTGGGACCTTTGTAAGTGGCCTCAGTGCAAAGACCACCAGTTGGGTCTTCAGAGACTTCGTGTTGGGACCTCCAAACTGCAGCTCCTTCACCTCCTGCCTTTTTAAACAACCGTTGCAGCTGCTGCTCCTAATGGTCAGCCCTGCAGGCCCCTCACCTGGGCAGCGGCTTAGGTGGGGCATTCCAAGACCTCTGAGCCTGCCCACCTTCCACAGCAGCTACAGGCCCCATGGGGAACTCGCACATTCTTGCTGTCCAAGCAGGTGGGATGCACCTGGCTCCGCAGCAGCCCAGTGCCCTCACCCCCTGCCATTGGATGCCCAGCCAGCCTGCCCCTCCAGACTCCTCCTGGTGAGAAACAGGCCCCAGACACCCTGCCCACATGTGCCACCCCCACAACTCTAGGGGCTGCCACCAGGTGGACTGCACTCTAATTTGATCGTAAAAGCCTGAATTAATCTACATGAAGCCTAACCCTGCTTGAGCTCCATGGAAAGTCCCTGAGATGGTGACCACCAGGTGCACCAGAGAGAGGAGCTGTTTGGGTAGGTAATGCTGTATAGATGACCCTGGCTACCACTCTGAGCCCCAGTTTCCCTCTCTGTGAAATGGGTATGACAATGGCCTCCTTTAGTATGGAATAAGTGAGTCAAGCCTGGGCGCTCAGGTCCTCAGTGAATGATCATTTGCTGCTGAAGTTATTCCATGAAAGAGGATATACAAACACAGGGCAATAAACATTCATGGTCTGTTCATATAGCAGAAACGGCCAAGGACCTTGTTAAACACCTGCCTGCCTGTTAAACACCTGTCTCCTCATATAGATTGAGAGCTTGTGAGGCCTGAGATTTCGTCATCATCTTTCCCAGTGTCTGGCATCCTGCCTGTCCCTGAGGAGATGCTGGATGGATGGATGGACACACGAGTGAAGGAAACTTCGGGGATCCCAGTCCACCCTTCAGGCAGCTTCGGAGTCCACCTGCACAGGCTCTGGAAGCCATAAGGCCACTTTATTTGGTGAGGAAGGGGAAGAGGCACAGAGTGGAATGTGGAATACAGGACATTTTAATAGAAAATATTTTAACTCTTCTAAGGCTGTGTCTGGCAAGAGCCAGACATTGCACATATCCTAACTCTGACCAAAGTCTGACAGGCAGACAGGAAGGTTTTATATGGTCTGCTGTGGGCTCTTTAGGGTGGGGAAGGGGGACCTTGTCATCAGCACCAAGATGCAAGTGCTTTATAGCTGCCTTTCTGGAGGTTTTGTTCAGGGAAGAATAAGCTGGTATGATCATTCTGGAAATCAATTCAAAAACATGCATCAAAACCTCATAAATACCCTTCATCTCTGCAACAGTAATTTTCCCCGCTAGGAGTCTACACCAAGGAAAACATCAGTGGTGCAGGCAGAGGTGGATGCAAATAGATGCCCCTGGCAGCATCATTTACAGTACTGACAACCATTACGTGCCCCGGACATCCAACATGGGAACTACTAAATCAATAATGGCTAAAAATTATGGTTAAAAATAGCATCTGGGGCTGGGTGCGGTGGTTCACACCTGTAATTCCAGCACTTTGGGAGGCCAAGGTGGGGGGATCATGAGGTCAGGAGTTCAAAACCAGCCTAGCCAACATGGTGAAACCCCGTCTCTACTAAAAATACAAAAATTAGCCGGGCATGATGGTGTGCACCTGTAGACCCAGCTCCTCAGAAGGCTGAGGCAGGAGAATGGCTTGAAGTCGGGAGGCAGAGGTTGTGGTGAGCCAAGATTGTGCCACTGCACTCCAGCCAGGGTGACAGAGCAAGACGCCATCTCAAAAAAAAAAAAAAAAAAAAGAAAGAAAGAAAAATAACCTCTGATGTGGAGGACTGGTACACTGTTGATTAAAAAAAGAAAACAGGCCAAAAAATTGTTCTTATTGAATCATTCTTGATGTTAAAAACACAACATATACATTTGAGAGAGCCTAAAAAATTCAAAATGCCACTAGCAGTTACATGAGACGTGAAATAATGAATGTCTTTTGCTATTTTCTTTATACCTTTTGGGATTTAGATATTTGCTATGTCCATTACTTATATACTAAAATATAAGTTTTCCTAAAGCAAAAGAAATAAGCTTTGTGTAGTGAGATTGAAAACAGAATTTTTCATAAACTACAACTGCATTTGTAATATTTTATTTCCATGAGCTTTGAGTTGTTAATGTATCATTTAGGAAGGCTAAGACTGAGTTTTAGAAAAGGCAAAAATAGGCTTTTTGTATGTCTTGCAAAAGTGTCCTAATAATGATGGCAATTTTTACATAATGAAGGTCAGGTTACTGTCACATATTGTCTTAGGTGCCTTGCGCTGCCATCACGAAGTATCATAGATTGAGTGGCTTGTAAACAACAGGAATTTATTTCTCACAGTTCTGGAGGTTGGAAGTTCAGGTCAGGGTGCTGGCAGGGTTGGGTTCTGGTGAGGGCCTTTTCCACGTTGCAGACAACTAACTCTTCCTTATATCTCACAAGCGGAAAGAGGATGGGAGAGCTCTCTGGGGTCCCTTATATAAAGACAGTAATCCATTTATGAGGGTGGAGCCCCCTTGTGAATGGGGGGCTCCACCTTCATGACCTGATCACCTACCAAAGACCCCACTTTCTAATATCATCAAATTGGGGATGAGGATTTCAACAAAGGAATCTTGGGAGATGCAGATACTCAGTCCATCGCGCTTATTTTGGAAAAACTTAAGAGTTAAATATTAAAACTGTAAAAGAGAAATTGGATTTGCTGTATTGTTTTTGCCATTATATCATTTGTTAGTCACTAAGGGCTACCAGCCCCTGCGATTTGGGACACTAGAATAATGTTAGCAAATATAGCAAAGCCTCAATATTCTTATTTTGGCTTACTTTCTTGAGATAACTAAAAATTTGCACATTGGTGAGTGAGCTTGGCCTCATGATCTTTCCTCCAAAAAGTAAAAAATATGTGATCATGTTTCCACGTCAGAAACATGGCAGCAATTCTGTTTCCCTTTGCGTTATCTGTCAGAAGACACCAGCGACTTACACCCTGCACTCCATAGAATGGACAGATTCTAAGAAAAGAGGAAGAGCATGGACCAGACAGGCACGTAGCAGAGACATTTCAACACTCAGTAGGTGTAGATATCAGCAAGTCACTTGTTAGAAAGAAGATACTCAGTCTCTAAAGGTCTACCCAGCACTAGGCTCTAGGCTGGTCACAGAGCTGACCTCAGGGAGCCTAACGTCAGCTACCACATTATCCATCATAAGGATGGGGAAGGAGCGAGGAGCTAAGTAAAGCCAAGGGGAGAGGGTTATGGTGTTGAGGGTATGGGTGTCTTTGACTGCAGGGGAATGGGCTTTGCCCCCGTTTATCCTCCAGCCCTCTGCCAGGACGTGGCAGGCCCTTGCAGGTCATGGTGTCACCTCGCTGTGTGTCAGTCCTCTTGCCCTGCCTTCACCCTACTCCTACAGGCACTTTGTTCTATGAAACCCTGAGCTTTCTAGGGGTTTGCCTGCAAATACAGAGTCAATTTTTGTTTTTTCTGCTACTGGTTTAGGAATCTGCTTTCTTGGATTTGCTTAGTTCACACTCATTTCTTTCTTGTCTTGCTTTGAAATGGATTTAGTAAATAATCCCATGGTGGACACTGAGACCCCATTGCAACATTACTCTTTTTCCTACACTGTCCAGAATCCTGCCAGCCAGGTCTCCATGTTCCAGGTCACAGATCAGAGTACATTTCTCTAGAGAATCTGGCCAGCCCAAGAGAAAGACTTAAAGATATTGACATCAGGGCATCTTCAAGGAAGTGGCCTATTTCTTTCACAGTGAACTTCATCAGAGAGCCTCATGCATGTTCTGGTGCCTTCCAGCAGCCTCTCAATGCCTCACTTTAAATGTCCTCAGCAAACCAAAGATCATAAGAAGCTTGAGGAATGTGATTAACACGAAAATTAAAGACCAAAGCTAAGACAGACTTAAAAGTTAAAGGAAAGGGTGACCATGCAGGGTAACAGCCCCACCACCAAACAGAAACCATCAAAAATATTCTCTGTGATATAATAGAAGGTACCATATTTAGGGAGAAAATGTAGGATACTGTAAAAATGGAGTATGCAGGGAAGAAAAAATAACTCTTAGAAGCTAAAAATAAGACAGCAGAAATAAAAATACAATAGAAGTTTCCTCAGATAAAGTTAAGCAACTCTCCAAGGAGGAAAGCAAAAGACAGAATGGCAAATATGAAGGACTTGGGAAGCCGGGAGAGCCCAGCACATCCAGTGTATGAAAGTGAGAACTGCAAGGAAAGACAACGAGAAAATGCAGAGGAGGAAATTATCAAAGAAATAGTTCAAGAAAATTCCCTCAGGCTGACGGAGACAAATGTTGAGTTTGAGAAGGCCCATGGAGTAGCCCAAATGGTGATAAAATCAGACACTCACCAGGGCACATCACCATGAAATTTCAGAACATGGAGGACAAAGAAAAGATTCAATAAGATTCTAGGCAGAAAAACAAGGCGAAATATGAAGAATCAAGGAGGGGAATGTCATCTGAGTTTTCAAAAGCCACCCTAAAAGACAGGAGACAACAAATGAATGCCTTTAAATTCTGAAAAAAGATTCTAAAACTAAAACTCAAATATAAGGGTAAAATAAATATAAGGGTAAAATAAGTAATTTTTTCTATAGTTAGTAATTTTTATAGTTTTTTAAAAATGTTTTTTATTTACATAGGTTATTCGGAAACAGGTGGTGTTTGCTTACCTGAGTAAGTTATTTCATGGTGATTTTTGAGATTCTGGTGCACCCGTCACCTGAGCAGTATACACTGCACCCAATTTGTAGTCTTTTATCCCTCATCCCCTTCCCACCCTTTTTCCTTGAGTCCTCAAAACCCATTGTATCATTCTTATGCCTTTGCATCCTCATAGTTTAGCTCCCACTTATGAGTGAGAACATATGATGTTTGTTTTACCATTCCTGAGTTACTTCACTTAAAATAATGGTCTCCAGTTCCATCCAGGTTGCTGCGAATGCATTAATTCATTCCTTTTTATGGCTGAGTAGTATTCCATCATATATATATATATTCCATATGTATATATATATATATATTCCATATGTATATATATATATATTCCATATGTGTATATATATATATATTCCATATGGAATATATATATATATTCCATATGGAATATATATATATATTCCATGTGTGTATATATATATATTTTCCATGTGTGTGTGTATATATATATAAATATATAAATATTATATATATATATATATACACATATCGCAGTTTCTTTATCCACTCATTGACTGATGGGCATTTGGGTTGGTTCCACACTTTTGTAATTGCAAATTGTGCTGCTACAAACAAGTGTGTGCGAGTATCTTTTTCGTATAATGACTTCTTTTCCTCTGGGTAGATACCCAGTAGTGGGATGGCTGGATCAAAAGGTAGCTCTACTTCTAGTTCTTTAAGTAATTTCCACACTGTTTTTCATAGTGGCTGTACTAGTTTACATTCCCACTAGGAATGTAGAGGTGTTCACTGTTCACCGCATCCAGGCCTACTCATGGTAATTTTTTCGTGAGACACAGTCTCAAAAAATTATCTCCCAAGCACTTTTTGTCAGGAAGCTACTGGAAGATCTGTTCTATAAGGCAAGAGTGAAGCAAGAAAGAAGAATATTGGAGTGCTTGAAAAAGTGGAGCCCAACAGTAGAGAGAAAGACACCCCCAGGATCAGAGGAAAGGAAGACCACAGGAGTGACAACCAGCACCAGGCTTGGAGTCGGCTACACAGACAGGGAGCCATCAGAGCGCTCTGGGCCAGGCTTCCTCATGAGAATAAGATCAACAGACAACAGATTTGTTTGAACATTTCAAGGGAATTTTTGGTCGAATTTGTGATAAATTCATTGAAAATAGAGATAGAGGGAAAAAAAGAGAAACAGGAAAATATATACTCCAAGGAAAAGAAAAAACTAGTGAAACAAGAGGAAAAAAGGCAATCATGGTTTAGCTGGCAATGGCAATGGCATAATTACTATCATACCACTTGGGTCGGGATGGAAGGGAAAGGTGCGGAGTAGAAGTGAAGAAAGAGATCAATAACAGAGTAAGATCCATTACTAGAGATCAATAAAAGAGATCTTCACCTAATAGAGTGAATGGTCAATCCTCAATGCCTAAAATTGAACAGTCAAGAGGCAGCACTGCAGGCATTTTATTTAGAGATGGAGGTAAACATCAACATTAAAACAGAAGCAGGACAGCTAAAGTAGAGAAAATCAGTTGCATCTGGGGAAGAGGAAGTTGGAGAAATGAGGGGAGAGGTCATACTCTTTTCTGAATAAATATTACAGGATGATTTGACTTTTGAAATATTATGATGAAAATTTTGAAAGGCGATGTTTGAATTGCCAAACTGAGTAACAAAGATGAGTTTGTTAAAAGCTTCTTTCTTTCTTAATCATATAGGAAAAATTCCTTGGGACAAGTTTATTGCTTTTCTATACATCCTCCTAAAAGCCCTACAAATTTCCCTAGACTTCCAGAACATAAGACATATGAAATCAACCCTACAGAGTGGCCTTGCGTTATTTAATTTATAAATTTATTCATCCACTCCACATTCGTGTTCTTTCCAGGCACCAGACATGGGCTAGGCCCAAGAAATTTAGATCCAGATATATAGAGGGTGGCAGACAGGTAGAAAGATGATAGATAGATGATAGATAGATAGATAGATAGATAGATGACAGATAGATAGATAGCATAAATAGACAGATAGATAGATAGATAGATAGATAGATAGATAGATAGATAGAAAGATAGATAGATTCTGTCTGTGATAAGTTGAGGTAGATTCTACCTGTGATCTACCCATGTTTCTCTGACTTTAGCAATTTTAGTGAGCTCAGTGAACTCCAGCTTCCAGGATCTTCATTTCTCTGTCTAGCAGCAATTTCCGGAATTATATAAGGTCACACTGCCCACAGTGAGAAGAGCTCTACGCACACACACACAGAGACACACACACACACACGGACACACACACCTTCACCCAGTGAGTGTCAGCAGTTGATAGTGTATTAGGATTCTCCAGAGGAGCAGAACTACTAGGATATACGTATATAGGAAATGGAATTTATTAGGGAGAATTGGCTCACACTATCACAAGGCAAAATCCCACGATAGGCAAGTTGAGATGCCAGTAGTGGCTCAGTCCAGGCCCAAAAGCCTCAAAAGCAGGGAAGCCAATAGTGCAGGCTTCAGTTTGTGGCCAAAGGCTGAAGAACCTGGAGTCTGATGTCCAAGGGCGGGAAGCATCCAGCACAGGAGAAAGATGAAAGCCAGAAGACTCAGCAAGCCAGCTTATCCCACCTTCTTCCACCTGCTTTGTTCTAGCCACGCTAGCAGCTGAGTAGATGGTGCCCACTCACATTGAGGGTGGGTCTTCCTCTTCCAGTCCATTGAATCAAATGTCAATCTCCTCTGGCAACACCTTCACAGACACACGCAGAAACCATACTTTACCACTATCTAGGCATCCTTCAATTGAATAAAGTTAACACCTAATATTAACTATCACAGCATGTAAATATTTCAGTTCCCTCATCCCTTGGCTGGGAAAACTCTGAGTATATGGCATTGGCCAAGTTTAATTGTCCAGTGTTGTCTGACTTGTGTTGATTGGCTATCTTTCCTTCCTGGCATCCCTATACGTCCCAAATAAACAACTAGCTCTCAAATCCTGGGCTCGGGGTCTGTGTCTGGGGGAGTGCACAGTACAACATAAGGACAATAATGGAGACACACTGTGTATCCAGGGAACTCAGAAAAGGGCATTGAACCCAGGCTGGGAGTGAGAAGGGTGAGTGTAAGTGCAGGAATGAGGAAGGCTCCTGGGGGTCCTGGGGGTCCTGAGCTTTCTGGCTCAGGCCCTTGGCTGCTGAGCCAGAAGTTATCCTGTGCTTAGCATCTGGGCTGGGCTCACAGAGTCGGAAGTGTATAGACATGGCCCCAGTTATGGAGGGCTGGGAGGAAGACAAGCAAGCAGATCCACCACAAGATGAGAATTCATCAGGGGGGCCACACCGTGAGTTAGGGGAGGAGAAGGAGCCACACAACAGGGGAGACCCCGCTGACCTGGGCCTCTTCATCCTCCAGACATGTCATTCGCCATTCTTCCAACACCTCCTCCTTCCTCCTGAGCTCCTCTGCCTCTGGCTGTACTCAGCTGTTCATCCTCCTGAGGGCTCTGTCCCCAGACAGCTCGCATCTCACTTGCAGATTCCATCCAGTTGATTCTGCCTCTTCCCATTCCTTCCATCTATAAGCCGACGGCTGCTCACCTACATCTTCAACCCAGAGATAACCTTTGTGCTCCCAGCACAGGTTTCCAACAGTACATGTGTCTAAGAAACTCCAGTAGCACCCTACTTTACAAACAACAGGATCATGAAAGAAGTGGTTATTGGATGGAGGCGGACCTCACTATGTTCCTGGTATACGGCTTCCTTTTAAGTCCAGCATGTTTCCACCTATGGATGGTTGCATATTGTTTCCTCTTTCTGGAAAAGCCCTCACCCTATGCTTCAGAGTCACTGACTTGCATTACTCCAGGGAGCACTGTTGCTAGAATACCATGTCCATCAATGATCCCAGGCTTGCAAAGCCTAGATGATCCCTGCTTACGTAAGCAGCTGAAATCCTTTTGTACAAAAGCTTACCCCAACCTTTCAACACCAATAAGATCTTCTTATTCACTTTGAGCTTTATTCTCAAGCAAACCATCACACTTTATAACTAGACATTTATCTGTGTGAGGACACGGGACCATGTCTATCTTGTTCACTGTTCCAGATGGCATGCTTACCTGGTGTCTGTCATGCAGTGCAAACTCAATAAGGATGTATGGAATGAATTAGTTGAATTGAACTCAACCCTCCAGGCTTCCAACTTTCATTCTACACCTGACACACTCCATATACAGCACTGTAAAGTGGGGAATGAAGATGGATATGACAGAGTTCCTGTCCCCAGGGGACTCACAGTGATGTACAATGTGGAAAAGTCCAGTAATGTGAGTATGAAAAAAAAAAAAAAAACAACCACCAGAGACAGCAGAGGAAGGAATGAGAAAAAGAGTGGGATAGTTGTGGGTGCTCCAGACACAAGCCAGCCTGACTCACTGCAACACCTCTGGAGGCCTCGACAGCCCCCACCTCTGCACAGTACATAACATAGCACTAAATAAAGCTGAGTTTCTAAGATTCTGCAGTGTTAATGATGTTAATGATGACATAAAGATTTTATGGGCAATGTGGGCTGTGACCAAAATCTCTCTACAAGAAAATCAATAGAAAGAGAATTGCGGTGGCGAGGGTGAGTGTCTTGTCACTGCAGTGTGATGGTGCTGGCTTCGGTAGCTGCCAAAGAAGAGTTGCACTCGGAAGTGCAAGGGGGGAATCCTCATTTCCTTCGATGGGGGATTTTACCATAGAGAATGGTAGAACCCCAGTGGCAGAGTCATGGGAAGCCAGTCAATGGTTGAATATAAAACAGTGGGAGTTGGGCTGGGCGCAGTGGCTTACCCCTGTTATCCCAGTACTTTGGGAGGCTGAGGCAGGAGGATCACGAGGTCAGGAGATCGAGACCATCCTTGCTAACACAGTGAAATCCCGTCTCTACTAAAAATACATAAAAATTAGCCAGGCGTGGTGGCGGGTGCCTGTAGTCCCAGCTACTCAGGAGGTTGAGGCAGGAGAATGGTGTGAACCTGGGAGGCGGAGCTTGCAGTGAGCTGAGATCGCGCCATGGCACTCCAGCCTGGGCGATAGAGCAATACTTGGTCTCTCAAAAAAAAAAAAAAAAAAAAAAAAAACAGTGGGAGCATATATATCAAATACTTTTTTTTCTGTTGATAGCATGGGGAATTAAAGTCACTTTTGAAAGTTTCTGACATGTTAGGGTAAAGCCACAAACTGGCTGCAACAAGAGTTAACACCTTGAACAAATGCATAACAACAGTCATCTCAATTTGCTTTTGGAGCATAACAAACCATCCCAAAACTTAGTAACTTAAAGTAATGGATATTTGTTGTTACTCAATGATTCTGTGGTCAGCTGGGAGCTCTGCTGGTCTGGGCTGGGTAGGCTGGACTGAGTGGTCTCACTCATCTATTCCTGTCAGTTGAGGCAATGGGAACAAGGGGTCCCTGTGTCTCTCACCATCCATTAGACTAGCCAAGCTCGCATGGTGGCGTTCACAGGTTTCTATCAGTAGCAAGAAAGAGCCATAGGTGGGAATTGAACAATGAGATCACATGGACACAGGAAGGGGAACATCACACTCTGGGGACTGTGGTGGGGAGGGGGGAGGGGGGAGGGATAGCATTGGGAGATATACCTAATGCTAGATGACGAGTTAGTGGGTGCAGCGCACCAGCATGGCACATATATACATATGTAACTAACCTGCACAATGTGCACATGTACCCTAAAACTTAAAGTATAATTAAAATAATAATAATAATAATAATAATAGTAATAATAATAAAAAAAAGAAAGAGCCCCAATATGCGGGCATTTTTCAAATCTCTGCTTATAAGCCAGTTGCAATTGACTCTGTAGATAGCAAGTTATATGGCTTAGCCTAGTATAAAAGCTTACCCCAACCTTTCAACACCAATAAGATCTTCTTGTTTCCTTTGAGCTTTATTCTCAAGGAAACCATCACACTTTATAACTAGACATTTATCTGTGTGAGGATGTTGTTATACCTGTTATGTTGTTACAGGATGGGACAACATAAGGGTGGATAAAGGGAGGGAAGCTCTTATGACCATTTTTGCAAACAATTTGTCATGAATATAAAGAAAGAACATATGCAGTGAACATTAATATGATAGAAGGCTTGGGGTCCACGTGTTTGATCTTAGAAAAATTCTCACTCAAGCCCCTGTGGTGCTTGTGGTCCTATATACAGAGCTGGATCTCATCTCCTGGCACAATAACCAATGCAGAGTGGGTGCTCAGTCATTTTGCTGACTAAAGGAAGCTGAGATTTCCAGGAATTCAACGGAGAACACCCCCTTTTATTCCCAACTAAATTCAGAACCAACTGAAAGATAGTGATAAAAGGAAGAGGAGAATGTGGTGGAGGTTAGTTAGCCAGGTGTGCTTGCTAGCGTGCCCACCACCATGGGCCTCTCTGAGGGGCTGCCCCTGTAGAATCTTCAGTGGTGTGGAGGAAGAGAGACTGCCATTCATTCCTTTTTTTTTTTTTTTTTTTTTTGAGGGAAAGGAAGGGTTGAGTCGAGCCTGTGCAACTGCTTCTCCAAAACTTGCAGAGAAGCCAGTCAAATCCCCTCCACCCAGCAGGCCTTGCTTTCACATGGTTCTCCTGACTCCCAACTCCCACCCCTCAATAACTGCCAGATTTTTTATTTCTTAAGATAATGGTCATAACCATCAATCGTATCATCAGTCCAGCATGTGGCCTTCGAGGCAGTCCTGATCATCACACATGAGGCCAACCTTCCTTTGTGGACTCCTCCCAGGGTTGCTGATGGCTATTGTGGATTTTATCCCCAGAAGGCTCTAGAATGGAAGTAGACTCCAAGGATACTCTGTTCTCAAGGTTAAAAATGAATTTGCTTTTCTGTTTCCCATTCCAAATTATGTCCAGCCACACTGTCCAATATAGCTCATCAAAGTTTTCCAACAATATTAAGAAAGTAAGATATTCCAATCACAAAATGCCAACAACATATTGATAGCTGCTCCAAATTTAAATATAAAATCTCTCCCATTATGAAGTTACCAGAAGAAATTAAAGTTCAAACAAGATATAACTACATCAACCTCCAAAATCCAATTTTGTTCTGAAATTAATGTTCACAGAATTTTTTAATTAAAAATGTTTAGACATAATTGTAGGTTCACATGCAGTAATATAGAAAGATCTAGTGCATTTTCACATAGTTTCTCTTGATAATCTAATCTTCCAAAATTATGGTATAATATCACCACCAGGATATTGACATTGATGCAGTCAAGATAAAGAACGTTCCCATAACAAGGACCCCTCAGGTTGCCCTTCCTCATCCTCATCCACCTTCTTCCCAGTTTCATCTCCTCTTTAACTTTGGAAACCATTAATCTGTCTTTACACTTTATAATCATTTCAAGAATATTATATTAATGTAGTATATGACATTTTGGAATAGGGATGTTTCAGCATAATTTTCTAGAGCTTCATCCAGGTGGTTGCATGTGTCCACACGATGCCTCTGTTCCTGAGCAGTAGCCCATGCACGTACTACAGTTTCTTTAGCCATTCACCCATTGAAGAAAAATTGAGTTGTTTCCAGTTCTTGGCTATCACCAATAAAGTAATACAAAGAAGCATTCATGTACAGGTTTTTGTGTGAACATCAGTCTTCATTTTTCTGGATAAATGTCCAGGAGTTCAGTACCAGGTTGTGTGATAGTTGTACGTTTAGTATTTTAAAAAACTTTCAAGCTGTTTTGAGAGTGCTTGTACCATTTTACTTTACTTTCCCACCAACAATGTAAGAGTGATCAAGTTTCTCAAAATGCTGGATAACATTTCCCATTGTCACTATTTTCTATTTTAGATATTTTGATAGGTAAGTAGTGGTATGTTATTATGCTTTTAGCTTGCATCTCCCTAATTGCTAATGATGTTAACCATCCTCATCTATATTTTTTATGGTGAAATCTGTCTTCATGGTTTTTGCCCATTTTATAATTAGATTGTCTTGTTGTATTTTTTACTGTTGAATTTTGACTGTTATCTAAATATTCTAATTACTAGTTGTTTTATGGTTTACAAATATTTTCTCTCACTTTGAAGGTTGTCTTTTCATCTTCTCGACAGGTTTTTTTTTTAACAGAGCCAAAGTTTCTAACCTTGATGAATCCAAATTTATCAGTTTTTCCCAGAAATTTACATTTTGTAAAATTAAAGAGTTCGAGTCCTAAATCCCAAAGATTTTCTTGTGTTTTTTTTCTCAAGTTTTATAATTTTACATTTTACATGTACACCTATGATTCATTTTGCATTAATTTTTGCAAAAGATGTGAGATTTTGGTTTAGGTTCATTTTTTGATTTATGAATGCCTAATTGCTCCAACATTATTTTTTTAAAAGGCTATAATTTCCCCCTTTGAATTGCTCTCGCACCTTTGTGAGAAATCTCTTTGGCATATCTGTGTAAGCCTACATTGGGTTCTCCATTGTGTCCCATTGATCTATTTGTCTATTCTCCCTCCAAGTGTCTATCCGTCCTCCAAGACCAAACAGTCTATATAAGAAGTCTTGAAATCAGCTACGCTGATACCTCCACTTTAACTCTTTTCATAATTGTTTTAGCTATTTTTAGTTCCATTGCCTTTCCATATACATTTTAGAATAACCTTGCCTATATTGACAAAAAAAGTCTTGCTGAGATTTTGATAAGAATGGCATTGAACCTCTATATCAATTTGAGAAGAATTGCTATCTTTATTGTGTTGAATCTTCTAAGTGAATGCCTTCTTTCATCTTTGATTTCTTTGATCAGTCCTTTGTAGTTTTTAGCATGTAAGTCAGGTAGATTTGTGAATGACTTTTAGTATGTAGTCAGGTATATTTACTTCATTAGATTTATAGGTAATTATTTCATTTATTTGTTAGATGTATAGTTTGAAAGGATTATATTTGTCATTTTGGTCCCCATGTGTTCATTGCTAGTATGTATAAATACAATTGATTTTGTCTGTGATTCTGCTTATTAGTTCCTGTTAATTTGCTTACTAGTTCTAGGTGTTTATTTGTAAATTCCTTGGGATTTTCTAGAGAAAATCATGTCACCTGCATAATGGGACAATTTTATTTCTTTCTTTCCAATCTGCTTGGTTTTTAATTCATTTTCTTGCCTGATTGCACTGGCTAGAACATCCAGCATAAGATGTCATAAATACGAGTGGTGAGAACAGACAATCTTCCCTTGTTCCCAATCTTAGGCATAAAACTTTTAATCTTTCACTACTAAGAATAAATGTCAACCATAGGACTTCTGAAGATGTTCTTTATCAATTTCAGGAAGTTCCCTTCTATGTTTAGTTTGCTGAAAGTTTTTTTTTTTTCAAGAATGTTGAATTTTGGCAAGTGCTTCTTCTGCATTGATTGATGTGATCATATAATTTTTCTCCTTTAGTTTGTTGATATGATAGATTGCATGGCTTGACTTTCAAATACCAACGAGCTCCTCATCCTTGGAATAAACCTCACTTTGTCATGGTATGATTCTTTCTATGTTGCTGAGTTTTATCTGTTAATATTTTGCTACATATATTTGCATCTATAGCCATGAGAAATATTGGTATGTAGTTTGGGTTTTGTTAAGTTTGTTTTACTGTCTTTGTCTGGTTTGGGTATCAGGGTGACAATAGCTTCATAGGATGAATTGAGGAATGTTTCTTTCTCTTTTAGCATCTGTACAGTTTGTGTAGAATTAAAATTAATTCTCCCATAAATGTTTGGTAGAATTTTACAGTAAAACAATTTGAGTCTGGGGATTTGCAGCAAACAGGAGGCAGTTTTTAAATGATAAATTCAATTATTCTAATAGTTATAGGACTGTTAAAACTCTACTTTGTATCAGGTGAATTGTGGTGATTTGTGTTTTTGAGGCACTGGTCCAGTGTAAGTTTTATACTTATGTGTGTAGAATTATTTGTAGCATTCCATTGTCATCCCTTTGATAATATCCCATTTCATTCTTGATATTAGTAACTTGTGTCTTCTCTTTTTTTGTCAGTCTGGCTACATATGTGTCAATTTCTTTTATCTTATAATGACCCCATTCTGTTTTAATTTTTTATTGTTTTTGTTTTCAATTTTATTGATTTCTATTTTATGCTTATTTCCTTCCTTCTGCTTAATTTGGACTCATTTTGTTCTTCTTTTTCTAGATTCTTGAGACCAGAGATTATTAATATTTGCCTTTTCCTCTTTTAAATTTCCAATTCAACATTACTTTGGCTGTGTCCCACAAATTGGATATGTTGTATTTTTATTTTCTTTCAATTCAGTGTGTTACTTTAAACATTATTTTGCGAATTTTTCTTTGACCGTGAATTATTTAGAAGAGCATTGTTTAGTTTTTACTCTGCCAATGTTTTAATTGGTGCATTTAGACCACTTACATTCAGTGTAAGTACTGATTTGTTGGGGCTTAAATCTGTCATTTTATTTTGTTTCTGTGTCCATTGAGATTTCCACAAGATACATAAAGTAAAAAAGAAAATCCTTACAAATGGAATGTGTTGTTTCTCAATGCTGAGGTGCCCGGCCAGTCTGCCTTCTTCTCCCACCTTTCTAAGTCTTCCTGAAATGTTGTTTTCTATCTAATGCCCAAGATTTTTCATTTTACTTATGTAGAGAAATAGGGGAAGGTCCCTTTCACAACTCCCTAGAAGCAGAATGTCCTAAGAATTTTATGGCATTCCTCTACTTCCAATTCTGCTCAGATTTATAGCACATATTTTTTTATCACCCTGACAATTTCTTAGTGCCTAGAGAGTACTGATGTTCTTCAGCAGCTGGAACATGATCTGTCTTCAACCGGAAATGATATGTGATTGGTTCCTTCATCAAGCCCAAAGCCAAAGGAATCCAGCCCATAACCTCTGGATGCATTTTTATGAATATGACCACTAAATAGAACATATGCAAATATGAAAATATTGGCCTTATACTCACAAAATGGAAGAAAAAAGATATTCCCCAGTGCTTAGAATGTTAACCCAAATAATATCTGTCCCTAGGGAAAAATGTACTGTCCCCAGCTCCCAAATGACATGTGCCCAAAACCTCAACAGAATGTGAGGGAAGGCAGGGCAGGGATGAAGTTCCTCTCTGTTGCAGGACTCTCCCTGGCAGCTCTCCCTCTGCACTGGTGCCTGGGACCCATGACCTGTGCAGCTAAACACATTTTAGATGAGATGGATGAGTGTGGAGCACAGTGAGCATGGGTGTAATGAAAAAGGAGATGGACTGGATTGGAAGGATGGGGACCTTGGGGTGTGGGAGGAAGAAGCAGGAGAGAGATGTCAGGAGATGCAAGAGGGCTGAATCTGAATCTCACACAAAGCAGCAGCAACAAATAACTTGTGAAACGGATGCACACAGAAGCAGTAGTGCCAGCCTCTGTTACAGAATATGACTATAAGTGCAAGAAGAAAGCCAAAAATATTGGAACTGGTGCTGGGAAGGGATGCAGTGGAATCTGCTGTTTTATCTCATGATCTTTCCAGTGTTGTTTCATTGAGTAACTATGTGCATGCATTACAAAGCTAAATATAAAATTAATGGGCTGATGCCTGCAGTTTCCCCTCTGCCTATCTCAGCTCAGGTATGACCCCCAACCCCACTTCATACCATCCGTATCTTTCTCTGCTGCTGACTTAGCTCATGCCACATCCCAACGGCAGCAACTGACAGCCAGAGGTCAGGTCATGACTGGGCATTTTTTCCCAGGCTGCCTGGTTCTGATCTTGGCCTTGAAGCCAACATTCAAGTCAAGTCAAATCAAATCACATCAAATCAAATCAGCAAATGCTCATTGTGCACCCACTGTGAGGTGTGCAAAGGAGTGTAAGCCATGGTTGACGCACAAGGAGATACAGCTATGACGGAACTGGGCACGCCTTCAAAAGGTAGATTAAGAGAGAAGGGCACACGAGTCTCCATAGGGCCTTCAAAGTGCACACTTGTCGTGAGAAGAACCAACTGCACAGCTAGGCAGATATTAAGCAAAATTGGTCCTTCCTCTTCGTTTGACAAAAGAGGAAAGTGAGGCCCAGGCAGGACCGTGCCCTGCACCCAGGCTGCTCCAGCTCTCAGGGCTGAGGTGAATTGCAAAGAAGTGACCTGGAATCTCTCACATAGTTCAGAGGCAAGAGCAGGCACCAAGGGTTGTGATGGCTGCAGAGGGTTCCTGGAAGGAGAGGGTCTGAGTTGGGCCTTGGAAAATGAATAGCGGAAGAAAGGAAACTTGACCTTGACAAACAGCAGCGCTTTGTTCCAGTAAGAAATTCTGCCTGATGTGAATGTTTCACCACAACTATGCAGAGGGCAGAGCTGGTATTCTGGGTACCAGAACTGAGTGTGCAGACTCTGTCCCTGCCTCAGAGCTGCTCAAAAGGGCAGCCAAGAACCCTGCACCAGCCAAGGTTCTGTCTGCACAGGAACTGTGGCTTTACCTCCTGAACATACGAATCTCTCCTTTGTTCTTCACTGCCACCACCACCTCCACCTGGTCCAAGCCACCTTCCCTCATTCCTGGACTGCTGAGGCAGGTCTTTAAACCGGTCTCCTCAAGCCCTCTCTGACCTCTTCCAACTGCAGACAGCCTGATGTTTAAAATAAGCACACACATGTGATAATGCCAGTGAACATGCTGTGCCACTTTAAAGTGTTTAACATCATTAAGCACTTTCATGGATAAAGCCAGTTAAAGATTTTTTTTAAAGCAGACAAAGCAACCTCATGAACAGAGTATACACGTTCTGTCTGGTCCCTCACTTCCCTCCCTCACCTCCTCAGCCTCTTGGGCACCATCCCTCTCTGTGTTCCACCTACACACCATCTTTGAGTCTTTCCTAAGCACCTGCTCCCACCTGCCAAAGGGCCTTTGCACATGCTGTTCTCTCTGGAATGTTTCTTTCCCCTCTTCATTTAATTAAGTCGGACATCAGCGGAACAGTCATGTTCTTAACAAACATTTCCTTGATCCCCCAAGTAGGCCAGACACCTTGTGGGCCTTGTTCTATTATACACGTAAGTATCTTCTATAATTATTGGCCGTCTCTCTGTCAGGCTGTGTCCTACAAGAAGTATCATTGCTTTTTTGCATGACAATTTTAACAACAACTTTCAGTTTACTGTCAGTTTCTTAGCTAATTACCTAGTTAATATTTTATGAATGAATGAATGACCTGAGACAAATTTGGTTTTTACTACTGAACAAGCCATTAATGGAAACTCCCACCCTGTGTCCAGCCCTTTGCTAAATAGTGTGCATACAGATAAAGAGGAGAAGACACAGTTTTGTGACTCACTGTCAAAATGAGAAAGACAGAAGTACATGTTTCTATCTGTCAAGATCAGCACATGCACCTCTGAGTAAAATCACCCAACACCCCTGCTTCCCCCATCCTGGAACAGCAGGGCTCTCACTTTGAAAGGCAGATTCTCTCTGGGTTGACCCTCAGGCTTTGATTCAGCCCCTTACCCTTCAGCTGGTGGCTTATTCTAGAAGATGGATGGCCCGTGCTTCAGCAGCCTCTGGGGTTGTCTCTTAATTAAAGTGGGGCAACAAAAGCCATGAGTTTTTCAGAGAGACTTGCAGTCAGGGCTCTGAGGTGATCTTTGTGAAGACCGTGTGGAAAACCAAGAGGAGCTCATGGGTCAGGCTTCCTAAGTAGACGAGAAACTCCCCGCAGAGACCAGTCCCTGCACCAGCAGCTGTTGAGCCTAGAGACCTCTTCACCTTGCAGCAGGAGGGCGCAGTGCAGCAAGAGAGTCACAAACGACGGCTCAGGGTGAAAAGTTCAGACACACCTGGGCACACACCTTTGCCAATTTTGTGACCTGGGATGTGTTTTTACCTGTGTGAGCCTGAGTCTTTTCACACATAAAATCGATGTGAAAGTAGGCCTGCTGTGGCTGGATAATGAGATTGTTACATAACATGCTCAGGGAAGCACCCTGCACAGAGCAGCCCTGGGTCAGTCTAAAACCCGCAGGTGGGGTGCAGGCTGGGCTTCCATGGCAGGCTGGGTCGCCTCCTAACTGTGACCTTGAGCAAGTTGCTGAGTATAATTGTGCCATGAGGATTCACAGCATTCTAGCAGTGGAAGGGAGGTGGCCCAGTTCAATTTCACTGGAAGGTCAATAATAAAAGCTCCTGTGTACGCAGCCCCCTCTCCACACGGAGCACCTCAGACGCTTTGTATGTGGTCTTTCTGTTCTCTCTCAAGGTAGGGAAAGGTCCCTAGGTGGGAAGCTCTCACAAAGACAGTCATGTTCATACTTGAATCTGGGTTGTTTTCCTGATTTTAACAAAAGAGAGCCCTGAGAAAGCCACCAGCTGCTCAGCCAAGGTTGCAAGGGGAGGATAGTCCTCCAGCAGGAGGAACAGTTCAAGACAGCTCCTGCTGCCCTGGGGCAATCCGGTTACCGTGCCTGCCTTGGAGCCTCTATCTCTCCATGTCGCCGCCCCATGGTGTATTAATCTCCCAGTTTCCTGCACACATTGCAAGAGAGGTAAGCAACGTGGAAGTGTCTGTGCTCCTGCCTCCTGTCTGAGTTCAGCTCTCGGGGTAGGACTTATTCTAAGAGCCAGATGAGCACAGCTGACTCCCTGCCTGGCAGGAGCTGCTGGAAGCATAAAAAGTGGGTTTGCTCATCAGTCATTTGTCCCTATGGAACACACAGCCAAGCAGGAGAAAAATATGTTAATTTGGCCAGAAAATAAAAGTATGTCTCTCAATGAGTCATGGTTGCAAATGAGTTTGAATTAAGCCACTGATGTATTCAGGCATGCATTCCTTCCTTCCTTCACTCATTTAACAACTTCTTAGAAAGGATTAGACCCTGTGCAGGACGCTGGAAGTATCAGACCAAAAGGAAGGTCCTTGTAAATAAACCACATAATGTGGAAGAAAGTTCACCGGGCTTTGTCTCCAAACTGACTAGCTTTGAATTTGTATTCTGCCATTCACCTACTGAGTAGCCTGGAATTAAGCCACTTAACATCTTTGAGACTTATTTTTTTTTTTCATCTGTGAAATGAGAATGGCAACCACTACTATCCAGGGTACTATGTAATATAAATGTGTCTACTTAGCACCCTGTGTTCGAGAAATATAAACGGCTATTATTATTGCCATTATCATCAGTATTATTGCTACTAATCTAAAGAAATAATAGATTGTCCTTCAGAAAACAACAACAAAACAAGGTAGACCCGGCATGTGTTCCTATTGCCTAGTATTTCACAAAAGTCTCTCTTTCTGGGATGAAAGAGAGGAAAGTAAAATTTGGGAGACCTTCCCAGGACAGAAACACAGTGGCTTTAGTACCAATCATGGGTGATTCTTTCTCCTAGAATTTCCATCATTCATGTTCACCATATGAAGACTCTCAGAACAAGGCCAGTATTGATGACAGGGGACAGAACACCTGTGTTTGATTGTCTGTACATTTTAGTCTTATGTATCCACTCCATACAGAGCAGCAAATAAGAAGCATCATGTTCCCATTTTACAAGTGAGGAACTGGGATCCAAGGAGCAAGTGCCTTCCAAATAACACACAAGGCAAGGGGGCTCCAACCAGGACTCTCACCCCCACCGCTGGTGCCAGTGCCCTCAAAGGTCTGCCAGGATGCTAGGGTGCTAGGATAGGGCAGCTTCCTTACCACACTCCATGAGTCTGTCAGCAGCCTCATCATCAACATAACGACCATTTATTACTGGGTTTTGTGAACCCGACCAATAAAACATAGTAGGCCTCTAGGGAATCCCCCCTTCACCCAGGCAGGGCGCTGGAAAGAAGTTAGGATAGAATGACAGCACTCCACAAGCTGAGCACGAGGCAGCAAAGCGAGTCTGCACACACAAATGCAGGCGTGCCCAGGGATGCAGAAACAAGACCGCAGCTCTCGTTTCTGGGCCTCTCTCTCTGGGCCCCTTCTTGGCAGAGGAACACATGTTTAAAATAATGTCACTGGTATATCAAAGAAGTAAGAGTGCCTTTGGGTGCATGCTATGTGTCAGGTATTAGGCCCAAATGTTTAATCCATCATTTTATGTAACACTCACAGCAGGCCTGGGAGTCCTTTTCAGCCTCATTTGATTATTGAGGGCACAGAGGATCAGAGATGTTAAGCAACCTTCTCAAAGTCACACAGCTGGTGAAGCCAGTGTTTGATCACGGCGCTTCTGACTCCAAAGCAGGGTCTTCTCACTGAAACAGCTGCTTCTACATTGAGGATTCTTCCATGGATGGCCATTCTGTTTCACTGAGGGAGCAGCAGGGGAATACCCTTAGTACCTTGTATGTTGAAAAGGCACCTCCTGACTCAAAGACAGAGCTGGCCCCTCTTACATGCAGTAATTGTATGATTCTGAACTTAGGTGCTGCTGGTGTGCAGTGGTTGTTTGGGTTTAGAAAAATGCCTGACAAAGAGCTGTCGTCATCTGACATCTGTAAGAAGGGTCTGAAAGAAGGGCTCATCCTGGTTGTTGCCTGGAACTTGCTCTGTCATGATTTTTTTTTAATTCACTAAAAAGGATGAATTCTGAATCTTACTTGAAAGTGTTTAAAATTCAATCCAGCCATATGCTACTGCCTCAGACAAATGGGCTACCTTCCAAGTTCAATGTGTGAACCAGTATTGTGTGGGGAAAAGGAATGTCCTCATGCTAGACCTGATTTAACTTGTGCAAAAATGCCATGGGGCAGGACTACAAGCCCATTTTACAGATGAGGACGTTGGGGCTCACAGAGATTGAGCATCTTCCAGAAGACTTCACATTTAATTAAATAATGAATTTGAATTTGAACCTGGGACAAACTGACTCTTTCCACGACCACACAGCCTGCCTTCATACATACCTATTTTTCCATTATCAGGAATTCCTAATATAGAGCCAGGGCCATGATAATTTGTAAGTATTATTAAACTTGACCCAACTCAGATTTCTAAATTTTGCCTAGCCACGATGATGATGACGAATCTGGCCACACCTACTGAGAAACCTTTGGAGAGACCTAAGTGGGAGGTGGGGTCCACTGCATCTCTTTAAATTCTGTAGAATCATGAATGATGACAACTTTTGCTGAGTGGGCAGGTAGCAGCATGGTTTCCTGGGCTGCAGGCTGGAGGCCGTGACACCCCTCATGGCAAGGCTCCCTCTTCTTTGCATCCCCAGCAGAGGCTTCAAGAACTTTTGCCCCGAGGAGAGAAGACTTTCAACTTCACAGTTTCTCCCCTTCTGCTTTCATTTTGGCTGAGTGTGGGGCAGGGTCCAGCTGAGGCCACCTTGATCATCTGGGGCGCCGACTGTCACCACTCCTTCATGTCTCTGGGATGTGGACTGATGCAGACACACCAATTCGCATTTTGATGAGGCAGCAGAGGCTTTGTTGAGGCATGGGTCCTGGAAGCCCTCTCCTCCAGGGGTTTATTCCCTAGAGCTGCTCAAGGAGACTGTGCACCGGGGTGGGGCAGTGTCTTCCTTGGCAGGCTCTTCTTCCCCTCCACAACATAGGGCTGTCCTTGGAGATTCGGTTTTATGGATTGAGTCCACACTGCAGTCTTAGCAATCTCTGGCCAGCAATTCACCAGATTGGCACTCTTAGGGAAGAGGGTTTCTTTCAGAGTGAGAGGAAAGCAAACTCAGTGAGGGAAGTCACTTTGTAGCCAGGACAGCAGGTGGAGGAATGAGGGCAGCCAGCAAGTTCCAGCCCTCACAAGGCAGGAAGTCAGCCCCAGAGGAGAACAGGCTGGAATCTGAGCCCCACACCACCAGTATCTCATTCTTCCCTCACCTTCCCCTTCCTGACAGGCATGGACCTGCCTTCTGCATTCAGGAGCTTCTTCTCCCTCCTCTCATCCCTGGACTTCACTCCCGTCTTTTATAAAGGAGAAGATTCTTTTTTAGGTAAAACAAATCTATTTGTCTTTCTGCCCTTTCTCTCAAAAACAGCCATCTCCTAATCAGTTGCTCTATCAGGACATGAGCTCACAGGCACTAAAAAGCGTGTGCTGTTTGGAATGTGCAGGCTGCCCCGGAGCTGGGGCCCATCAGCACTAGCTCAGCACCTACTGCATGTCAGGCCTCTGCCTGGCCCTGGAGACCAGCAGCAGACACAACCTCAGCCCAAGAGAAAGCAGGGTCCCAGGTGGGCGTCATCGCCAGCTCAGATTGAGGTAACAAAGTACCACAGTCTGGTGGTTTAAACAACAGACATTTATTTTCTCCCACTTCTGAAGGCTGCAAGTCTTCAATCAAGGTACAAGCCTGGTCATGTTCTGGTGAGGGCCCTCTTCCTGGCTTGCACATGGCTGACTTCCCATTGTACCTTCACATGGCAGAGAGAAAGTGAGAGAGAGAGAGAGAGAACTCTCTGGAGCCTCCTCTTAGAAGAGCACTGACCCCATCACGAAGGCCCTACCCTCATGACCTGATCTAACCCTAATTACCTACTGAAGGCCCCATCTCTAAAGAGCATCACATTGGGGGCTGGGGGCTTCAACCTAAGAATTTTGCGAGGAATGCAAACACTTAGTCCATACCATTTCCCTGTGGTCCTCCACATCCATGGCCTTCTCACAGGTAAACACATTCATACCATCCCAGCAGCCCCAAAGGTCTAAACTCGCACCGGCATGAGCTCTGGAGCCTAATGCCAGAGCCTCGTCCATATAGCACCTAAGTCAGGGGTGCATAGGGCTCAAGGCACCATTCATCCTCAGGCAAAATTCCTGGCCAGCTGTGAACCTTTGAAGCCAAACAAGTTATGTGCTTCCAAAATCCAAAGGCGGGGCAGGCCCAAGAATGACATTCCCATTCCAAGAGAGGAGTAGGAAAGAAAGAAAGGGCAACAGGCCCCAAGCAAGTTCAAAACCCAGCAAGGCAAAGGCCATCAGACTGTAGGGCTCTGCAGTAGTCCTCTTTGGCTCTGTGTCCTGTCCCTCAGCCCTCCAGGCTAAACACAAAACTGCAATAACTCAAGTTAAAAAATAAAAACAGAAGAGACCCCTTTCTAGAAACTCAGTGATTGAGGGTTTGGGGCATCAGGTTGTTTGTCCTTCTCTATCGACAGTTGTCCCTATCCTGTCCAACATCTGCACACTAAAAATCACCAATTACATCAATTTATATACCAGACAAAGGAAAACTAGACCTATCACCAGAAGTCTGCAAGCACCACAGAGGAATAATGGCAGACTGCTCCCTGGAGCATTGCTGTATAAACGCAGACTCACTCAGGAAGCCTCAGGGCATTAGGTGAGACAGACAGAAGGAAGGTACAGGGAGAGGTCCTGACCCCGATGTCCACAGCAGGCTCTGTGCCATTTCTGTTAGAACTAGACTTCTCTGTATCATTCATTTCCATGATTAACTGCTGCTGGGTCTCACCAAAGACTGGGACAGTATCTTAGTCACCCCCAGAACCACGCAGCCTGGCCCATCCTCACAGAGACCCTCTGAGTTGGGAGATGCCATTAGCACACTCTGTGAGTAAGGAACTGAAGACCAGCAAAGTGAAGATGTAGTTCAAGGTCATGCGGACAATAAGGGGCTCAGTCACATTTTTCTTAGTCTGAAGCCAGAGACTTCCAAAACATGCCTCCTTGTATACTCTGCGTCCTGCGAAAATGGGTGTATTGTCACTGGATTTGGGAAATGTGGTTTCCTGAGTCTCTTTCCCTTAGGGCTTTAAGAGGGTCAGCACAGAAAAGTCTCAAACAGGTCTTGCAGTAAAGAAGTCCTTTACCTTTGTTTAATCCAGAACTGCTCAACCCCAAGTGACCGGAGACTTTTAACGCATCAAATTTGCCTTGAAAGACCCTGAAGTGGCTGGGTGCAGTGGCTCATGCCTGTAATCCCCACACTTTGGGAGGCTGAGGCAGGTGGATCACCTGAGGTCAGGAGTTCGAGACCAGCCTGACAAACATGGAGAAACCCCATCTCTACTAAAAATACAAAAAATTATCTGGGTGTGGTGGCGTGTGCCTGTAATCCCAGCTACTAGGGAGGCTGAGGTAGGAGAATCGCTTGAACCCAGGAGGTGGAGGTTGTGGTAAGCCGAGATCATGCCATCACACTCTAGCCTGGGCGACAGTGCGAGACTCCATCTCAAAAAAAAAAAAGAAAAAAAGAGACTCTGAAGAAACATCTGCTGCCTCTCCCCATCTCCCCACTATAAGGCTGCTTCTCTGGCCATGAGCCTAAGAAAAGCAACCCAAGTACTGACTGAGCCACAGTCGAGTAGCCCAGAGCAGGGCCGAGTGCCCAGGCCCCGAGGCAGTGGCTCAGGACGCCTCCAGCAGCCACATGCAGGTGTTCACATCTAAATTTAAATTAATTAAAATTAAATAAAATAAAAACTCTTTTGTCGCCCCAGACACATTTCAAGTTTATGAAAGCCATACGCAGCCAGTGGGTCCTGAAAAAGGCTCTCTCCTGGACCAAACTCTGCTCCAGCTACCCGAGCTCTTTTTCAGTGAGGCCTGACTTTCAGATCCCCGTGTTTATCTCGGCATTGTCCAACTTTAGCAGGAACCCTCCTAGGTCCGTTTAGCTAGAATCGCCCCCTCCAACAGCTAATCATCTGAGCACCTCTGTGTCTAATCTGGCACCTCATCCCCTCCCTCCATCCCACCACTGATGCCTGAGCGCCCTGGCCTGTCTTCACCAAGAGTCCTGTTAGGTTGGTTTAGCCAGAATCCCCCTTATTCCTGATGCTTCCAACTAGTCATTTTCCACCCACAGGGCCTCCCACCCTGCTCCTTGGCTATACATTACCATGTTTCCTTGCCATTTTCAGAGCTGAGCCCAGTCTCTCCCGACCCTCACCGAGAAGCCCCATCACCGTGGTCCCTGCTCCTAGATAGACAATAGCTCCCCTTGAATAAAGTCAGCCTGACTGCGCTTTAACAAGCATCCCTGAATGATTTTTTTCTTTAACAATACTGGAGTGGACAGCTGAGATGTAGGACATCTCCATGATGGCTTAACTTCCTATTGGACAAGCCAGTAAAGAAAGCAGAGACCACTTGGCAGAATCAGCCCCACTGACCTGAAGCTGTTAGGATTCTGGGCTCTGTTCTCTTTGGCCATCTACAGCCATGGGAGGTGCTTAAACACTGGCTTATTTTCCCACCTGAAAATGGGATTATTGCTTGCATTCTCACACCCATAATGGGAATAAAATATGGTCACATATGCAGAAGCAATTTAGAGCCATATAATATCTTTCTGACCAAAACTCAAAAGTATCATTATGTTCCTCTAGACACTATGCTTCCTCCATATTTAGAAACATAAATATGCATATATCTATATAATCCCTTTTGAATGAAGACCTACATTTATATGTAATGACTTTAAAAAATCCTACTGCACTTTCCTGGCTCCATTATCAAAATGATGCTCTTATAGCTATCTTGCCTACCACCACCAAGAAAACGTCCCTAAGACATCCATTTTTCCCATGCCCACTCCTGCTCAACAGCCACCAGGGGCTCCCTACTGCCTACAATTCCCACTCCTCCTCGCTCGGGCCCCACAGTCATCCACAGCGAGGCCCCTCCCACACCTCTGCTCCACTCCCCACCCTCACCTCACACTGCTCCCATCAACCAGCCGCTTCAGGAGCCAGCCCTGTGGGGCACAGAGTTGTGCTGTCTGCTCTCGGAGGGACACCAGTGAGCAACAACTAGGACCTCAGTGCAAGACAGGAAAGTAGGAACACATTCTCACCCCTGTGCCCTCGCTCACAGCCCTTCTGCTGCTCATTCACATCTCACCCATGTGGCATTGTCCAAATGCCTCAGGCTGCACAGAGAGTGAGTCTGGGAGCTGGAAAGTCTGAAAGCAAGAAGGCTGTGTTGCCTTGGACTCTTTCTGCGAGTGTCTTATATAATGTGCGGTGTGCCTGGGACCAGCCTTCCCCCACTGCCAGGGCGATGAGTGTCCTCCTAAATCTGAGCTTCATGTCACTCTCAGATCAATACCCAGAGCCTCCTTTGGGTCACGATATTTTCTTGAATTTCTTGTGTCAGTGAATTCCCTTTTCCTCCTGGATAAGCCCCAGATCCTCAGCCTGGCATTCAAGGGCCTTTGTGGGGTCTCCTCAGGACCACCTCCTCTACTTCTACAGCAAGGCAAGGGACTGACTTATTGTCCTCTGGTGGTCACAGTCCCTATGACGTCTGTTCTTCCTCCAAAGGCTGCTGAGCCCTCTCCTCCTTTTCTTCTCTACCTGCAGCTTCTAAGTCTGCATTGGCTTTCTTTTATACCCAGAGTGAAAACCAAACTCCTTGCTAAGGCCCCTAAAGCCCACGTGGCTGGGTCTCTGCTGCCTCCCCAGTCTCAGGCTGGGCTGCTCACCAGCCCTTAGGTATGAGGCTACAGTCACACGGACCCCTTCGTCCTGACTGAACTAAGCTGGGTATGACCTCAGAGCTTTGGCACTTCCTGCCCCAGTTCCTCCCATTCACAGCACTCCACTGTGCTGCACTGACACCAGGCATCACTGCTTGACATCATTCACTTACTGTTCTATTTGTTCATTGAGTGTAAGTCAGCCCCAAGTAAAACTTACAAGACAGCTGGGATGGGCCATGGTGACGTTTGCATATCTCCAGGGCGTGGACAGAGGCAGACAGCCAGTGGGTGTATAATAAAGATGTGTGTGATAAGCGCATGGGGCTGCCTCAGAAGGAGCACTGCTCATTGTTTATTTCATGCATTCACATTATATAGTACCCAAGGCTCCTGTGCTTACACCAGCTATGGCCATCATCACACCACTTATTTACCTGTGGCCGCCAGACCATGCCCCTATTAAGGGTGAGGGAGTGCCCTGGTCACAACTATTCCCATCGACTGCACAGTGCCTGATACAGAAGAGATACACAACCATCAAAAAGCATGTGCATGAACAGTAAAAACACCAACTGCACAATCAAGTGTTGAAAAAAGAGACATCTGGCAAGGGTGAAGAGGGAAAAAGAGAGATTAATAAATATTTCTAACACAATAAAAGCACAAAACTTAATGTAATTATGTATTGTGACTATTTTTAAAATATGGAAGTATTAGTGAACAAGGCAAATTCTACAAGAGATGCACACAGCATGAGTCCCTTCATGTCAAGTTTAAAAATAGGCAAAATTAATCAATAAAAACAGTCAGGATATCCATGAACTTGGAAGGTGCTTCCACCTCAAGAGGACATTGTGAGGGTGCTTCTGTGATGCTGATCATGTTAGGCTTCTCCATCTGGGTCCTGGCCACTAAGGTATATTAACCCTGTGAAACTTCATCAATTTGTATGCTTATTATACCTCAATAAAAATGCAAAAACATATGAAGGTAAAACGAAAACATTTTCAGATTAACAAAATGGAAAGACCTATGTTTCCAGCATGCCTACACTAAGGTGCTCCACAGGCAGAAGAAAAGTGTCCCAAGGTGGAAGCTCATTGTATCGATTATCTTTTCTGCATAACAAAGGCAATATCTCAGTGACTTGCAACCACAAATATTAATTACACATCAGCAGTGATGGGATTTGAAGACATAGCCCCTCAGCACAACAAACTCATTCTTCTGGAAGGGATAAAAAATGAAATGAGGATTGGCTTATAAATTTATGGGAACTGCTTGGTCTAAAATCCACAGGGAAGGCAATCAGAATAGTAAGCACGTGGCAGGTCTGAGGCTCTCATCCACAGCTGATGTGTCTACCCTCTCCTGGGGAAACCTCGGCCCTGCTTATAAAGCCTTCTAACAGATTCCATCAAACCTGCCCAGATTATTCAGGACAGCCTCTCTTACTTACTGTCCACCGATCAGGGCTTTAACTACATCTGCAAAATTCTTTCACAGCAACAACTAGATTAGCATTTGATTGAATAACTGGGCATTACAACCTAGCCAAGGTGACACATTAATAAAGCCTACACAAAGGACCAAATAAACAAAGAACCATTCATAGATTGAGAGGTACAAATAGCAATTTTCCTCAAATATAGGTCCAATAAAATCTCATCAATCTACTTGCAGGATTGTTGGAGAATTGCAAGTTGATTCTGAAATGTCTACGGAACTTAAAAGGCCAACAATAGCTAAGACAATCTTGAAAAAGAACAAATTGGAGGACTAAAGCTTCTAAATAACCAGACTAACAAGAAAACTACAAGAAATAATACAGTAAAGTATACATAGATTAACAGACTGATGAAACAGAACACAGTCAAGGATAGATTGACCCACGGTAACTGACGTATCACAAAGATGCCAAATTTGTTGATGTACAACAAAGAATCCTGGGAAAATGGTAAAATGTCAATAAATTGTGATAGATCAATTGGATATTTATACTTCTACTTTACACTGCACACAGGTATATTATAAGTCTAAATGTACAATGTAAATAATAATAACGCCACTCTCAAATATAACTAAAGAAAATAGTTTCATGAATTTTGGGTATGCAAAGAATTTCTAAATATGTTTCAAAAGTATTAATCATAATGGAAAAGACTGAGAAAAATTGATTTCATTAAGACCGTGAAATATGAGTCATCAAAAGAAACCAATAAGAGAGTAAAAACTCAAGTCACAAAACAGGAGAAGATATTTTCAACACATATAACCAAAAATGGCCTATACGTAGGATATGTAAAGAAGGCTTACACTTTTGAAAAGACAAGTAAACCCACCTAGCCCATCTAACTTTTGTATTTTTAGTAGAGACGGGGTTTCACCATGTTGGCCAGGCTGGTCTCAAACTCCTGACCTCAGGTGATCAGCCTGCCTTGGCCTCCCAAAGTGCTGGGATTGCAGATGTGAGCCACCGCACCTGGCCTTGTTGCTGGTGTCTTTTTCGGAATCTTTATAGAGTAGAGAGTAGAAACTGGAAGCCAGGAAGGCAAAGTTGGCCTTTCAACACTGCTTAGATCTGTCTTGTTCTTTCCTAAAACTGCAAGACCATAGTCACACTTAGTGGCAAACTGCTAAATGTGAGAATACCCCAATACTCTGATGTATGTTTTTCTGTAAGTTGTGATAGAATCTCCTCTTCAGTGGAAGCTTTTGACAAAATAGCATTCTGTAGAGAACAGATAAAAGGAAATTCTCTCCCTAGTCCTCATATCTTGTCATAACTAACATTGGTAGGAATTGACCACTTACTACGTGAATAACACCGCGTTGTGTGTTGGACACAGCCTGATCCTAGTGAAGTCTCCCAGGAGGCAGGATGGGCCCAGGTTTTGGTCCTGAGGGCTCCGCTGTAGGAGAAGAAGAGGGGACGCCATCAGGCCAGGTGGCTTCAGGGAGAGGCTGGCCTTTGGCTGGATGCAGCTCCCGCCCCCTGCTTTCGGACCCACTTGTTTTGTTTTCGGGCTGTATTTGGAAACACAAATGCGCATATTTAAAAATTAAAAAGTTAAATAAAATTGTAAAATAGAGTCTGTCAATCAAGAGTTCAGAAAGAAGCTGTAGTTCAGTTTCTGAAATATCTCCACAGCAGACACACACACATACACCCAATTTAGACACTGTGTATAATGTGAACATGCTTACTTAAACTGTTATAAAGAATTTTCAGTTGTCATAAAATGCTTTCAGTAGCATCTGTGCCAAATTGATTCTCACAGAGAAAGATCTGAGCTAAAGGCTTGCATTTGGTGATGGACCCAGCTTCAAAACCCAGCCTGCCACTTGATAATCTCATGCTCTTGGGTAAATCACACAATATCACTGTGCCTCAGTTTCCTCTGTTATAAAAGAGAATAATAAACGTGGTTGTCAACTTCACGAAGTGTGTGAGGATAGAATTAGCTGATGCAGGTGCAATCTTAGTGATCATTCAGCCCATTGCCCCCGTGCACACGTTTCCATTGTCCTGTTCACTCGGACATGCTCACCTCATTTTCCGAGGAGGACAGAGAAAGCATGATGGTATGAATTCTGAAGACCAGGTTGCTCTCTCCTCTAGCATTAATGAAAATGCTTTTATGTCACTATAAAAGTGGAGTGGGGACACTCCGGGTGCCCTGATGCATACACAGCGATGCTAGGAGTCATCTAGCATGAACAGAGAAGGAGAAAATAGAAGTGAGACATTTCCAAACATATTTTTTTGCAAAGGAAGAAATCATAAGGCCTGGCTGACAGCCATTGACCTTCTTATCAGAGGCAGTAGATCTTCTCTGCTCATTTCTATTATAAATGTTATGAATCCAACCCAAATGGAGATGTACCAGGGATGGTCTAGCGGGAAAATTGTCCATTCAATTTCTGTGACTCCTTTTGTCACTGGGGCAGTGAGGAGTGCTCTGTCACCTGCTGATGGTCCCAAACTGCAGGGCAGGTAAAGGAAAGAACCGCTGCGAGTCCTGCGAGTGGTGCACTCACTCCACAAGGGTGCCGGCTGTCCCAGCAGTCATTTGATGAAGCAGTTTGTGTGGCTCGGTGGTGTGCTGCAGGGAAACCAGTAGCTGCCTCTGGGAGCTTGGACAATGAATCACGATTTTCCATGACACCTGTTTTACTGTCCTTTAGGGCCCTGCTCTCAGCTGTGCCCTGTCATTTTATGGGAGTCCTTTACAGTTCATTAGATAGCTCTGACAGCAAATCCTATACAGTGCTGCCTACGGCCCAGGTGCCTTTTATCTTGGGGATGCAACAGAGAGCAGAGATAAACAGACCAGAGGAAGGCTCTGCATCTGGCCACATGGAGGCCCTGGTGGCAGGCAGGGAGGAGGGATGGTAGGGATGTGAGGTCAAAACTCCACTGGGTAAGGCTTTGGATAAAGCCAAATAAGTCTGCGAAAGAAGTGTGCTGAGTGCAGGAAACGGAACCCCCAAGACCCCCGAGAACAGCGCTTCCCTTTACCCACAGCCATTTTCCCTCCACTTGAGGCATCTCATACTGCCACCCTGGCAGCCCATCATTGGATCTACCATGTGCCCAGCCAGAGTCCAGGAACTTCAAGGTCCTTCCCAGGTAATTTACTATTGGTGAAATATAATATTTTGCCAAGCTTGTCAGGATGGAGATAACTATTATTATATCCATTTCCCCACCCTATACACCATGTAGAACTACAAATATTTCATTGCAAGTAAGACCCAATGACATGGCCACAGAGGCCCTGGGGGTGCCCCAGTAAATGACTTAGGGAGAGAATTTTATGCTTTATAGGGGCAGGTCTGGTAAATGAAAGACACTGGAGAGATTAGGGCATGAAAAGCCTGGAGAATCATTGAAAGGGAAGACAGAGCTATGGCCGGTGTTGAGTTCCACTCCCTTGAGGAGGTGCTGGAAAGGACAGTTTGCATTTGCTTTGGTTTAAAATGTTGAGCCTCTCAAATGTTTTCTGTACAATAGGACACTGGCTGCTGAGAGAAGCAACTCCCTTGGTTATGTCCAGGGAGGGAGAGTTTAGGGCCATCTCTGAGATCACAGCACGAGCCTGGGCTGGAGATCACCTCTTGCTGGGAGTTGAGAAGCCTCTAGAATGAGCAGGCACCTAAAATGGCTGGGGTGTGGGAGAAAAGGTAGGAAGGAAACCACAGAGCTGAGAAGGGGCTGTGTTCCCATGGGCAGAGCCCCCTGAAAGTACCTCGGCACGGGCCCCCAGCAACAAGAAGTAGTAGCAGCGGGTGCCTCATGCAGGGGCAGCAAAGTGGAAGAGGCCATGCCTGAGGTGGGGAGAGGGTCTCACAGGCCCCAAAAGGAGGACAAATGTTTCCCACACTGAGGGACCCAATGGCCAGACGGTGGCAGGCAGAGAAACAGTAGGGTCCACACCTTGCCATGCACTAAGCATGGGAGGGAGAGTCAGGACCACTGGCCTCTGTTCTCCCTCCCTCTGTGAGATCGTGGGGGCCAGTGCCCAAGAGTACCCCATTCCCCACCTTCAGCCTGTCCACTCAAGGCCAGAGCCAGGCGTCCAGCCTGCACTCAGCAGAGGGGAAGGAAGGTTTCACGATGCTTATGCTCTAAGAGGAACACGATTGAATTTTTAAAGAACTAACATGAGATTCTTATCAATTGAAAGGGATCAAGAAGCCCTGGAAGCTTGATTTACTATTAGGGGGCTTACTTCCTGTGAGAAAAAGGGATTTTAACATGCAAGCCCCGGAAAACAGTAAAACCACACTCTGTGTAGGAGCCAGAGATGGCACTCTTGACTGCACCAGCGACATCTGTTCCCAAGTTTTCTCCCCAAATAGATTTTAATCTTCTGAAGACAAGGATAATGACTGCATCATCTCTCAGCCACTTGCAGAAGTCTCCCCAGAACGTGGTCCTGCAGACATCACAGGTGCCTGCTTATCTCACCTTGTGTGTCCATCATGAGACCGTGAATTCCTCAAAAGCAGAGGCTGTTTTCGGCTGCTCTGTGTCCCCAGCTTCACCAACGGGGTCTAGAACAGAGGAGATATTCAGTAAGTTCTAGCTGTAGAAATTATAAAATGCCAGCTTATTAGGCTGAATGGTCTCCCAAACCCCTAATCTATGGAAGCTGGGACTAAGTTAATTTACGTGGCAAAAGGGACTTTGTAGATGTGAGAACCTTGTGTTAAGAACCTTGAGACAGAGAGTTTTTCTGGATTATCTAGATGTGCCCAACATAATCACAAAAGCTCATGATGAGAAAAAAGGGTCAAATTCAGAAAAAGGAGAGATGAGTACAGAAGAGAGGTTGGAGTGATGTAGCTTGAAGGTGGAAGAAGGAGCCACAAGCCAGGGAATGTCTGTAGCTCTGATAGCTGGAAAAGGCAAGGAAATAAATTCTCCCTGGCACCTCCAGAAGAAAAGGGGTCCTGCCAACACCTTGATTTTAGACTTCTGGACTCCAGAGCTGT
This sequence comes from Pan paniscus, assembly GCF_029289425.2. Taxonomy (NCBI): domain Eukaryota; kingdom Metazoa; phylum Chordata; class Mammalia; order Primates; family Hominidae; genus Pan; species Pan paniscus. The sequence goes on from NC_073262.2 coordinate 46,663,597, forward strand.
ACAACAATAAATTTGTGTCATTTTTAGCCACTAAGTTTGTGGCAATTTGTTACAACAGTAATAGAAAGCTAATATACCAATAGACCACCGTAGACACTACATACTAAAGGCTCAGAATAGGAATTTCCTGGCACATCCTAGACTTTCTCTCTTGTGCATCCTCTTAAATGGTAAATAAGAGGCCAGGCGCAGAGGCTCATGCCTGAATTCCCAGCACTTTGGGGGGCGGAGGTGGGTGGATCACCTGAGGTCGAGAGTTCAAGACCAGCCTGGCCAACATGGTGAAACCCCATCTCTACTAAAAATACAAAAATTAGCTGGGCATGGTGGCAGGCACCTGTAGTCCCAGCTACTCAGGAGGCTGAGGCAGGAGAATCGCTTGAACCCAGAAAGTGGAGGTTGCAGTGAGCTGAGATCGCACTACTGAACTCTAGCCTAGGCAACAGAGCAAGACTCTGTCTCAAAAAAAAAAAGAAAAAGAAAAAAAAAAGGTAAATAAGAAATGAGAACTGGAACCCATCCAGCCCCATGCTCTGTCATTATCACAATTATATTCCACAAACGAAGACTCTAGCATATGAACTTTCTGGATGTCTATTTTCTCACTTAAATTTCTATGATAGTCTCTTTATAGCTTTGTCACAGTGTTGTCTTTCCTTATGTCTCTGAGGATATTATTGACAGTTTCTTTTTCCTACTCTCTATGTTTGTTTCTGTCTATGTGTTTCCTATCTGCTTTGATCTCTGCCACATTACAGGCTCCATCGGATGTCTGACCACCCTTGGTTTTCGGCTCATGTTTAAGAGTACAGCACTGAAAGCTGCCAGGAAGCTCTGGGCACTGCAGGGCAGAGTTCTTGACCGTGACTGATGTGGTTCATGCTTTGGAAGGCAGACAGCAGGGGAGAATGTCTAAGCATTGCTTTCGCAGCATCCTGTAGGGTTTTGTATGTTGTGTTTTCATTTTCATGGATCTCAAAGTGTTTTCTAATTTCCATTGTGATTTCTGCTTTGACTCATTGGTTGTTTAAGGGTAGATTGTCTAATTTCCACATAGTTGTGAATTTCCCCTAATTTTCTTCTGATGGTGATTTTTAATTGAATTCCATGGTTTCAGAGAACACACCCTGTATACTTTAAATATCTGTATTTTTTTAAATCGAGGCTTGTTTTATGGCCTAGCATATAGTCTATCCCAGATCATGTTCCCCGCACACTGCAGAATATAGACTTTGCTCCTGTTGGACAGTGCTCCGTAGATGTCTGCTGGTTTATAGCCATTCCAGTCACTGTTTCCTGACTGATCTTCTTCCTAGTCAACTGCCCATTATCAAAAGTGTCAAGTTGCCTAAACAGTCCTTCAATTCTGTGAGTTTTTGCTTCATGTATTTTGAGCTCTGAAGTTACGTGCATATATGTTTCTAAGTGTTACATCTTTCTTATGGATTGATCTTTAGTCATTAGGAAATGTTCTTTATATCTAGTAACTTTTTTATTTTAAAGTTTATTTCTTTCTCATTTTGGCATAGCCACTCCAACTCTCTTATGATTGCTATTTATGTGGTATATATTTCTGTATATGAAGTATGTCTCCTGCAGAATAAAGCTGAACCTTGTTTCATTATACAGTCTGAAAATCTGTCTCTCACTTTCATTGTTTATTCACATTTAATGTTATTATTGATATGGATTTACATTAGCCATTCTTTTTGTTTCTACGTGTCTCATGTCATTTTTTTCTCTCCTCCTCCTTTACTGCTTTATTTTGATGAAGTCATTATTTTCTAGTGTGACATTTTAATTTAATAATTATATATTTTAATTATTATTTTAGTGGTCACTGTAAGACTTAATATATGTATTATATCTTACTTTATCAAGATTATATTATATTTACACTAAATAAATACTAGTGTGATATAGCAATTTTACTTCTATGTAGTTCCATTCTCTTGCCCTCCTGTTTTGTACTGTTATTATTAAACATTTTACATCTGCATATGTTGCAAACTCACCAATACTTTGTTGTAATAATTGCTTTATGTAACTCTATATCTTTTAAAGACTTTGAGAGAGAAAGGAGAGTGAGCATATATTTATAGAGTTTGTTATATTATGCATCTTACTTAACATTTCTGATTCTTTTAGGTTCTTCCTGTGGATTCAAGCTACCATCTGGTGTCCTTTCCTTACTCCAACACAGCTCTGTCCCCACCCACCTCCTTTGGACTGTTATTTTTAATTATATGACATTTACATAAGCCATATGAGCAACAACAAAATGATTATAATGATCATTATCATGATCTTATACTATCATAAAATAATTAGTATTATTTTTGCAATTACCTTTTAATTCAATTAGAAGGATACAAATTTGCAACTATACTTTTAAAGTAATTACTTATTTAATTACCCTTATCAACACTCTTTGTTTCCTTCTTATATGTGGATTCAAAATACTGTCTGGTCCCTCTTGTTTTCAGACTGAGGAACTCCTTTAGTATCTCTTCTAAGGCACATTGGCTCACAACGTGTTCCATCAGCTTTTATCAGAAAATGCGTGAATTATGCCTTCATTATTGAAAGATTTTCATTATTTTTGTTGGATACAAATTTGGCTGACATTTTCATCTTATTTTCAGCAATTTGGATATGTTATCCCATTGCCTTCTGGCCTCCATAGTTCTGATGAAAAGTCGGCCTATAGTATAACTGGGGTTCTCTTATTCACGAGGAGTCATTTTTCTCTTACTGCTTTGAAAATTTTCTCATTATCTTTGGCTTTCTACATGATGACTATAATGTATCTCTGTGTAGATCTCTTTGTGCCTATCTTACCAGGAGTTTGCTGAATTTTTGGATGTGTGGGTTAAAATCTTTCACCAAAGTGGGGAAGTGATCAGCCAATATTTCTTCAAATAATTTCTCTGCCTCTTTCTCTCTGTGTGTTCTCCTTCTGGGACTCCATTACGTCTATGTTGGTGCTCAAGGCTCCCTTACATTTCTAAGGCTGTATTCATTTTTCTGAATTTTTTAATCTCTGTTTTTTAGATTGCATCATCTCTGTCTTCAAGTTCATTGATTCTTTATTTGCCAGTGCAATCTAGTACTAAGCCCCTCTAGTGATGTTTTCATATAACGTATTGTACTTTTCAGCCCCAGAATTTTCATTTGGTTCTTTTTAAAATATAATTTCTACTTTCTGATTGTATTTTTTATGAGACGTTGTCATTAAAATTTCCTTCAATTCTTTAGACATGATTGTTTTAATTCTTTTAACATACTTATATCAGCTACATTGAAGTCTTTGTTTGCTAAATTCAACACCTGGAACCCTTCAAAAGCAATTTCTATTGTCTGCATTTTTTCCTGTGTATGGGTCAGACTTACTCTTCCTTTGGATGCTTATAGGTTTGTGATGAAAACTGGACATTTTAGACAGTACAGCAACTCTGGACATTGATCACTCCCTTTCCTAAGGTAGATGTTGTTCATATATGTTTGGTCGTTTATTTTTTTTATGTCATGACATTGATGAACTAATAATATAGTATCTGTTTATCCTGCAGTGTGCAGCTTCTGATGCCTCTGGTTAGATTTTTTTTTAATTTTATTATCTTCTATTCTGGCAACCTAGGGTTGTTCTTGGTCAGAGGTTGTACTTAAGTCCCTTAAGCAAGATAGATTTTTACCCTTCACCATTGGATGTGTGTGTAAACTGTAGGCTAATATCACAGTTCAGGGAGATTACATATTTATTTGTTTTTGTACACCATTTATCCAGAAACTAATTAACTCGATAATTTTTTCCCTAATCATGCCTGAGAGGGTGCCTGCTTGGGCTTGCACATGGTCTTCCAGACTGAGGGGTGACTACAACATGGGTGTACTTTGATGATATTGTGGGTTAGATTCCAGACCACTGCAATAAAGCAATTCACAATAAAGTGAGTCATATGAATTTTTTGGTTTCCCAGTGCATGTAAAACTTATTTTCATACTAGAATCTATTAAGTGTGCATAGCATTATGTCTTTAAAAAGTACATATCTTAATTTTAAAATACTTTATTGTTAAAAGAGTGCTAATAATCATCTGAGCCTTCTGTGAGTCCTAATCTTTTTATTAGGGAAGGATCTTGCCTTGATGTTAATGGCTGCTGACTGATCAAGGTTGTGGTTGCTGAAGGTTGGAGTGGTTGGGGAAATTTCATAAAATAAAACAATATTAAAGTTTCTTTTTTTAATTTTATTTTATTCTTATTATACTTTAAGTTTTAGGGTACATGTGCACAATGTGCATGTTAGTTACATATGTATACATGTGCCATGCTGGTGTGCTGCACCCATTAACTCGTCATTTAGCATTAGGTATATCCCCTAAAGCTATCCCTCCCCCCTCCCCCCACCCCAAAACAGTCCCCAGAGTGTGATGTTCCCCTTCCTGTGTCCAAGTGTTCTCATTGTTCAATTCCCACCTATGAGTGAGAATATGCAGTGTTTGGTTTTTTGCTCTTGAGATAGTTTACTGAGAATGATGATTTCCAATTTCATCCATGTCCCTACAAAGGACATGAACTCATCATTTTTTATGGCTGCATAGTATTCCATGGTGTATATGTGCCACATTTTCTTAATCCAGTCTATCATTGTTGGACATTTGGGTTGGTTCCAAGTCTTTGCTATTGTGAATAGTGCCGCAATAAACATACGTGTGCATGTGTCTTTATAGCAGCATGATTTATAGTCCTTTGGGTATATACCCAGTAATGGGATGGCTGGGTCAAATGGTATTTCTAGTTCTAGATCCCTGAGGAATCGCCACACTGACTTCTACAAGGGTTGAACTAGTTTACAGTCCCACCAACAGTGTAAAAGTGTTCCTATTTCTCCACATCCTCTTCAGCACCTGTTGTTTCCTGACTTTTTAATGATTGCCATTCTAACTGGTGTGAGATGGGATCTCATTGTGGTTTTGATTTGCATTTCTCTGATAGCAGTGATGATGACCATTTTTTCATGTGTCTTTTGGCTGCATAAATGTCTTCTTTTGAGAAGTGTCTGTTCATGTCCTTCGCCCACTTTTTGATGAGGTGGTTTGTTTTTTTTCTTGTAAGTTTGTTTGAGTTCTTTGTAGATTCTGGATATTAGCCCTTTGTCAGATGAGTAGGTTGTGAAAATTTTCTCCCATTTTTTAAGTTGCCTGTTCACTCTGATGGTAGTTTATTTTGCTGTGCAGAAGCTCTTTAGTTTAATTAGATCCCATTTGTCAATTTTGGCTTCTGTTGCCATTGCTTTCGGTGTTTTAGACATGAAGTCCTTGCCCATGCCTATGTCCTGAATGGTAATGCCTAGGTTTTCTTCTAGGGTTTTTATGGTTTTAGGTCTAACGTTTAAGTCTTTAATCCATCTTGAATTAATTTTTATATAAGGTGTAAGGAAGGGATCCAGTTTCAGCTTTCTACACACAGCTAGCCAGTTTTCTCAGCACCATTTATTAAATAGGGAATCTTTTCCCCATTGCTTGTTTTTCTCAGGTTTGTCAAAGATCAGATAGTTGTAGATATGCGGCATTATTTCTGAGGTCTCTGTTCTGTTCCATTGATCTATATCTCTGTTTTGGTACCAGTACCATGCTGTTTTGGTTGCTGTAGCCTTGTAGTATAGTTTGAAGCCAGGTAGCATGATGCCTCCAGCTTTGTTCTTTTGGCTTAGGATTGACTTGGCGATGCGGGTTCTTTTTTGGTTCCACATGAACTTTAAAGTAGTTTTTTCCAATTCTGTGAAGAAAGTCATTAGTAGCTTGATGGGGATGGCACTGAATCTATAAATTACCTTGGGAAGTATGGCCATTTTCACGATATTGATTCTTCCTACCCATGAGCATGGAATGTTCTTCCATTTGTTTGTAGCCTCTTTTATTTCACTGAGCAGTGTTTTGTAGTTCTCCTTGAAGAGGTCCTTCACATCCCTTGTCAGTTGGATTCCCAGGTATTTTATTCTTTTTGAAGCAATTGTGAATGGGAGTTGACTCATGATTTGGCTCTGTGTTTGTCTGTTATTGGTGTATAAGAATGCTTGTGATTTTTGTACACTGATTTTGCATCCTGAGACTTTGCTGAAGTTGCTTATCAGCTTAAGGAGATTTTGGGCTGAGACAATGGGGTTTTCTAGATATAGAATCATGTCATCTGCAAACAGGGACAATTTGACTTCCTCTTTTCCTAATTGAATACCCTTTATTTCCTTCTCCTGCCTAATTGCCCTGGCCAGAACTTCCAACACTATGTTGAATAGGAGTGGTGAGACAGGGCATCCCTGTCTTGTGCCAGTTTTCAAAGGGAATGCTTCCAGTTTTTGCCCATTCAGTATGATATTGGCTGTGGGTTTGTCATAGATAGCTCTGATTATTTTGAGATATGTCCCATCAATACCTAATTTATTGAGAGTTTTCAGCATGAAGCGTTGTTGAATTTTGTCAAAGGCCTTTTCTGCATCTATTGAGATAATCATGTGGTTTTTGTCTTTGGTTCTGTTTATATGCTGGATTACATTTATTGATTTGCATATATTGAACCAGCCTTGCATCCCAGGGATGAAGCCCACTTGATCATGGTGGATAAGCTTTTTGATGTGCTGCTGGATTCGGTTTGCCAGTATTTTATTTAGGATTTTTGCATCAATGTTCATCAAGGATATTGGTCTAACATTCTCTTTTTTGGTTGTGTCTCTGCCTGGCTTTGGTATCAGGATGATGCTGGCCTCATAAAATGAGTTAGGGAGGATTCCCTCTTTTTCTATTGATTGGAATAGTTTCAGAAGGAATGGTACCAGTTCCTCCTTGTACCTCTGGTAGAATTTGGCTGTGAATCTATCTGGTCCTGTACTCTTTTTGGTTGGTAAGCTATTGATTATTGCCACAACTTCAGAGCCTGTTATTGGTCTATTCAGAGATTCAACTTCTTCCTGGTTTAGTCTTGGGAGGGTGTATGTGTCGAGGAATTTATCCATTCCTTCTAGATTTTCTAGTTTACTTGCATAGAGGTGTTTGTAGTATTCTCTGATGGTAGTTTGTATTTCTGTGGGATTGGTGGTGATATCCCCTTTATCATTTTTTATTGCATCTATTTGATTCTTCTCTCTTTTCTTCTTTAAATAAGAAAATAATAAGTCAGTAATGAATTGACTTTTTCTTTCATGAAATCGTTCATGAAATATTTCTCTGTAGCATGAGATGCTGCTTTCTAGCATTTTACCCACAGTAGAACTTTTTTCAAAATAGGAGTCAGTCCCCTCAAACCCTGCCACTGCTTTTTCAACTAAGTGTATGTACTATTCTAAATCCTTGGTTTTCATTTCAACAATGTTCACATCTTTGCCAGAAGTGAATTCCATCTCAAGAAACCACTTTCTTTGCTCATTCATAAGAAGCAACTCCTCATCGGTTCAAGTTTATCATGAAACTGCAGCAATTCAGTCACATCTTCAGGCTCTACTTTAATCTAGTTCTTTTGCTATTTCCAGCACATCTGCAGTTGCATCCTCCACTGAAGTTTTAAACTCCTCAAATTCATCCAAGAGACTTGGAATCAACTTCTTCCAAACTCCTGTTAATGTTGCTATTTTTGCCTCTGCCCGTGAGCCGTGAATAGTCTTAATGGCATCTAGAATGTGAATTCTTTCAAGAAGGCTTTCAATTTACTTTGCTCAGATCCAAGAGAAATCACGATCTTTAGCAGTTATAGCATTGTCAAGTCGATTTATTGTATAATAAGACTTGAATGTCAAAATTGCTCCTGGATCTGTGGACTACAGAATGAATGTTGTGTTAGAAGACATGAAAATGGCATTAGTTTCCTTGTGCATCAGAGCTCTTGGTGAATAGGTGCATTGTCAATGAGCAGGAAAAAAAGTTGAAAGTAATCTTTTTTTCTGAGCAGTAAGTCTCAACAGTTGGCTTAAAATATTCAGTAAACCATGCTGTAAACAGATATGCTGTCATTCAGGTTTTGTTTTTACATTTATAGAGTACAGGCACAGTAAGTTTAACATAATTCTTAAGGGCCCTAGGACTTTCAAAATGGAAAATGACTATTGGTTCCAACTTAAAGTCACCAGCTGCATTAGTCTCTTACAAGAGAGTGAAGTGTCCTTTGAAGCTTTGAAGCCAGGCATTGATTTCTCCTGTTTAGCTATGAAAGTTCCTAGAAGACATCTTCCAATATAAGGCTTTTTCATCTACATTGAAAATATGTTGTTTAGTGCAACAACCTTCATCAAGTATCTTAGCTAGATCTTCTGGATAACTTGCTATAGCTTCACCTTCTACTTTTATGTTATGGAGATGGCTTCTTTCTTTAAAAGTCATGAAACAACCTTTTTAGCTTCCAACTTTTCTTCTGCAGCTTCCTCACCTCCATCAGCCTTCATAGAATTGAAAAGGGTTAGGACCTTTCTCTGGATCAGAGAAAGAGACTAATGATATGAGACTAAGGAGTAAGAGACTAATGCAGCTGGTGACTTTAAGTTAAAGCCAATAGTCATTTTCTATTTTGAAAGTCCTAGGGCCCTTAAGAATTATGTTAAATTTACTGTGCCTGTACTCTATAAATGTAAAAACAAAGCCTGAATGACAGCATATCTGTTTACAGCATGGTTTACTGAATATTTTAAGCCAACTGTTGAGACCTACTGCTCAGAAAAAAAGATTACTTTCAACTTTTTCTCCTGCTCATTGACAATGCACCTATCCTTTGTGTTAAGAGAATGTGTGGCTGTTTTGATCTCTCGAGACCACTAAAATTCTCCATATCAGCAATAAGGCTGTTTCACTTATTTATTATCCTGTTTACTAGAATAGCATTTTTAATTTCCTTCAACAGCTTTTCCTTTCCATTCACAGCTTGGCTAACTGTTTAGCTAAAGAAGCCTCACTTTCAGCCTGCCTTGGCTTTCAGCATAGCTTCCTCACTAAGTTTAATCATTTCTAGCTGTTGACTCAAAGTGAGAGATATGTACTCTTTCTTTCACTTGAACACTTACAGGACACTGATGATGGGTTATTAATTGGCCTAATTTCAATATTGTTGTCTCTCAGGGAACAGAAAGGCCCAAAGGGAGGGAGAGAAACATAAGAATGGCCAGTCTGTGGAGCAGTCAGAACACACACAATATTTATTGATTAAGTTAAATGTCTTATGTGGTGGGCACAGTTTGTGGCACCCCCAAACAATTACAGTAGTAACAAGAGATCACCATAACAGACAGAATAATAATGAAAATGTTTGAAATATTTTCAGGACTACCAAAATGCGACACAGAGATATGAAGTGAGCACATGCTATTAGAAAAAAAGTGGCATCAATAGACTTGTTAGATGCAGGGCTGCCACAAACCTTCTGTTTGTAAAAAAAAATCCAGTATCTAGGAAGCACAATAAAATGAAGTGTAATAAAATGAGGTGTGCCTGTACTATTGCAGCCTAACTTTCTAGGAGTCACTGTGCTTTAGAGTAGCTTATCATTCAGTGAGTCTTTGGTCAGAGGTTGTGCTCAAGCCCTTAGTGCAAGTGATGTTGACTAACCTGTGTGAAGCTCTGGGAATATTTGCAAGTATTTACCTCTGATTCTTCCTGGTTGAGTGGATCCTACACTTGAACACAACCTTCACAGGACCGGGGGTTATCCATCAACCTCAGAGTGCTCTTCTTGGTCTTGGCTGTCTCTTTCCCCAGTTCTATTAAACTGGCTTCTCTGCCATACAGCTTGTTACAGGGATCATGGAGACATGAATACTATCTTAATTACTTCTACCAAGATCTCCCTTTGTGGGGGCAATACCCTTAGGTATAGAATTCTCCATTATCTCTTCCAAATGTAGTTGGTCCCCTTAGACAGAGCAGTATGGCCATTAGTCCTTATGCCCTGGCCCTCACCCTTGGCAGAAGTCCTGCAAAACTGCATGGGGTCTGGAGTGGGAACTGTGGGCACTTCTCCTGGGTGACACCATTGCTGTTGGAATGAAACTGATTCAACTGACCCATCAACAATTAAAAAAAAAAATAAATATAGAAATTGACACTTCTGCTCACAGGCATGTTCCAGCTCACACCCTATGCCCCTTCCTTATGTGGAAACGTTATTGCTTCCTTAAACATTTTAGCAACTCCTTAAACCTTTGTAAGCAACTTCTTTGTTCTTCCCTGTACTTAACTATTAGGAAAGTTGTAGGCTATTAGCAAATCAGGTATTAGTTTAAGATTGTGAGGTCCTGCTCCAGCCAATAGATGCAGGACACAGCAGTAAGGACA